>NC_067200.1:1776449-2106865 GCF_000699445.3 Schistosoma haematobium
AACATTTTAGATTGTTAGTTAAGTCAAGTGATTAGAATAATCTGAGTGACACGAGATCGAATCGGCCAGGGAGCACCAGTTCCCTCAAGATTACAGGTACACCTTGCTGACGAGTGCCAAGTAGCACGAAACCCGGGTCCAGGGTTTCCTGTTGACTACCTCCAACTACCATCTAAATATCAATACATAGTGCCCGCAGTGTCGAGTCACCTAGACTGGTGGCCACATTGCAACATGATCGATAGCATTCGATCTGCACTAAATAAGGACTTGACACGCATGACATTGATCACTACTCAGTGATCAATCAATTATGATTACATCTAAGTCTTACAGGAGGTTAGTTGCGGCTCGGATAGCTTAGTGGTAACGTCTCTGACTGTGAAGTTGGGTGACACGAGATCGAATCCGCCAGGGAGCACTAGTTCTCTAAAGATTACAGGCACACCTTGCTGACGAGTGCCAAGTAGGACGAAACTCGAGTCAAGGGTTTCCTGTTGACTACCTCCAACCACCATCTCATGTGGATAATCTTATCGGTTTATCTCCTTTTAATATTGAACTAATCAGAATAAAGTATTCAATTGTGTTTCTATGATTATGACATTAAACTGTTTATTATTATTTTTTGTTAAGTTATAATTTTGTGTAACCAAATGCCTAATATTATCTTACAGTATTTATGTCAATCAGTATATAAGACTGTCATGTGTACTACTTATGACGACATAAGTAGTATATAATGCTAGTCCGGAATAGAATGTCTAGTAGCAAACAGTTGAGAAGATCGAAGAGGAAAGAATGAGAACAGAAAGTAATTGGTATGAAAATACAAAACGGTTGATTGACATTTACAGAAAGAATAGTCAAGTTTGAGAAAATTGATTAACATTTCGCAAATGAAATGTTTAATGTATGATCCTCAGATTTTCAATCAGTCAATCAGTAACAACGTAGAACTTCGTACCTACGTACGTAGATCAATTCGAGTTGCCATACCATATTAGCACACAGATGCAGTTGTCGATTCAAATTCCATAGTAGTAGAGGTAGTAAAAGTATAAGTAGTAATTGGAAAGATTAAGGTTAGAGATTGTCCCTATTTCAGTTCTCATTCACTACAATACTAATGATAGTAACATACATTGTCATCATGAGAAATCATAACAAATATGTCTGTTTGTTTACTATGATTCTAATCTATTTAATCATACCAAGAATCACTTCGATGAGAATTAAAAAGTTTCAGTTTTATAAAATAAATATCTGTTGAATACTTCTTTTAAGTAAATTTGAAATAGGACGAAACTCGCATCCTGGATTACACTGTTAGTCACTATTCATCTTTGCTTAGAATGCTTGTGTATTAAGGTAATATTGAGGCAATCTGCACATGATACACATATACCAACATGAGACTGATCAATTGCAGTCCTAAAACATCAATGGGTAGATACAAGTAAAACAACACCAAGTGAATTTAAACGTCACCCCATTACACAATCAAATGGCCATCAGGACCTAGTAGCTAAGTAGATAACACGATAGCCTTTGCAGCGAACGGTACTGGGTTCGAGTTCACGAATGAACATAATCTGTGAGATGTAAGTATGTCCAGTTGACGAGTTCCAAATAGGACGAAACGCATGTCCTACATTCTATTGCTAGCCACTCTCTATCTTTGCTTATAATGCTTATGACTTAAGGCTACATGGAAGTAATCCACACAAAGAATACCAATAAGAGATTGATCAATGACAGTGTTAAACATCAATGAGAAGTTTCAATGAAAACAACACTATCAAGTGAATATGTATCATTTAAAACGTTTTGTTGATTAAATAACAAACTGGAACTTACAATTAACTTTAATATTGATCGACCATCTAATGGTCTTGTTGTAGCAAAACCATACATTAATAAAAAGACAATATTTCCAATAGCTGAAAATGTTCCAATTCCAATTAAATATTGAAATCCAATTTCATGATAACCTTTTCCAGCTAATGCAATACAAATTATACCAAGGATCTATATTTCATAAAGGAGAGATGAAAGTTAAAAAGAAAGGAGTTTTATTAAGTATAATTTAGACTTACTTACTTACGCCTGTTACTCCTCGTGAAGGAGCATAGGCCGCTTACCAGCGTTCTCCATCCAACCCTGTCCTGAGCAATCCTTTCTAGCTCCGTCCAGTTGTAATTCATCGTTTTCATATCTGCTTCTATTATCCGACGCAATGTGTTCTTTGGCCTTCCTCTTTTTCGCTTCCCTTCAGGATTTCAAGTTAGGGCTTGCCTCTTGATGCAGTTTGATGATTTGCGTAATGTATGTCCTATCCATTTCCATCGTCTTTTCTTAATTTCTTCTTCAGCTGGAAGTTGGTTTGTTCTCTCCCACAGAAGGCTGTTGCTGATGGTATCCGGCTAATGGATGTTGAGTATCTTGCGAAGACAGCTATTTATAAATACTTGTACTTTCTTGATTGTGGTTGTTGTAGTAAGTATAATTTAGAACATGCACATAAAACTATGATCCTGATGGAGTTATATTCTATGAGCTAGATGATTTGATCATGGAAGCTTTCATTGTTCTTCTGAATGACATCATTAGTAGTACAAACTTTAGGTAGAAGTGAAATGTTCGAATTTCGCCACATATAGTTCACAATTCATCATGTACACCTCGATGTTGATTGGTTCTTACTGATCTTAAATTTGTCATTGTTTACTTTTTTTGTTTTGGTTATATCTCTCATTGATTTGATTTTGGTTTCTATGTTTATTTATTACTAGGGTTGAAGCTATCACGAGTTTACTTAACCTGCGAACTAGAAACAAGACTCGATGACCAAAGACCAGTAAGCTAAATATTGATGCATCTCAGCCCCGCTAACTAGAGAGAGAAGTCCAAGCTTGGAATGAGGAAGTATATTCTGCAAACAGCCAGAAACGAGCGATCACAACAAACACAATTCAAAACGTATATATACAGTACAAAACCGTCCTTGAGGAGAGTTACCGAATAGCACACTAAAAGACGCAACGGACCAATAGCAATTAAGATATTTCCCAAGTGGGAAATACGACATGAAGGTGACAAGAGCGTTTTGGCGCGAAAACAAAAAATTGAAATTTTCTAAATAAAATTACAAAATGAGGTCCTTTCCCAAGTGAGTTCTGGGGATCTAACGTCCCCAACATTTATTATTCATTTATACGTTGAAACTATCATTTATGGACAACCTTTGAAGGACGCTAAACTGACCTAGAAAGTGTCCACCTAATAACTAGGATCAAATGAAGGTTATAAATTAGTATGAGGAATTAGAATTATGATTTACAGCAGATAGTTATGGGTTAGGAATTGAATTTAGGGTTTTCATCATGAACTGACATCAGTTATAATACCAAAACTCTATTTAGCCAAATGGTTGAATGAATTTCACGTCAATATCCAAGACATATTCATCATGTATCTGATTGGTTCGTCCATAAATGATAGTCTTGCCGAATATACTTCTATTAGAATTCAATTACATTGTAAATCACTAATTGACGACTATAATTATCATTAAACAATTAATTGTTCTTTTGAGATGGTGGAGAAGATTTGTAGCTCAGGTGGATGATTTTGGTGGAGTTTTGTTCTTTGAGCTGGATGGTTTGGTCGTGGAGCTTTCATCGTTCTTCTGAACGATATCATCAGCACAAACTTCAGGTAGAAGTCTATCTATCTTCTATCTGAAGTTTGTGCTGATGATATCGTTCAGAAGAACGATGAAAGCTCCAAGACCAAACCATCCAGCTCAGAGAACAAAACTCCACCAAAATTGTTCTTTTTTTTAATAAGAATTCATGAGTCAATTATAGCTAGAACACCGTGGAAAACTTGAACACATTAGACGACCATTTTATCCTAGTATGGTACTCCTCTCACTGGAGTTTAACCATGTGTGTTGTGAGATAGTAACTTATTGAAGGCAGTGGTAAATGATGGCATGATTTCGTAGATTGTTTAAAGTTAAATATTAACACCACTGAATATCAACCGTGGCTCATTGATCTAGAGGTTAAATGTTTACATATGAGACTGTAGATTCTGACTTTGGATCTCGCGAACAAGATTATGGATAAACACTCCTGTAGGAATCCCATATTAGGACAAAAAACAACCTTCTAGTACTTTATACTTTTCCATACTACTCTAACTTCAATTAACTATTGTATTATTAAACTCTACACAAAATCCTCTTCTAATAATTGTAATTTAATTAAGATTTATTTAAGAAACCAGGTCTGTTGTGAGATAGTAACTCACTGATGACAATGGTGGATGTGTCGCTCAATTTCGTGGATTAGTTGAAGTTAGACATTAACACCGTTGGATGCCGGTTGGCTCAGTGATCTAGTGGTTAAGTGCTCGCTCGCGGGACCAGTAGGTCCTGGGTTCGAATCTCGCAGGGAGCGAGGTCGTGGATGTGCACTGTTGAGGAGTCCCATACTAGGACGAAACGGCCATCCAGTGCTTCCAGGTTTTCCATGGTGGTCTAACTTCAACTGACTCATGATCTTAACCATTGAAATTACTATAATAACCACAAAAACCCATCTGAAATAAGAATTTCTATATTCATTTATTATGTAACACATAATTGTGTACCCATAAAAAAAACATTTGCCCATTATTTTATTGATTAATTAATCAATTAATCAATATTTGACCTTATTGATTGTTTGTTTTTTCTTCTTCTTCTTTACTTATAGGCTTATTATATTTACATTAACCTCTGGGAAATTATCATTTATTTAAATGACCTTGAATGATAATAAAAAGTCAATAAATGTGCGGATGATTTAAATTTTTAAAAAAAACTAAATTGCGGTCAATTCAAATAATGAAAATTAGATTTACGTTGTTTCTAAGTGATTTATACACTTTTTTGGTGGGTTTTTTTCTAATTAGAATCAACGGAATTGTTTTAGAAGATGTAGAAAACTCCTCAGAGAGAGAAAAAAGTCGGTTGAAAATAAGGATCTTAAAAAAACATTGAGAAACATCTTATCTAATCAGTATTCAATAGAAGTTTTGTCAGAAACATCTGGAAAGTGAAAGTCTTACAGGAGGTCACTTGCAGCCCAGATGGCTCAATGATAACGTCTCTGACTGTGAAGCTGAGCGACACGGGATCGAATCCGTCAAGGAGTACCAGTACCCTCAAAGATTACTGGTACATCTTGCTGACGAGTGCCAAGTAGCACGAAACCCGTGTCCAGGATTTCCTGTCGATTACCTCCAACCACCATCTAATCACATCTGGAAAGCAAAAGGTCACATGTCGGATTACTGATTGGATAATAGGTACCTATACTGCTACTATGTTTAGTAGCATTTCAGAATTTTCAAGAAACCTAAGGACATATACATTGTCATAAATACCTTATATTTTTGAACAAACTAAATCCCAGCGGAAGAAGAAACCAACAAGAAGCACTGGAAGTGGATAGGACACACATTGAGGAAAGCATCTAACTGCGTCACAAGACAAGCCCCTTACATGGAATCCTCAAGATCAAAGGAAAGAAAGGAAAATCAAAGAAAATCAAAGCAAAACGTTCGCCTTAAAGATGTATTCCATGGACTGCTTAAAGTGATTTAAACATTTCAATAAACATAATATTCATGACTCAGTCAATCAGTCAGCTACAACATAGGACCAGGCATATATATATGCATCGGTCCAGGTTGCCATACCTCATTAACACAACAAGATGAACACCAAATTCATAGAAGTAGTTAATTCAATGATGGTACTATATAAAAGAAAAATTGTATATAAGGATATAGTACAGGAAGATAGATATGAAGCAATTCTAATCTCCTAGTTTAAGGGAAGACAAAGAGTGTATACACCGACACCATTGTGATCGATTCTGAACTATGTCACTAAGAGTCTCCAACCATTGGTTACGATAGTCACGTGGATCCCAACCAAGTAGTTTGCATCTCCCAATATGACTCAGACTAGACGTTAGTGACTTATTAATGATTACTTATTAATTATTCAGTATAGAATATCAAGTTCATATTCTTCTTTGAGTTGAATTCCAAATCTTTATGTAGAAAGATTAGATACGAGGTTAGAGATCTTATCTCATAGAAAATGAACTTGGTTAAATAAAACACTAACTATTATATCCTAGCAAAGATTAAATGATGAGTAACTTCTGAGAACTATTCATAGATTAATGCTATACATATATTCTTATTGTATAACTATTCAATAATTAGATTAGGTATATCTATCTATATTCCTTTCATTATAAGATTCATTTTGACTTATAGATCATTATTATGCGATTTCCCTAAACTATTAGTTCCAATCTCTTACATTCACAGTCACTTCTTTGGCTTGATCTTATATAAATGTTATGCCTTATATTATGATGTGATGTAGTCTGTTTGACTGGTATAATATAAACCAAATATGTTTGAAATAAATGATTTGTATAGTAGAAGCTGAACTCCTGTGCAAAGTCGTGCATGAAGGACAGCTAATAGATGCATTTCAAGTAAGGACTGTAGTCAGAAAAAGCTGTCTACTCTCTCCCTTCCTCTTTCCTCTGGTGGATGACTGGCTAATGAAAACTTCGACATCTGAGGGAAAACATGGAATACAATGGACAGCTCAGAACCAATTAGACGATTTGGAATTCGCAGATGATCTAGCCCTCCTATGGCATACACACGAACAGATACAGACAAAGACAGCCAGTGTAACAGCAGTCTCTGCATCAGTAGGCCTCAGCATACACAAAGGGAAAACCGAGGTCCTCAAATTCAAAGCGGAGAACAGCAATCCAATCACTCTTGATGGCAAAACTCTGGAAGATGTTGAATCCTTCACATACCTGGGAAGCATCATCGATGAACAAGGAGGTCCAGATGCAAATGTAAAGGCGAGGATTGGCAAACCAAAGATAGCATTTTTACAGTTGAAGAAAATATGGAACTCAAAACAACTTTCAACCAATATTAAAGTGAGAATCTTTAATACGAACGTCAAGACAGCTCTACTGTACGGAGCTGAAACTTCGAGAACTACAACAACCACAATCAAGAAGGTGCAAATATTTATAAATAGCTGTCCATTCAATATACTCAACATCCATTGGCCGGATACCATCAGTAACAGCCTGCTTTGGGAGAGAAAAAAAACAGATTCCAGGTGAAGAGGAAATTCGGAAAAGACGATGGAAATGGATAGAACATACAATACACAAATCATCAAACTGCATCACGAGGCAAGCCCTAACTTGAAATCCTGATAGGAAACGGGAACGAGGAAAGGCAAATAACACATTACGTCAAGAAATAGAATCAGATATGAAAAGGATGAATAACAAGTGGAAAGAGCTGGAAAGGACTGCCCAGTACAGGGTTAGATTGAGAATGCTAGTGAGCAGCGGCCTATGCTCCTTCACAAGGAGTAACAGGCGTAAGTAAGTAAGTGATAATAAAAGCTGGTATTCATGTTCTAGACTCAACTAGAAGAAGGGTTAAGAGAACAAAAAATCAATAATGATTCAAGGCTACACATATCAATTGAATATCATTAGTTTGGTATAAATATTTCGATTAGTGAATCAATCATATAATAATTAGCTCAACTCATTGAATAGAATTATGACATTACATAAGAGAAATGGAATTCTTTCATAAATCACAAAGCGGATACTCTTTCTAGGTAACCAAAGTAACTATGAATATAAATATATATTAACTATTCATTGAATATAGATAATCAACTAAACAGGAATATCATTCGAAGATTATGGATACACCCAATTGTATTGTGTTTCTCTATTCAATTTCATTAATCAGATAGACTTTTTATACAAATATGATTGACAATTCATTCTATAGGAATAACTTCATAGAGATATAGATAGATAGTTCTATTGTATAGGATGAAAGCTTAGAGAACTATGAAAGTCAATTATCCAAAAGATACAAGTGTTTATGTATAGTTGTCCACAACAACAACAACAACAACAACAAAAGAAAGTACTTCGAATCTATTGACTAGACATTATCAGCAACAACCTATTGTAGAAGAGAATAAACCAGATTACAATGGAGATAGAAATCAAGACGAAGAAACGTTGGAAGTGGATAGGACATATATATTTAAGAAAGCATCCAACTGTGTCACAAGGCAAGCCTTTGCTTGGAATCCTTAAGACCATAGAAGAAGAGGAAGAACAAAGAACACATAACACAAAGAAATTGTGACAGACATGAGAAGAATAAACAACAATTGGATAAAACTAGAAGGGAAGGCTTATGACAATGGGTTAGTGAATGCAGGTCGTCAGCCTCTACTCCACTGAGACTAACAGGCGTAAGTAAGTAATAGATAGATATACCTATTGAAACATTGAACAAGAGAAAGGCGCAATAATCAAGACTTAAAAAAAGTATCTTCATTTGATTTAACAAAAATAAGGGAGAAAAATTTCATAAATTAATTGTTAAATGATAATGAATCTTATTACAATAGATGGTGGTTCACAGTCGATCATAATGGCGTCGGTGTATACACTCTCTGTCATCCCTTAGAATTGCTTCATATCTCTCTTCTTGTACTATATCCTTATATACAATTTTTCTTTTATATAGTACCACCATTGAATTAACTACTTCTATGAATTCGGTGTTCATCTTGTTGTGATAATGTGGTGTGACAACTTGGACTGGTGCATATATATGCCTGGTCCTATGTTGTAGTTGACTGACTGACTGACTGACTGGAAACTTGCTTATCAAATTATTCAGTAATTGAATGTAAATGATTCATAGCTTGTTGTAATATATGTAAAGAAGAGATTGTATCGTTTAAACAGTTTGTCTGAAAAAGATTTTATGCAATCCAATATTCTGTAGACTCTTGTACCTCTGTACAACAGATAAGCTATTATGACTGACCAGTTTAATTATATATAGTTTTTGATTGAGATCATGAACCGACTGATGTTAGACCATCACAATTGAAAACCTGGAAGCACTGGACGGCCGTTTCATCCAATTGTGGACGCGCACTGCTGAGGAGTCCCACAACAGGACGAAACGGCCGTCCGGTGCTTCCAGGTTTTCAATTGTGATGGTCTAACATCAATCGGGTCATGATCTCAATCAAAAACTTTATAATCTCCACAACCCCTATACTAGTAATTATATATATCCGTTCATTTGTCCTTGTGATGTAAAGTATATAGGTTGTTTATTAGGGTTTCCAGAGATAACTTCAGGAAATATGTGTATGTTGATTACAAACCTTAGTATCCCAAATGTGGTAAACTACAACATTCAATATTTTATTTATTTAATTTAAACACACAAACATTAGTAAAGGAGGCACCAAATGGATATGTGCCACATAAATCGTTTGATCTGTGTGAGGGCTGAGATACTGCCCAAATGCCCAGATCGAATCAGGCGGTTTTATTAAGGAGCCTCACTCCGAACCTTTAACCTAAAGGTCTGATCCACAAGTCAGTGGAGCAATGTAAAGAAATGCAGTCTCATAGTAGCCAGTGACCAACAATAGGTTCATATGTCATTTGTTCCTTAAGGATATTAGAGCTCATGTTAATCATTGGTTTGTAATCAGGGTTTTCCAACTAAACTAAGTGAACTCTCCGTGTTCGCTGACCCGGTTAAAGCGACAGACATTCGTTTTTCTGTCCTCTCGATTTCGTATACAACACATCCTCTTGACAAGAAGGAAGTGAGTAGGACATCCTTGGGAATGGTTGCATGTATGTGGTCATGTAAAGAGTATTTCTAGAAGTAGAGTGAACTCTCCTCAACTTCAGCCGTACCAGGGCACTTGGGGGAAGGCACTAATGTTTAATTTGCACAATGAATTATTCAAGTAACATTTGAACTGAACTGTCAGATTAAACTTGATTCGTTTGAACACTTCATGAGATATATCTGATCGCTTGATCACCTATTTTATGTAAATTAGAATGTCATTTAAATATAATCACTTAGACATTTTCTATTATTATGAATAATAATTGACATATATAAAACTACGTAGGATTTTAATGAATGTTCTATACCCATTGAGTGTAGATGGCCCAGCAAGTCGATGGAGCTATGGAGGTCAGCGCGCTGCAAACTCGACATTTTAATGGAAAATATGGCACAAACTGAAGAAAAGAAGAAAGTAGCACGGTGAGCAGAACCACCGCACGAACGGCTACTTTAAAGGAGGGGGACGTGTGGTGTGTGCCACTAATATCGACATGAGTAGTAGATAATGATAGTCAAGAATAGAATTTCTGGTAGCAGAAGATCGAAATGGAAAGAACGGGAACAGTAAGCAAATAGTATGAAAAAGCAGGAATATTGAAGTGCGAGACGATTGACTGATATTTGAAAAAGGAACAGTCAATTTTGAGGCAACTGATTGATATTTTGCAAATGAAGTATTTACTGTATGTTTCTCAGGTTTGACTAAGACATTCTGTAATTCCACTTTCAAATTCATTCGATTTTCCTCACTTGTATCCTCGTTTATTACACTTGATCTGAATCCCAGAGTGAACTTCAACTTTGAAATACACGTACTTCCAGCTAACGAGTCCTAAATAGAACGAAAAGCGTGTCCTGGATTCTACCGCTAACTATTACCCATCTTTGCTTAAAAAATGTACCTTATGTATTATTGTGCGACCGGAAGAGATTATCAGTTTGACTATATCCTCAAAGGAAGACATCATAGTACACAGCCAGTTATAGTTATGCATACAGGTTTCCTTGATGGAGTTTTCTTCTGTGAGCTGGATGATTTGATCTTTTTGAACTTTCATCGTTCTTCTAAACGAAATCATCACCACAAACTTCAAATAATATTGAAATGTTCAAATTTCTCCATATATGACTCACAGTTTGTTCTGTAAACCTCAATGTTATGTTGATGATATTGTTCAGAAGAACAATAAAAATTTCACAATCAAACCATCCAGCTCATAGAATAAAACTTCATTAAAATCATCTACCTTAGTTACAAATCTTCTCCATCATAGTTTTCTTACAATCATTATGTACATAATTAGGTAAACAGAAATCAGTCTAACTGATTTCTTAGAATAGAACTTTCTTATCCCAATAGTAAAGTTCTAAGGAAAATTGTAGGATTAGAGAACTTGTGTATCCAATAAAGTAAAATTTCCACACACCCCCCCCCAAAAACCCACATTGATAGTTTCTACTAATCTTGAAGTACTGTTTTGTATATCTCCCCACCACCACCACCACTACTACCACTACTACCACAACTAGCAAGAAACAAAACAAAGTAAATAGAATGTAAACTAACCAATTCCATCCAATATAAGATAATCTGTGGATGATTTGTTTTAATTGACATTATTATTTGAAGATTTTCTTTTTGCTGGAACTTCAGAAAATATCAACTTCTATCTTCAATTAATTGTTGCTATTGGTGTTGCTGATGCCGATGATGATGATGCCGGTGATGATGATGATGATGCCGGTGATGATGATGATGTATGTATAAATAAGTTGTTACTAACTGAATTAAATAATAGTAGATAGATTTATGTTTTAATGTTATTGAATACAATCCATATCCCTAAATGAATTTGTAATTGATTATATTGAATGTAAATTGTTAAATAGCAAAGTTTATTTCCATGAATGAATTAAGATTACTATGATTGCGTAATATTTCATGTAGTTTTGCAGTAACAACAACAACAAGAACAACAAAATAACCTGCCCACCACCTCCCCCAATTGAATGGTCATATTTAAATACTATTATTCCATTTGATTTTGATTGGTCATTAAAATCAACCAATCAGAATTTCAGCCAATCAACATCAAGTGTGACCTTCAAGGTCAATGGTTCATATCTATTTACATAATTGATTGTGATTATTTATAATCCAAACGAAAAAAAAACTTTTACTAAAAAAAAAGGAAAAAGGAAAACCCACAAATTATTGACATGGAATTTGACTTTTTTCTGAAAATAAAATAGGGATTTTTGTGAAAGCAAAGATGGAATCTAGTTTGAAGCGCGTTTCGTCCTATTTGGGATTCATCAGCTGAATGTGTCTGCATCACAGACTTGTTGATGTTCACTCTGGGACTCGAACTTAGTACCGTTAACTTCAAACGTCATCGTATTATCTATTTGGCTAATGAGTCCTATTAGCCATCTGCTTGTGCAATGGGTTTCGAGTCCCGGATTGGACATCAACAAGTCTGTGATGCAGGTACATTCAGTGGACGAGTCCCAAATAGGATGAAACGCACTTCAAAATAGATTTCACTACTAGCCATTATCCATCTTTGCTTAAAGAACCTTGTGACTTAAAGCTATATCGAGGCAATCCGCACAGGATGCATATATACCAACATGAGACTGGTCAATTGCAGTCCTAAAACATCAATGGGAAGATACAACTAAAACATTATCAAGTGAATACAAAATAGGGATGTTTATTTATAATGACTAGGTAGAAATTAACTTCATATTACCCAAACATTTTTTATACTCTATTCTTAATATTAAGTCTAATTTGTAAGTAGATGAGATGGTTAGTTGCCATCGCCTCCCCTTCGTCCCTCCGAAATAATCGATCATTCAAATTGAAGATTTCACCATAGTTGAAAAATGAAAAGTGAAATTAAGATTAGTGAATATGTTCAATATAGATTATGATCAAAATGAATTGAATGTAGAAAAGAACAAAGATAGTTTGACATGATTAAGTCATTTAATGTTATTATATTAAATAATAGAAGGTAGTCTAAAGGAAATCCTGATTGATTAAGGTTTCCTAATGTTTACCACACTCGTCCGCATTATCAAGGCGTCCTGGTTCAATATCTGGGCTACTTGTTTCTACCATGTATTTAGATATTTAAACAAGTTATCTGATATCTTGTTTGTTTTAGTCGCCTAACCTATTCAGGTGCGTTTGTGAAAAGTTGACGACATTTCAGTGTACAAATTAAGAAAGAGCACAATCACAGAGACATTGTGGTTGCTGGCAATATATATCGAAAAGAATGTAAATTAATCATATATCAATTCCTGAACTGTTAACATCTAATTGGTGATCACTCAATATGGTATCGTCAGAATCCATAAAGAAATAAGAAAAGCAAACCCGCTGAAATACTTTGTGCTGAGAATTCTAAATTGTACCAAGAATATAATATTGAATGAAGCTTATAATACTAATAATAATCAGTAAGCCACATCTCCAGCCTTGAAGGACTGGTATTCCGTGTGTGATTTTTATTTGTGAAATGTTATCAGGACCATAATTAAATTCCTTCAGGACTAAGATATTAACGATTAATTAACCATTGTATAATGAGTAATGCTAAGTTTGTTCAGTCTTTAGTCCTGATCGAATGCTCAAGTAAAAGAATAATCATATCAGAAGGGTTATGTGGATATTATAGTAATGTTAATGGTTGAGATCATGAGTCAATTGGAGCTAGACCACCATGGAAAACCTGGAAGCACTATACGGCCGTTTCATCCGACTTCGGGACTCCTTAGCAGAGCGCATCCACGATGTCGCTTCGCGAGACTCGAACCCAGGACCTATCAGTCTCACGCGCGAGCGTTTAACCAATAGATCACTGAGCTAACTGGTATCCAACGGTGCTAATGTCTAACTTCAACTAATCCAAGAAATTAAGTAACACATCCATCAGTGAGTTACTATCTTACAACTGACCCGGTTGAACTCCACTGATCACTGCTTCTCACTAGAACTCCAGGAAATACCTTTTGAAGTCAGTCAATAATGAGCATATGTTGTATAAACATTAACTTTTTACGATTCACTACATTTTAAAGTGAAAATCTTGATATTTATGTTTAAGTTATTCAATGTACTTTTATAGGTAACTTTGAAAAACTCAATGAATTTTTGATTTATATTTGTGTTAGAATTAAGAATCATAGGGATATATTTGTAAATCTAAGGAAACTGGTTCCCATTCAAAAATTTAAACTTCTCATATTTAACTAAATTGTCAGTAACTTTCAGATCTGACTAAGTTGTGTCAGTCAACCAAACTTAATGATATAACTCGTGAATCAGATAAACGAACATCATTATCCACCCCCCAAATGCCCTGGTACGGCCGAGATTGGATAGATTCAGCTCTCCCTCTCGAAATGTTCTCACATAGGCATGCGTATACTGCCACTGCCAGAGAAGTCCTACTTGCTACCTTCTCGGGACACCGCTGTCTTTTACCAAATTGAGGGGACGAATAGCGAATTCCGGTGCATCAACCGGGTTGGTCGATATAGAGGATCCACCTAAGGGAGTTGGAAAGTCTGATTACAAACTAATGGTGAACATGGACTCCAGTATCCTTAGAGAACAAATGGCGTATGAACCTATTGTTGATCACCAGCTACCATGGGACTGCATCTCCTTACATTGCTCCACTGACTTGTGGATCAGACCTTTAGGTCAAAGGTTCGGAGTGAGGCTCCTTATTAAAACCGCCTGATTCGATCTAGTCATTTGGGTAGTATCTCAGCTCTCAGACAGATCAAATGACTTATGTACCAGCTTAGTAGTCGAAATTTAGTTTCATCAAAAGCAAAGAAAATATGCCATATCGTTGGTAGTTGTATGATAACGGACAAACTGACACAAAAGTTTTTTATAGAATAGATACATTTCAGGCAACAGTATAATCCAAGAGACGCATTTCGACTATCTCTCCTGGATTCATCATACGGATGTTGCATCATTTATCATTGGATAAGTTATCAATTCTGATCTATATTGTTAAAAGAATAAATGATGATACTTGTTTAACAAATTATTTACCATCAACATTACCTTAGACGCATTACTATGTACTCAGAATTTACAATGTTTAAGAAAAAAACATTAATTTTCTTGTAAGCAATGATGGATAGTGGCTAGCAGTGGAATACACGATGTGCATTTCGTCCTATTTGGGACTCGTCAGCCAGATGTACTCGCATCTCACAGTTGATGTTCACTCCGGGACTCGAACTCAGTACCGTTCGCTTCCAACGCCATCATGTTATCTACTTAACTACCACCGCTAACCACTATCCATCCTTGCTTATAATGCTTAGGAATTAAGACAATATCGAGGCAATATGGCACAGTATAAGCGTATAAACCAGTAAGAGATTGATTGATCAATTTCAGTCCTAAATATCAATGGGAAGATTCAAGTAAAACAACACTAAGTGAACTAATTTTCTTGATTAAAATAAAGATAATGATTCATAAAGAAACTAATTTACTACTTCGTATATGAAATTCCCATATAAAATTGTTTGTTAATTTTGTTAAACGTAGTCATTTATCCAGTTTGTTAAGGGTATAACTTGTGGTCTTATGCTCTTATCAATATATATGACGTACTGATACCACCAATTAGAGAACAATGATTTGTCGATCGGATGAATGACACATAAAACACATACAAGCAGTCTAGAGTCCTAATCGGTCCAACTTCCTGACTAGTCTTGCCTGCCTGTTGAATCCAGAATATCAATCTCAGCCTCTGCGATATCAATCATCTATTTCAAACATATTGGGTTTATATACTAACCAAATAGACCACATCACATCATAAAATAGAAAACAACATTTGTATAGCACCTAGTTCAAAAGTGACTGTGAATATGGTAGATAGTGATTGATAGACTGGATATAACTTAAGAATGGTAAATCGTATAGTAATAGTCTATGGGTCAAAATAAAGATTGTGATAAGAGGAAGACAAATATCCAGATCGTTTAGTTACATAACGACCATACAATAAAATTATGTGTAGTGTATTAGTCCAGAAATAGATTCCAACAGTTACTATTCATTATTCACATTTGGATATAACAGTTATTGATTGTTATTATTATTAATACCATTTTGATGCACTTTGATGACTATGTTTATCAAAAAGCAATGAAATACAAAATGTCAATTTACAGGTTGTGAAAATGGTTGATTTTTCGATTGAGATCATGAACCGATTGATGTTAGGCCACCATTGAAAACCTGGAAGCACTAGATGGCTCAATGGTTCAGTAGGTTAAACGTTGGCAAGCGCGAGACTGAAGACCCTGGGTTCGAATCCCGCAAGCGAGATCGTGGATGAGCAATACTGAAGAGTCCCACAATAGGACGAAACGGAAGTTCAGTGCTTCCAGGTTTTCAATGATGTTCTAACATCAATTGATTCATGATCTCAATCAAAAGAAAATACAAAATGGTAATCTATTCATTCATAGTTTAATGATTATTACAATGTAAAATATTCATTAAATCTGATTTTATATACAATGAATTGAAGCGAAAATTAAGATTTACCTAGTAGGCTTTTTATTTGCTGTAATTTCTTTCGGCTATTTAACTTCACATTTGCCGTATTTCTCAATAAATTTAAGTGGGTATCCGTTATTCTTTATACATGTTTTTTAACATTCATAACTTCCTCTTTTAGTGTATCGGAAGTACATATTCTTTCTGTTCTGTAAAACAGTGTTTTGACCAGTGCCTTTTTGTAACTGATTAGATAAAAGCGATTGAAATGAAGATAACTACCATTCCATGTGTCTTTCTTATAAACTGAACGTTGAACTGTACCATCTTTTCTTCTTTTCATCGCGATATCGAGAAAATGCAACTTGTTTTCTTTTTCATGTTCCATAGTGAAATGGATATTCGGATGTGCTTCGTTGAAAAACTCTAGCAGATTTATTGCATGTTGTTTATTATTACATACGATGAAGGTATCATCAACATATCTCGAATAATACGTCATTTCATCAATCGCTCGTTTGAGTTTGGTTCTTTCGAGGTTAGCCATGAAAATATCTGCTAGGACAGGACCTAACGGACTTTCCATCGCTACACCATCGATTTGTTTGTATATGATATCGTTGAACTGGAACTGAACATCTTTTGTACAAATGAGTAATAGTCGTTTGAATTCTGGTACTGGTAGAGGTAGGATGTCAGAATGTTGACAAATTATGTCTATGGTCTCAAGAAGTGGTATTTTTGTAAACAAAGATGTTACATCTAAAGAAACCATAAACTTACCGGCAATATTTATGTGATTCATGCTGTCAGCAAATACAAATCAATCCTTTAGTGTATAGGTGGCTAATCGTTGACGCACTGGTTCTAACTTATCTGCCAACCATCGTGCAACTTTGTGGTATGATGAATTGATCATTGACAAAATAGGTCTAAGAGGATAACCTTGTTTATGTATTTTCGGTAATCCATACATGTGGGGCAAATGAGACCCACGAGGTCGTAGATTATTGTAAGTAGAGCCTACGTCCGATTCAAAGAACATATTCCGAAAGGTTTAAGGTTAAATGGATTGAACGCATTCAACAGTGCTATCGCAAGACATCTCCTTGATACAGGACATGAAGTTGATATACTGAAGTCCTTCAAGGTGATTAACAAACAATCAAACTCGAACATTTGGAAATTCGCTCAAGCGTTAGCAATCAAACGTTTAAAACCAGATCTATGTATACAAAAAGAGACAGTAATAAATCTTTCTTTACCCTGGTAACAATAACCCCTACTCTTTCTATTCATTTGCTCCTATTTATTTATTTATTTATTACGTCATTATTGCAACTCTTTCTAAAATATAAATTACATCATACATAACTGATTGATTTCAATTCATATTTTCTTTATTACCATTAATCTATTTTCATGAGTTCTAATCACTATTTCCAATGTTCCAGAACTTTCCCTCTCAAACTTTATTGATTTATTCGAATCAAACATTTTATGGCCTCATCAACTCTATCTGAATCTTTGCTTGTTACATCATCATACACATGTGGTGATCCTTCATCACCCACTTATGTATGTTAATATGTCAATATCTGTAATAATTTGGAATCTTAAATAATTTAGGTTGTAAGCAACTGATGAGAACTTAACGAAATCAAATGAATTCATGTATTATTCTGTACCAATCTTTGTTTTTGCTCTATTTAAGATAATAAAGGGAACTATGTGTATGAAAGATAATTTGTATTAGTTATGATAATTATAATCAAAGGAATCTTAAGAGCTTTAAGAAGTGTCTAGGCTATTATCATTTCTTCCCTGATTTACATCTTCGAAGAATAGTTATTCTTGTGGTAACTTAAAAAGGAACTGTAACATGAATGAGTTCCAAGATCAGATAGCATAACTAAAGACTCTAAGGTACACATTGCTTGAAGTCGATTACACATAGACTTTTTACGAGTAGCTCTTGATGTCTTAGCTACATACTTTAAAATTTGTACTACTAAGATGGTAATCTATGTAGAAAGTTCAGATGTGCTATTTAGGAACACTGTAGATGTTAGTTGTCTATAAAAAAAACGTTGTTGCCATCCAATCTTTTGGTCAGTCAACAGTATGACTTCACCATCATGCCTTAAGCTGCGGACTTCAATCTTATCGTCTTCTAACCAACCTAAATGGTATTTTAAGATCTAAAGGAACAAACGTTTCAATTTGATCAATAATATGTACAAGCTCGATTACCGCATCAAGGTTGTAATTACATTTAGGTAGTTATGACAATATAGAACATGATACGATAATCCAATATATCAAAAGTATTTTCGGGATAATCGTTAAGTATCTAAACTATGCATATTCATGTTTCTCTTATTTATAACCCATAGACGATTTACCGTTGATCGTGGATGCGCACCGCTAAGTTGTCCGACAATAGAACGAAACGGCCGTTCACTGCTTTCAGGTTTCCAATGGTGTTCTAACACCAGTACGTTCATGATCTCAATCAAAAACTTAATAATCTCCACAACCCTATACTGATATTTCAAGTGTAATATCTTGCACTTCCAAGTACTTATGATGTTGTAATTATGTAACTATTTTCATAGACGCCTCTATGTATTCATGATTGGTAACAATTATAGTGAGTATCCCCATAATAATCTTATCAACTAAACTGATAACCCCACCCCTCTAATTATGTATTTTGGGTAAGACTGTAATTTATAGGCAACCTTTGAGGGACGCTGAACTGACTTTGAAAGTGTCCACCTAATAATTAGGACCAAATGAAGGTTATAAATTAGTATGAGGAATTAGAACTATGATTTACAGTTGATAGTTATGGGTTAGGAATTAAATTTAAGGTTTTCATCATGAATTGACATCAGTTATAATGCCAAAACTCTATTTAGCCAAATGGATGAATGAATTTCGCGCCAATTTCCAAGACCCATTCTTCTTGTATCTGATTGGTTCGTTCATAAATGATGGTCTTGCCGTATTTGATTTAAATCTTATTATAATTCATATGATTAATGTAAAGCTTATGACTTAAGGCAATATTGAGGCAGTCCGAAAAGGAAGCACATATGACAACAAGAGACTAATCAATTAGTCTTAAATAACAATGAGAAGATACAAGTAAAACAACACCATGCGAATTTAAACTTCACCCCATTGTACAAGCAGGTGGCTATCAGGACTCGGTAACTAAGTGGATAACACGATGGCGTTTGGAACAAACAGTACTGGGTTAGAATCTCCGAATGAACATCAACTGTGAGATGCAGGCATATCCAGTTGACTAGTTCCAAATAGGACGAAACGCAAGTCCTATATTCCATTGCTAACCACTATCCATCTTTGCTTAAAAAGCTTGTGACTTAAGGCTTTATCGAGGCAATCCATACAGGATGCACATATACCAACATGAGACTGACCAATTACATTCTTAAATAACGATGGGAAGATACAAGTAAAACACTAAGTGAATCAAAATTGACTTGACTAATTTAATAATCATTATCAAGAAGGTACAAGTATTTATAATTAGTTGTTTAAGAAAGATACTCATCATCCGGATATCATGAAGAACAGTATACTGTAGGAGAGGATAAACCAGCTTCCATCTTAAAAGGAAATTAATAAAACATCTTGGAAGTGGATAACACATACATTGAAGAAATCATCAAACTACATCACGAAGCAAGCGCTAATTTATAATCCTGAAATCAAACGCAAAACAAGAAGGCCAAAGAACACACTACGTCAGAAATTGAAATCAGACATGAAAAAGATGAATAACAACTGGAAAGGGTTGTCCATGATAGAGTTTGATTGAGAATACTTGTGAGCGGCCTATGTTTCTCTACGATGGGTTCAGAGTTACTATTGATTCAACTTTTCTCACAATTGATTGATCACTGGGTGGTGATCAATCTCATGCTTGTCTAGTCCTTATTAGTGCAGATCGAATGCTATCGACCAACCACCATCTAATCTCAATACATAGTGCCCGCAGTGTCGAGTCACCTAGACTGGTGGCCACATTGCAACATGATCGATAGCATTCGATCTGCACTCATAAGGACTAGACAAGCATGAGATTGATCACCACCCAGTGATCAATCAATTGTGATTACATCTCAGTCCTACAGGAGGTTAGTCACGACTCGGATAGCTCAGTGGTAACGTCTCTGACTGTGAAGCTGGGTGACATGAGGTCGAATCCGCCAGGGATCAATGGTTCCCTCAAGATTACAGGTACACCTTGCTGACGAGCTCCAAGTAGCACGAAACCCGGGTCCAGGGTTTCCTCTTGACTACCTCCAACCACCATCTAATTCAACTTTTCTTTCAACTGTAATCATTATGTTTACTGCATAAAATCAGTCTACTCATATGTTATAATCTCTTTCTTACAGTTATGACCCAGCTATTCCTATTGCTTAGTATTCTCGGACACCAATTCACTTGACAAGTCCCCCAAATCAGAACACGGTTGAACAGAAAAGAGATTATATTTCAAATAACAAAGTTAAATGGAAGTAAGAAGCACAATAGAGAAAACGTCAGTATATTTATAGTTTTTACATAAGAAGATTCTAGAGTGTTCACCAAGTATCGACTAGTGCTGATTGGTTAAGAATTAGCCAATCAGCGTGCATCAAAGCAATCGTGCATTGAGCATGCTTTAATCCAATCTATGTTGCACTAACATCATCAAAGTGATTTTGGATATTCTGATCCATCATCCATTATTCACGTTCTTTCTTCATTTCACTATCAGCTGGTTGATAGAAGATAACTGTTTCGTCCTTGTCTATGAGTCTTCAGCAGTGCATACTAATGAATTCTCAAAAGATTAACCTCAGAACCATCAGATATTAAGATGATCATGTTACACTTGTAATACTGTATCAAAATAAGTATAATTGATATTGTAGGACATCTGATTTTAACTGGGTATTACCTGAAGATAATTTGCTGTATAAAAAACTTGAAGTTCATATGGTGTTGGATGTGTGAGATTGGAAGAATCAAAATTTCGGAAACATTAACATTCATCTGGAATCATTTTTATAGATTAGTCCAATATCATTGCAAATGATGTATGTAGTAGCAAAAATGAACATCAAATAATAGCCTTAGTCATTCAGTCAGTTACAACGTAGGATCAAGCACATATATACATCCGTCCACGTTGCCATACCTTATTAGCACAGCAAGATGGACACTGAATTCAAAGAAGCAGTTAATTTAATGGTGTAGTATATAAAGGAAAGATTACATATAAGGACATAATACAGGAAGAAAGAATTAGTTCGTAGAAAGAAAGATATAAAGCATTTGTAATCTTATAGTTCAAGGAAAGACAAAAAATGTATACACCTACGCCATGGTGATCAATTCTCAGCCATGTCATCAAGAGTCTCCAATCATTGGTTACGATAGTCACACGGACCCCAATCAAGTAGTCTGCATCTACCAACATGATTAACACTAGCAGTTAGTGACTTCAATGACTGATGCCACGTTTTGGTTTGGCTGCCCCTAACTTTCTTCAAACCATCCCCAACACTAATCAGCATTGCGCGTCGTGATAATCGATGTTCAGGCATACGCAACACGTGACCCAACCATCTCAGTCGATGAAGATTCACAAATCCACAAGGCAGTGGAGCAACGTAAGGAGATGTAATTTCATGGTAGCCGGTGACTAACAATAGGTTCCTACATCAAGATCCTGTAGCCCATGTTCGGAACCAGGGTTTTCCAACTCCCCTACGCGGATTCTCCATATCCATCAACCTGGTTAAAGCGCTAGAATTCGCTTTCCATCTTTTTAATTTGGTAAACAACACTCTCACCACAAGGAGGTAATAAGTAGAACTTCCCTGAAAGTAGTTGTATACGCGTGGCCATATAAGAGCATTTCGAGACGGAGAGCTAAGTCTTTACACCTTCAGCCGTAACAGGCTATTTAGGAGCAACGGCTAGATAAATGACGCCATCGATCATCCATAAACTTATGACTTCCTCTTTCTCAATGACTTTTCTGTTGATACCGATCACTTAGTAAGAGATCGTTTTAACCACTTTTAATGAAGTGAAAAAGACGGTGAATAAAACAATTCACATATAATTACAAAGATTTAACTATTTAAACAATATATAGTACAAATGATTTTGCAAAGAAAAAACAATACTACTTCCATTCTTGACTGTTATGATTTCAATTTGGCATAGTAACAAGAGAGAGAGAGGGGGGTGAGTGGGTAACACAGTTATTGTTTATATAAAATCTTATCATATTTCATAATAAATCCATGAATTAAATGATGTCCATAAACAAATGCTTTTATTCGATCACCAATAAAAAGACTAAATAATAAAATAGGAAAATATTGTATCCATCCCCACCATAACATATGAAATAGATTTGGATGGGACCTTATTCAAAGAAATAAAGAGGGGGGGAAGGGATGGAAAGAAGTAACTAGGTTAAGGAAAATCATTTCATTGATGATTGAAATCAAATTGAATATATAAGCTATATCCTGGTAGAAAAATAAAACAACATTTTATTTTGGAGATTCTTAGATGAAACTGTTGTACTTTCTTATATTCAATGTTGATACTGATACACATGCTTTTGATATACAAGTCTAACAGGTTGATTGAATGAGATGAAAGCTTTATTGACTAACATGGATCGAGAAATATGTGTACAACTGAAGAACATCTGGAACTCAAAGGCAACTGTCAACCAACATCAAGGTCAGGATTTTCAATACAAATGTCAAGACACTTCTACTGTATGGGGCAGAAACCTGGAGAACTACGAAAGCCATCATCCAGAAAATACAGGTGTTTATTAACAATTGTCTACGCAAAATACTTCAGATCCGTTGGCCGGACACTATTAGCAACAACGTACTGTGGGAGAGAACAAACCAGATCCCAGTGGAGGAAGAAATCAGGAAGAAGCGCTGGAAGTGGATAGGACACACATTGAGGAAAGCACCCAACTGCGTCACAAAACAAGCCCTCACATGGAATCCTGAAGGTCAAAGGAAAAAAGGAAGACCAAAGAACACATTACGCCGAGAAATGGAGATAGACATGAGAAAAATGAACAAGAATTGGACGGAACTAGAAAAGAAGGCCCAGGACAGAGTGGGTTGGAGAATGCTGGTCAGCGGCCTATGCTGCATTGGGTTAACAGGCGTAAGTAAGTTATACATATTTAAGCCTTATATTCGATTAACATTTTATGCTTCGTTCTTGAGGAAAGGAAGCCAGAAATTAGCTTGTAGCGCGTACTTACTATTTGACCAATTTGTGATTAACACTTCATAGGTTCTTTTGTAGGAATTGAAAGCAGCTACGTTCAACAGATAAACTAACTGAAGTTCTAGGAGGTCAATTTCTTCAATACCTTTATACTTTAACATTCTAACAGTTCGTCATAAAAGTTCTGCTTGAATCATGTGATGGATGGTTCTTTTTAAAGTCACTTCGTTAACAATCATTTAAACAGTGAATTAATGATTATAAGCCAAAAAGGACTACATATGTTCTATGTTTTTATCAACACAGGAGATTGACAATTGTGTAACTCCACCCCCTCTCTCACTCTTAACATCATTTTTGAGATCTGTATAGCTTTCAAAGAAATACTAGATTCACTAACGAATAGAATAGGTCAGAATTGCAGGAACACTAATGCAATATGTCCGTTTCGACAATTATTATTAGATGAAATGAATATTTGTAAGATATTAGTTGGAGAGATTTTCAATCAATCGAAAAACTTCATCCATTCTTAGAAGACTGATTTAATCCTTAAGTTTTTGAGGTACCCATTTATGCTACTTATTAATAATCAGTAGTTATGTTATTACTCAACCACTTTAATGGGCTATGCAGTATCAACTTGTTTTTATTCGTCTTTCCATTTGTAATAGTATCACTTTCTCCTTCATCTGATGTTCTTTAATGACTGTACTCTTTGAAGCTTTATCTATATTGAACCAATTAGCTACTTTCTAAACTTACTACTTCGTTTATTATCATTAACTGTTGTTTGAGTATGTCTTCGATAGGGTAATTAAACTGAGACACTGCTGGCGAAGACACTCATGGTCCAGTTGGTTAAGCGTTCGCGAGCGAGAACGAAGGCCCTGGGTTCGAATCGCGCGAGCGAGATCGTGGATGCGCACTGGCCGAGTGGTCCAGTTGGTTAAGCGTTCGCGAGCGAGAACGAAGGCCCTGGGTTCGAATCGCGCGAGCGAAATCGTGGATGCGCACTCTCGAGAACAAACTCAGACACTTCATTGTTCAAAATTTTTAACTCAGTTTAAGATAAGTCTTACCATTTAGTTTCGAGGCTTTTACGCTTAATTAGATCGTGATTATAGATTCATAAATAAGGCTGCTTACAAAATCTTGAATAGTATTCACCTATAAAATGGACTAATACTACTGAAATCAGTTGCACATATAAAAAAACAGAAAAGACTAAGAGATGTTAGATGATTGATGGGATTCTCCAGGAAGATTTATTTCTAATCTTGATAGGTGCTCCTTTTTGGGACTCTCCGGAATCCACATCGACAAGTATAACTGTTGGGGACGTTAGATCCCCAGAACTCACTTGGGAAAGGACCTAATTTTGTAATGTTATTTAGAAAATTTCAATTTTTTTGTTTTCGCGCCAAAAGCGCTCTTGTCACCTTCACGTCGTATTTCCCACTTGAGAAATATCTTAATTGTTATTGGTCCGTTGCGTCTTTTAGTATGCTATTTGGTAATTCTCCCCAAGGAAGGTTTTGTACTGTATATATATACGTTTTGAATTGTGTTTGTTGTTATCGCTCGTTTCTGACTGTTTGCAGAATATACCTTCCCATTCCAAGCTTGGACTTCTCTTTCTAGTTAGCGGGGCTGTGCGGCATCAATATTTAGCTTACTGATCTTTGGTCACCGAGTCTTGTTTCTAGTTCGCAGATTAAGTGAACTCGTGATAGCTTCAAATCTAGCAATTACTAATAATGTGTTAACTGAAAATATCAAGTGAATTGTAAAAATCTCCATCTAAAAATTATTGTTGAAACAATTTGATCTCTCAGAATGAGTTTTGTGAAGATTTTAGTAAATTTCACAGGTTGAAATCATAAGTCAGTTGAAGCTAGACCACCATTGAAAACCTGGAAGCACTGGACGGCCGTTTCGTTCTAGTATGGGACTCCTCAGCAGTGCGCATCCACGAACCCGCCCCTGCGGGATTCGAACCCAGGACCTACTGGCTTCGCGTGCGAGAACTTAACCATCAGACCAATCCACGAAGTTGCGCCATCGATGGTCTAGCTTCAACTGACTCATGATTTCAACCTGTGAAATTTACTAAAATCTCCACAAAACTCATTCTGATAATAATCAACTGCTCACTAGTGACTGACTTCAGGAGAACCTTCTGGAGTTCTAGTGAAAAGCCATCACCAGTGGAGTTCAACCAGGTCTGTTGTGAGATATCAGCTCACTGAAGACATTGGTGTTCGATGGCGCAACTTCGTGGATTGGTTGAAGTTAGACGTTAACACCGTTGGATGCCGACAGATCAGTGGTCTAATGATTAAGTGCTCGCGCGCGAAGCCAGCAGGTCCTGTGTTCGAATCCCGCGGGGAGCGTGATCGTGGATGAGCACTGCTGAGGAGTCCCATACTAGGACGAAACGGCCGTCCAGTGCTTCCAGGTTTTCAATGGTGGTCTAGCTTCAACTGACTCATGATTTCAACCTGTGAAATTTGATCTCTATCAAATAAGAAAACAGACTACTACTAACAAACTAAGTAGTTTAATACTTGTAATTCAGTATATTGTGATAGATTGATAAGGAACAGCCCACATCCGAATATTACAATTCAGTTGATGAAGAACTGATCATGATTTAAATTCTTTTGAGAAATCTTGTTTTCTTTCAATATTTCAACAACTCTAATGTCATTTATGAGTAGTACAGTGGTTTAGTGACTAAAACACTTGAATTTCAATTTACCTTTGGCATGTTTGAACCCTGTTCCATATACTCCCCTTTGAATAAACGGAATATGAACAGGAGTCAATGATATAAAAATGTACTTGATTATATGAATCAATAATTGATGAGTTTTTTGAGCAGTTAATAACACATTGGTTACAAAGAAATGACTATGACTATGTCATATATGAAATTTGTCACATTGTGGATTATGAAACTAGACGATAACAGTTTGAATCTTTTAAGGATTATCAGTTCGATTAAGAGTGTAAAGAAAACTTGTTTTTGCAAGTATCATTTAGCACGAAACCTAAGTTAATCGAGGTTCTCTGTAGATCATCTTCAGCTGCCCCCCTATTGAACTGTCATTTGAAATTAGCCAACATTAAAAAAAACAAAAACAACAAATGAACGCATTTACAAAAAAAAAGGATACCATACTTTGTTTGGTTTATATAACAAGGTTAAATTTAGTACTAATGGATTTAGTAAATTTGCAGAACCGGCTGTCCAAGTTTCATATTTTGGATCAATTTTTAATGTTACTAAAAAAAGAAAGAAGAAGACAATAGAATCAAATGATTTGATAACTTGTTTAATTCCAGAATAGAAACATTTATAAATGGCTGTCATAAACAGAAGAGTTGTAGGTGTGAATTGGAAGAATGCTTGACCAGGGCTAAACCATGACATTTCAGTGGTTCGTGAAGGTTATTTATTTCAACACATAGATATTGGTGCAAACAGACACCACACAGATCTCATTTGATGTGTGTGAGGGCTGTGATACTGCCCGAGTGCCCAAACCGAAGCAGGTGGTCTTCTTAGGGAGCCACACCTCGATTATCACGACGCCCAATGCTGATTAGTGTTGAGGATGGTTTGAAGAAAGTTAGGGGCAGTCAAACCAAAACGTGGCATCAGTCATTCAAGTCACTAACTGCTAGTCTTAATCATGTTGGTAGACGCAGACTACTTGATTGGGGTCCGTGTGACTATCGTAACCAATGATTGGAGACTCTTGATGACATGGCTGAGAATTGATCACCATGGCGTACGTGTATACACTCTCTGTCTCTTCTTTAAACTCTAAGATTACAAATGCTTTATATCTTTCTTTCTACGAACTAATTCTTTCTTCCTGTACTATGTCCGTATACACAATCTTTCTTTATAGATCACTACCATTAAAATGACTACTTCTATTAATCCGATGTTCATCTCGTTGTCCTTGTAGTGACTCACCTTTATCACGAGAACACGACTGGTTTAATAAAAACAATTATTATTATAACCAACTGTGCCAGTGTTTGTTTTAATGTGCTTTTGTTTGACTGTGCTAATGACAACTATATTTTGCTTCCATTCTTTTACACACACTTCGATTGTAACTTCGCGCGAATTCGGTTACGTTCTGTAACCAAGCTTGTATCCTGGCACGATCTCGGTATCCTTTCGATACCACGAGATCGCCAGCAAATATATCTTGACTTGGTCCATTGACTGCCTTCTGATATTTGGCTTCTCGGGGATTTTATGGGTTTCTTTGGTTACGTTCAACCTTCGCCTTCTGATTTACTTGGCACGTGTTTCTTGATAACGATGTTCATAGTTAATCTCAACTCGACGCCACGCTACATGCTAATGGGATATGAGAACATGGATCGATGCACATATATGTGCTTGGTCCTACATTGTAACTAACTGACTGAATGTTATGGAGATAAATAGAAATAATCAAATGTATTATTTATAATTATGTAATATATCTACTTACTATGTCGTTTATTCAAAAACTTTTGAACTGTTTCCAATTGAATATCTTTGAGATTATGCTGTTCATTATTGATAATTGAATTCTATTGAGTCAGAAATAAAAATTTATTTATACTTAAGTTGTCTATTCATTAATAATGATTAAATAATTCTTATTTATCTATTTATTGGAACATCTGAAAGAGGCATCGAATACATATGAGCCAAAAAAGTCTATTGGTCAGTGTGAGTGCTGTGATATTACCCTAATCCTCAGACCGAAGCAACTAGTTATCTTAGGAGGTCGCGCCCAGAGCATTTAACCTAAAGGTCTAATCTACAAGGCAGTGGAGAAACGTCAGGAGATGCAGTCATATGGCATTTGTTCTGCTCAGGATCCTGGATCCCATATGCATCAATGGTTTGAAATTAAGGTTTTCTATCTATCTCCTCTAGGTGGATCCTCGGTATCCATCAACCCGGTTACATTTTACATAATAAACATCATGTTTTTTATTACATTATAATTGTTAAAATGATATTCACTGATACAAACTGCAATGATTTACTACTATTAAATTCCTGTCAAAATAAGCTATTTTGGTTGAGACCTCCTTTAAATAAGAATACATTGCTTTAATTTGGTTATATACGATGATTCGTGGACAAGGAACTTCCTTCATTCGAACCATGAGAGACACTCTAAAATGCGAACAAACTGTTATTCAAAACTTTAGATGACTAAAACGTCCTCAAATTTATATCAGTCATTTGTAATGTAAGAAGATAAATTACAATAGTATACTGCCTTTTTTTCATGATGTATGTGTTGTCTTAGCGAAATAGTCTGATTATGAAGCTTTTGTTGTTGTTGTTGTTGTTTCAAGCAACATCATCAATACTCATTGGATGTAGAAGTCCACTATTTCATTTCAAATCAATGATCTGAGTTTACTTCAGATCATTTTTGAATATGGATAACTTGAACAATTGAACGAAGAGATTAACATGTTTTTGATCGAATCTGATCTAATTCAATAGATTTCATATGTATATCATATTGAAAACTATTTTTGACAAGTTCATTTAATTGTTTTTACACTCATTTCTATGAGTAGCTTTCAACTGAAGTCAACTGAAGCTAGACAACCATGGAAAACCTGGAAGCACTAAACTTATATTGAAATTTTCATAACACTTCAGTCTCATAGATCTGCTTGTATTGTAATAAGTATTTTTTTAAAAACCACTAGACACTTGTTCGAAACATGTCATCATTTGAGTTTCTTTATGATCTACTTATAGTTAATCTCATTAACTACTAAATGACTGATATCTTATTGATCATAGGTGTCTTCGAAACATTGCTCGTATATCATGGGACCATCGAGTAAGTAACACAGTTGTTAGGAAACGGGTATTAGATAAGGATGGCAAATCAATTGATGAAGTAGTGAAACTTCATCAGTTCAGATGACTGGCACACGTGTTACGTATGCTCAACGACTGACTGCCTCGATGTGCCATGTTCAGTGGTATAGAAGTAGGTTGGAAGAAAGCTAGGGGTGGCCAGAACAAAACATGGCACAAATCCATGAAGTCACTGACAAGTCGACTGAGCCATGTTGGTAGGTGTAGACTACCTAGTTGGGGACCGCGAGATGATAGCAACCGATAGTTAGGGACCTTGAATGATATGGCTGAAAATCGTTTGCAATGGCGCGGGTGCATCCACTCTCTGTGTTCTCCCAAATTCTAATCTTCTGAATTCTTTATGTCTCTTTTCTTTTCCTCTTTCCAAATTTCTTTCACTGGATTATACTCTTTAAATAACATCTCCAAACCCTAATCTTCCCGATTACTGCTTATACTCTTACTACCTCTACCACTACGGGATTTGAGTCGACAACTGCATCTGTGTGCTAATGTGGTATGGCAACTCGAACTGATGTACGTACGTACGAAGTTCTACGTTGCTACTGACTGACTGACTGATTAAACAGTCTATTTTACATCACAACAATGCACATATACAAGTTAATTAAAATGATTAAGATCTAACAAAAATGCTGTATATGCATATATCTAAAGAATTGTGTTTAGCCATTACTTACATTATAAACTGTATTCATATAACCTTCTAGTAAAGGTTCTCTTTGATACAGTGATAATTGTCCATACATGGAATATTTACAAAATCCCAATACATTTGGTGTATCAAATTGAATCATTAATGGAGTTTGCATTATAAAATTTACACGTTCCTAAAATCAATCAAATTGTTATACAAAACATTCTTTATAGTAAAAAAAAAAAGGAATCAGTGTATTGTATGTTATCAATTATTATCAATCAAAATGAAACAGTCTAATTGGAATAAGAACAGGAAGAAATGTCTCCTTGAAAGTTAAGTGATATCCTACAGGAATTGATACTAATAGATGAACAATACAGTTCATTTCAGCTGGCAAACAATTATGTATCCAATTGTGTGTAGTGATCCATATTTATCAAGAGAACGCGATTAGTTTAATGGAAACATGTATTATTATAACCAATTGTGCCAGTGATTGTTTTACTGTACTTCTTTGTTTAACTGTAATAACGACATTCTTCCTTTCGTTGATTGTGATCTTGCACGAATTCAGTTACACTCAATAACCACACTTGTACTCCTTTGGCACGATCTCGGTATTCTTTCGATACCACGAAATCGCCAACAAATACATCTCAACGCCACCGAATATGTGAAACACAGTTTGTGTGAAAATTAATGACACTTCTTGGCTAATCAGACTGATTCAGATAAGAAATGGAATCGAAACATTCAATGGCGAGACTCTAATTTAGGGATGAGCCAATCAGAAGCGTTTGAGCAATTTCAAGGTCACGGAGCCAAGTTCAACACGCGCTGCTAACATACGATCGGTTCACAGCGGATTTTAGAGAGTAGGTGATTAATGAGAGGTTAAAACAGATGGGACGGCGAAACTCTAATTTAGGGACGAGCCAATGAGTAGCGTTTGAGCAATTTCAATTATTAGTCAACCAGAAAACAGTATAAAGTAAAAATATATTACAAGAAAGTAATGAATTACAGTGGATATTCTTCTTTTACATGATTTAAAAACTTGTTGAGGTTTGATAAAGGCTCAGAAGTTCTGAATTCATAATGCATATTGTATAGAAGCTTGTCCATAGCGTTAGGGTTTGGGGTTAAAATTAGTGTTAAGGGTTAGGTTAAGGTTAGGGTTAGGGTTAGATAAGGGTTTAGGGCTAAGGTTAGGGTTTTGGGGTTAGATTAGGGTTTAAGGTTAGGTTTGGTTAGGGTTTGGGTTAGATTAGGGTTAAGGTTAGGGTTAGATTAGGGTTAGGTTAGGATTAGGGTGCTAACATGCGATCGGACTTGAGAGATGTGTCTACTTACAGGCTACAACCCTAACCATTAACCCTATGGACGAGTTTCTATACAATATGCATTATGAATTCAGAGCCTCTGAACCTTTATCAAACCTTAACAAGTTTTTAAATCATGTAAAAAAAGAATATCCACTGTAATTCATTACTTACTTACAATATATTCTCACTTTATACTAACTGTCTTCTGATTGGTTAATAATTGTCAAGGTCATTTAAGATTCGTTCAAAGGTCGTCCTTAAATTAGAGTCTCGCCCATTCAATCTACTGGATGAAAGAGCGACTGGTGGTCAATGAATTAGTTATAACCAACATGGACAATAACACAAATATGAGTTTACCGAACTTTTCAATTTTGATAGTTATTATGATCTTAATTCTGATTAATTAAAAAGCTCAAATTTATTACAGTCTGATGATCATTTCATCATTCAAAAAGTGTAAACCAAAATTGAAAATATAAAAAAAGGATACCACCATCTATCTTAGATTCTAATGATGATGATGATGATGAGCACAGTTTTCAACGGTTACTTGCACAATATCTAATTGTATGTATGTGCTTAATTTTCAAATGTCCGTTTAAATATTTTATTGTTGATTTCTTTGTTCAATTGAACTCTGTTCATTCTCCTTCTTTACAGATCGTCAGTTTTAACTCATAATTGTTGAAATTAGGTAAGTCAACTTATGTCATTCCCAGCAGTGGTCTATGGTTTTTGGTGAACGAAAACATTTATATGTATGTTACCTTTTGTTTTTACTTTGCCGTATGTATAAAGCTGAGGATCGTCTATGCCATTGGTGATGAGTATATATTATTATCATTATTCAACCATAATTATGGTTATTCCTTTAATTAAATAAATTCAAATGAGGAAACGTACAATTAAGCTTGAAGTAAATACAATTAGCTCGTTTGCATTAGATGTTTGAATCTTTCCAACGATGTTTACAACTGAGATTGATCTATCTTTTTTAGTATTTATACATTCTATGTAGAAGATTTAAACAAACAACATGAATGAATTGAAATTCATTCCAGCACGTGAGTTACTGTCTGCTCGAATTAAATAGCTAAGTGACTGATGAAATGACGTTTAAAGCAGATGGTACCGGATTCGAATTTAGGAGTGAACATCAATTCTGAGGTCCAAATACTTTCAGTTGAGAAGTCCCGAATAAGATGAAACACACATTCTCAATCACATTTTCTAGCCGTCATCAAATCCGGCTTATAACGTTTATGACTTAATGACTATATCAAAGTGACCCGTACAGGATGTATATATATACTAAAAAAGACTGATTAATTGCAGTCCTAAACATCGCTGAAAAGATTCAAACATTTGGTGTAAATGAACTAACAGTATTTACTTGAAGCTTCATAATACGTTTCCTCATTTCTATTCATTTAATTAAAGGAAGAATCGTAATTATAGTCGGATCATCGTCGAACAATCAGTTGAGTGGAACTCATCTCTATACATCAACTTCATTGATTATGAAAAGGCATTCGACAGTGTAGACAGGAGGACGTTATGGAAACTTCTTCGACACTACGGAATTCCTGAGAAGATTGTCAATATCATCCGGAACTCATACGACGGACTACAGTGCAAAGTAGTGCATGGAGGACAGCTGACAGATGCATTCCAAGTAAGGACCGGAGTCAGACAAGGCTGTTTACTCTCTCCCTTCCTTTTTCTCCTGGTGGTCGACTGGATTATGAACACCTCAACATCTGAAGGAAAACACGGAATACAATGGACAGCTCAGAATCAATTAGACGATTTGGACTTCGCAGATGACCTAGCCCTCCTATCACGTACACACGAACAGATGCAGATGAAGACAGCCAGTGTAGCAGCAGTCTCTGCATCAGTAGGCCTCAGCATACACAAAGGGAAAACTAAGGTCCTCAAATTCAAAGCGGAGAACAGCAATCCAATCACTCTTGATGGCGAAACTCTGGAAGATGTAGAATCCTTCACATATCTGGGAAGCATCATCGATGAACAAGGAGGCTCAGATGCAGACGTAAAGGCGAGGATCGGCAAAGCAAGGGCCGCTTTTCTACAATTGAAGAACATATGGAACTCAAAACAACTTTCAACCAATATCAAAGTGAGAATCTTCAATACGAATGTCAAGGCAATTCTACTGTATGGAGCTGAAACTTGGAGAACTACAACAACCACAATCAAGAAAGTACAAGTATTTATAAATAGCTGTCTACACAAGATACTCAACATCCATTGGCCGGATACCATCAGCAATAGCCTTCTGTGGGAGAGAACAAACCAACTTCCAGCTGAAGAAGAAATTAGGAAAAGACGATGGAAATGGATAGGACATACATTACGCAAATCATCAAACTGCATCACGAGGCAAGCCCTAACTTGGAATCCTGAAGGGAAGCGAAAAAGAGGAAGGCCAAAGAACACATTGCGTCGGATAATAGAAGCAGATATGAAAACGATGAATTACAACTGGACGGAGCTAGAAAGGATTGCCCAGGACAGGGTTGGATGGAGAATGCTGGTGAGCGGCCTATGCTCCTTCACGAGGAGTAACAGGCGTAAGTAAGTAAGTAAGTAATGATGATAACAATATGTACTAATTACCAATGGCATAGACGCTCTTCAGCTCTTTTAAACATTCGTTGCTAATCAACACTGCTGAGGAGTCCCATGCCGAGACGAAACGACCGTCCAGTGCTTCCAGGTTTTCCATGGTGGTTGGTCTAGCTTCAACTGACTCATGATTTCAATCTGTGAAATTTCTAAAACTTTCCACAAAACTCATTCTGAGATTAAAAGTTATAAACTAATTTTACTTACATTCAATTGATAACTGAATAGTAATAATATATATAAACTGTTTATTTTATCTTCAATTGGAATTTGAAATTTCAATTTTAATTTATCATATATTCCATTATAATCATCATCTAATTGTTGAATAGACATATATGGAATAATAAGATTAGAAGAGAGTTGATTATTTAAATCTGTGTAGGTACTCCATGCATAAATGGTTTGATGTGATCCTTTCAATTCAATATAGACTTGTTTTAAAAAACGTATTTGTGGTTGTTCAATATAAATTGAATCCCGTAACCAAAATCCTTCATATCATCATAATGTTTTAATGAAAAGAAAATGTGTAAAGTGTTTAAAATACAGACAATATTCAGTTTGGTTACTTAGTTAAATTATACTAATCAGAGATCCTAACCAGAGATCTTTTAACACTGAGCTATCCGGATCTGAATCGCACATAACTAATTCAATAAATGTATCTCTAACTAATCGTGATTAGTAGTTTGAGGTGTGGTAACATGTGACTCAGAATCGGTCACATTCGTTTATATGCATTCTCTTTTTATCTTTGTTAAAGTTTTTGGATTTGATATTACTTCGTCCATTTTACTCCTCAAATTCGTCCTTTCTTTTTGAACCTCGTTTTGTAATATCTCATATTTCTTGCCATCAGTGGTATCATTAATCACTCTGTGATTCTACTATGTATATTAGTAATTCCTTCATACCATGCTGGTGTATTGTGACAACTCGGACTGATGTATACTTATACATCAATCCACGTTGATTGTGACTGACTGGCTTAAGTAGTTATGTCTTAGCCCGAATGTATGTTACTTCTAAAAAATGATAGATGCGACGATCATCGCTTACGTTGGGAATACTTTTCTCATCAATAGACAACTCCAAAGTTGAATCTAAGTTATTTGTTTAAAGAAATACGGAAATATTTCCAAAAATTATTTCCATAACCTTGTGATGTTGTTATTAATTTACCCGGCAAAATGCCTGTGCACAATAAACTCAATAATATGAGATGGGTTTTTTTGTGGAGATTGTAGTAATTTCAGTGGTCTAGTGGTTAAGTGCTCGCGCGCGAAACCAGTAGGTCCTGTGTTCGAATCTCGCAGAGGGTGAGGTCGTGGATGCACACTGCTGAGGAGTCCCACAATAGGGCGAAACGGCCGTCCAGCGCTTCCAGGTTTTCCATGGTGGTCTAGCTTCAACTGACTCATAAACTCAATAAGCCTATAGTAGCCGTGGTACCATCTAACGTGAACCTAAAGTGACGCTCGAGGAATTATTTATTTGTTTCTTCGCTTAAATGATGTTTCAAGGCAATCATCTGTAACCCTAAAATTATCACTTACTCTTACACCAACAAGTTGATTTGTCTATTCAAATAGGCGTTTATAGAGGGATAGTACACAGGACTCAAAGACACTGAATATCATGCATATAATCTACGATAATCCAGAACAACAATTCAGAAAGCAGTGCAGTAAAAAATAACCACACAATCCTAAATAGTTACAGTTAATTTACACAGGACTAATGAATGAAATATTTATCTCAAAAAAGCAGCTTTTTATCATTGAATATGATCAAGTCTAAATGTATTCAACTCCTAAATTGTCAACACAATTCCAGTAGATGTGGTTTTTGTAGGTCCAAGTAAAGCCTTCATTGAACTTACTCACCTTGGTTTCAATTTAAAGTTGTGAAACTTTGGAATCAGTTATAAAATTAAAGATAGGATAATTGACTTCTCCAGTGACATAAGGTAACGGTTTAGAGTAAACAGTGCTTTATCATCATGAGAATTTTTGAAGAGTAGAATTCTATTGTGTTCGTGTGAACTAATGATTGTTTTGTACTCAATTCCTCGTTGATTTTGAATTCTAAATGCAATGCATTCGGTTGTGCTCACTTAGTTCTATTTGGCCTAATTTGCACTGTTCCAGGAACTCCTAGTTGATGCAATAATTCGAATACTTCCAATTATTATGAATTTCTCAAAGGAAAATCCTAAGCCTCTTTCATTTTTTAAAAGTGTGCAAGTGATTTACCAACTGTTGCAAAGTTATCTGTTATATTTTTGCTGATGATACTAAAATTTGGAAATTGATACAGAACGTAGTTTATAAGGCAGGATTACAGAAAGACCTAGACAAACCAGGTAAGTCGGCGAATAGATGGTCATTCGAAACAAAGTCAAGAAAGTGTAGCAATGTAAATCAGTTGACGAGATGATTTATATAAATACTCAACAAACAGAATAGTAATGACTGTAGCTGTGTATAAATCCCAGGAACAAATAATTAACCCATCTACAATGACCCTGACCTCATTAATTTTACTGGACACACTCTAGCTAAAGGAGATCGGCCACGCATCCACACCAGATCACGAGAGGACACTCTGTCCTACGCACCCATCAAAACTACTAACCGGCTTGAGTCAAAAATGTCTTTGAACTTCGTTATTCTTGACTTCGTTTCTAGTGGGTTGGTATTTTTTTTATTGTAAATGGGTTACGGACAAAAGCATCGTCAAAACCTGAAAATCTGTGGCCTCTTTATTTCCAATTTGATTCTAGAGACGACAAAGGTACGTAAAACGATATAAAAACCTGAGACATAAACATAAAACAATAATTAAGTAAATCTATCAGTTTATAATTAACTGGAATCAAAGGATGGAATAGTATATAGTATATACATATGTAGAAACATATGTTTGCACATATGACCACCAGCATATCGTACTGCCCGCAGACTAGATAAACGTAGGTCGTGAAGTTGAAGAAAAAGCTACCAAAATAACAATCATGAGGGAGGAATGCCGTTTGCGAAACTGAGTTATCAAAAGTTATTATATAATTTGAGGGAAAGCATGATAATTTGGGGGAAATTTCGTGGATACCGCACCATAATATTACGAGAAACATTTGACGAAACGCGCCAAAAGACTCGAAAATTCCTCAGATTTGTAAACGCTACTCAAACTTTCATGTTATACAAGTTGAAGTTACGTTCACTAATTCCCCAAGCTCCCAACTTTGGGGACATTTTAGAGAATTTCGGGAAATTTCCAATGCTTTGGATCCGGTTAAACTTTTGGGCTTTTGTGCCATTTCCCCCAAATTTCCCCAAAATTTACTATAGCGGCTTCCCCAAAATGGGTCAAATATTCCCAGAAATTGGGAGCTTGAGTCACCTTAATAATTTAGGTAACTTACCACCTGAACGATAGCATATAAAGAAAGGAACTATAAGAGAAGTTATAGTTATGATTAGCTGGAATGCTGTCCCAATGTGAAAAAACGGAAAGTGTATTTCTCTCAACACTGGACAACGATATATTTCAAGAAGCGCCATCAGTAATCATAGCTACGCCCGTTATGTTTATCGATTTAAACAAGATATCAAAAAGATCTGTGTCTGTCAAATAAAAATAACTCACTCGGTGTATCAAGTTTCGTCTTTCTGTTTCACTCTATAAAGCGTGAATAATTATGGGTTTCTTTTCAAGATCTTTGGGTAGACCAACCCTCAAACTTTTGGAAATATTTCCCTGTGCAAAGTTAAGATCTCAGTTGTGAAATGCCCTGTTCTATCCCAGCATTTTGTGGATGATATTTTCCTCTTACGTAAGGGTTTGGGAATCAAATAAAAAGTTACCTGTTGTAAGGGATCTACTCTACTCACACATTCCGGAGACACATGACTACGGCTATGAATGAGTTACTACGAGAGTTAACGCAAATCACTATACGGTTTGAGCAAAAGCTCTCCTAAATAGAGTCTAAAAACTGTGAAATTCACTGCCGGAAGCAATAGCTTAGGCATCACCTGTAGTTCCCAAGGAACTGAGGGGAACTGCTCCTGGTGCTTTACACAAACTTACATTTTATTATGAGGAACTCACCATATTTTAAGTCTCTGTGAGGTCAAAAAAGAAATTCTGCCTCCTTATAACCACGATGCTTTTCCTTCACCACAAGAGCAGATCTAAGAATGGTGCTTGGAGAACAGAGAATTCTGTTACTTACTGACCCACTCCACTGTGGAGGATTTCAACTTTATTGCTGTTCTTTCGAGGCTGACACGTCATTTTCATCTGCCACTATATCCTCTGCGTACATGAAGTCACCGTTAACCCATAAATGATCAAGACAAGTAGGATAGAAAACAAATGGTATTTAATATCATTACCAGAGTTATGGGAAAATCATTAGACTAATATTCGAGACACCGTCGAGAATTTTAACGTAGAAAAACTCACGTATATTGTACATTCTGAGGATTATGTTTCCATTTTTTACAGAACAGTATGGGCCTGCAAATTTTGTTTTTTTCTGACTTTGTTGTCTCATAGATCTCATGTTAGGATGCAACTGGCCAGAGAAGTTACTATTAGTTGGATTTAGTAGATCTAAGAAGTCAGTTTGAAGAAACCACAGGTATTTGGGGTTCGACAACGCTTTAACCAGTAACTCCTTCTACTATGAATCGTACCCACCAAGTGAAATCAAAAGATAGAAGCCAGGAAGTTCGAAAATATATTTGATAGGCTATAAATATATCGGGCATCGACTGATCTAATCCGGCTAGCGAATAAAGGGGATGTTGAGCACGGCATTCACACTCGTGATCTGGTGCGGATGCATGACCGAGCGCCTTCAACTAGGTGAATGCATCCAATGGCGAAAACTTACAGAGATACTTGTTTACCGCCACAAGGTATTCAAGTAAACCCTATTTGATCTTTGGAGGACAGAACTTGGTGGAATGGGGCTATATTCCGCAGAGAACAGTAAATCACCAAATTTTATGCTTCTTAGCTTCCAGACCAACACAATGAATCTCGACAATACTGTTATGAAAAAGGCCGTTTTGATTAGGTAGTCAAAAACTGCCGTTTGTGAATGTCTCTATCACAGGAAGTAAATCTTAGGGACTAAATATATTGTCGACCTAAATGAACCCATTCAATGCCTTCATCACCAAAATCTAGTTATTTGGTCACTTGTTTTCTATTTCATTCTGTTAAACTTTACTTGTTTAAGAATTGATGGAGAAGTCGGACAAAGTATTTCCGTGCCTCCAGATATGCTCCTAAAGGACTCACTCTCAAAATCGATAGTAACATGTGATATTTGCAGATGATTATGTCTACCGTAGCTAGATCGACTTCATTCGCAACTTTACGTTCAAACGACTTATTACGTTTTTTTATTATTAAACTAACTATTGCTTATTGACCTGACTACATGTCTTGTTTAGATACCGCTCTTGTGGTGGGTAATAATGATACTACTGCAGAGGCTTAGTGTCTGTGACGTAACGTATTATAAGATATAGCTTACCACGAATGTGTATTAAGTAACTACATTACCTTATATTAACTGTTTAGCATCCTGTGATAAGTAGCAGTATTCAAATTAATGTTCTAAGAATTCCCGAAATGGTTCAGTTTGAGGCAGGTAGGACTAGATGAGCACAACTGAATACATTATATTTGGAATTGGTAATTAGCGCGCAGATGATTACAAAAGAATCACCAGTTAGCGCAAGTTCAATATGCATACACACTTATCACTTGAAACTTAATGTGGAATAGAATTTGGGTAATTTGGAGATAAAAATACCTATAAAAGAGTCAGTGTTTCCTTATTACTACAACAGATTCAGTAACTTAATCCAGTAGGTAACAAGGTAAGATAAGAATCCAGTCCGATGTAAAACATTCTGACGGAAATTTATCTACTGCTGCTTACTGTTCAGTCTGCAATGGCAAACACTGAAATTGTTCCGGGTGTAAGAGAAGCTCTCGCTTAACGGGCTTCCGTATCTAGTAGCAGTAGATCACTGATGTCTCCAGGTAAAAACTCAGGTATGTTTAACTATAAAAGAGAAAAAGATTGGTAAATTATGGTGAGGTACTGACCTTAGTCCATAAGAATGTGGCACATTTTCTCACAACGAACTTCTTGGAATTCGTTCGAACTGGCTCATCCGGCAGCGAATCCTGTCACTTGACTACTCTTAGGTGTGTCTGCAGTCTGCTCCACAATGTTGTACCTCCAGTCTCTGGGTGTTATCTCTAAGGTCCGTGTTGGGATTAAGCTTAGGTAGGTGTTCAAAGGGATGGTCGGATGTGTTTAAAATGCTGCAATTCATTAGAATGCCACCTTGAAGACGCCTGTACCTCAATGAGCAAATGTACATTGATTAGAGATGCTCTTCACAAGGCTTGAATTTTAGTCAGCGGACTGATTTTGTGTCGCAGTTAGCGTAGAACTTCGAATCATAGGGTACCACACTCTTGGACTTCTTTCAACTTGGGATACTTCTAGAAAGGAGTCATCTAATTCGTATTGGTGGTCTGCAGCATGTCTCACATGGACTACTGATCATCTCTTAATGTTAATAATAGGTTTGCTGTTCGTCAAACTTTAAAGTAGATTCAGATTTCCCTGAAGTGCCAGTTTATCCTCTTGATTACAAATTTCTCTCCGGAATTCCACACCACCAGCAAAAAGTAATATGTCTGACGATATCTGCTGGGGAAATCTTTTTTGTAAATTAAGTAGAGGTCCTGGTATTGAACTCCAGGAGATTCCATTAGGACATTCCGTAGCCCGACGGTGAAGTCAACCCCGATCTTAAAATATCCATTATTTAGATGCAACGTAAACTAGTCAATTGTTGTTGATTTGTAACCTAAACGTTTGAGCTTATCGATAAGACATATATAGTCGGCTCTATAAAAAGCTCTTGCGAATTCAAGGCACATGACTTTAACTTTCTCCCTACGATCAAGGATGTTTGTTCATCCGCCTACAGCGGTCAGCAATTCAGTTATACAAAGGTGACCCTCTCTGACACCGTGCTATTAGGGTGGAAAGAAGTTCATGGATAGTAAATAGTCGTGGAAAAACGTAAGGAGATGTAGTCCCATGGTAGCCTGTGACCAATTATAGGTTCATAAGCCATTTGTTCCCTCAGGATCCTGAAACCCGTGCCCACAATTGACTTAGAATAAGGGTTGAATACAAGTAAATAACAATTTAGAATGATAATAATTGAGATCAGTCAGTTAAAGATGAGATTTACAACAAAATGGATTCATTTTATTATTCGTGGCTTTTCATTAGCATCAAACCATCTGACCACCTTACATGTAATTTCATACTATTTGGGAACGACACATAAGTCAGTAGGAAAAAGATACAAACTATTTGATCTGGTAGTTAACGTTCATGTTGTAAATGAGACTGTGTAACGAAGTGGTTGATCTTATAAGCACAAAACAATAGATCAGAGTGAAAAATTAGTTTCACAATTGAGTAATCATACAATGATGCCAAATATGTGAAATGCAATGTAAATTAACGTCATAAATGGGTGTCAGTGGATTGTTTATATATAATATAAAATAAAACGAACGAGCGAAAATCACACCACTTTAATTATTTCACCATGTCAATATGAGATTTACTATATTTGTGTATACAAATTTCAGATTAAAACCTCTTGATTTTAATAGCCTGTTCAAAACGTCCACTATCCATCAAGCACTCAGTGACCGTGTTGAGACGATCGTCATTAGTCTTGGCTGGTCGAGTAGAATCAAATAAATGATTCTAGATATTATCAATACATATGAATGATTAGAGAGCGTACAGACGACTACATAGATTTAGCTATATGTATCGTGTCTTTATCCACAAGTGGCATTTTGCGCACTCAACAACCGGAGTGCACACAAACAATATTGAAACCATGTGATCGAGGCTGAAAAAGTTGTTACATCCTTATCATGGCTCCAGAGGTCGACTATTATGAAGCCATATGGATGTGTTCCTCTGCCGCTTACATTATGATTTTAGAATTTCTGAACCACTTTCTAATCTTGACGAGTTTTTGAACCATGTTAAAGAAGTGTATTCACTTTAATTCTTTGGTTTTTACTCACTACTGACTGTTTTTTGATTGGCTAATATTTCCCAAGGTCATTTAGGATTCATTTAAAGGTCGTCCATAAATTATAGTCTCACCTTGTTTTCTTACCAATCACTTTCTGCTCTCATTCTCTTGTCTTCAATCTTCTTAAACTTTTGACGCTAGATATTTTACTTTTGACTGATGATATAAACTACTTATATCTATTGATATAAGTAGTACATAACACAATAACTTTAAGATGCCTTGATTTCATGATTTAAACATATCTAACTGATTTTCAATAAGAATTTCATTCTGGATCATTTATTAATTTATATATCACAAGATAAATAACATGGTAATTAAGACTCTCATGATAAATTTGGAAGTACTGAATAGCCATTTCATCCTAGTAAGAGACTCTTCAGTGGTGAGTATCTATAACTCATGAATTCAACTATAAAATGTTGTATATTGTAAACAGCCCATAATATAAATAAAATTAAATTAACATGTATATAGATAATTCTTAATCATTCTCATAAGCAGATGGACTGTGTATAAAGGTGTGGTGTTTGAATGAACTAATGATACTTTTGTACTTGTTGACTGCTTGATTTCGAATTCTTAATACAGTACATTCGTTTGTGGTTATCTAGTACTTCTTGATCCGATTACGTTATTTCTGGGATTCTTGGTTCATACTATAATTCAGATACTCCTAATCATCATAAATGGTTGAAAAACTTCAAAGAACCATTCAGTAACTCATTAATCTTTAGTGACCTACTATTATCAAGAGAACGAGATTGGTTTAATGGGAAAATTTTTTATTAAAACCAATTGTACTAGGGATTGTTTTACTGTACTTGTTTGTTTAACTGTATTAAAGATATGTATTCTTCCGTTGCTTGTGACCTTGCGCGAATTCGGTTACACTCAGTAACCACATTTATACTCCTTTGGCACGATCTCGATATTCTTTCGATACCACGAGATCTCCAATGGATACATCTCGACTACAGCCATCAACTGCCTTCTGATATTTGGCTTATGGGGGATCTTATCGGTTAACTGGCACGTAGTCTTCCTGTAGTGGTGATCATAGTCAACTGCGACCCGACGCCACACTACAAATCAAAGCTACTATAATCGTATTTCTGAAGTCTTTGCTATCTTTAAAATATTTCTTTTAATGGAATATGTTCAGGAAATCTTGCAGATATCATTATTTTAGTTCTTTCTATGTACTTACTCTCATAAATGATCAATTTTCATTGATTTAAGTGACATTTAGCATCATGTACTGGGAACCGTTAGGTTTCAAAGGAAATTCTTTTTAACGTAGTTTTAATCCTCTTATCAGTTTTACCTTAAATTTCATCGCTGTTAAATGCAAGACAGATAAAGACAGTCTTTTTCATAGCCGTTCGTTCTTTAGGACTTATCGTAAATTCTTTTTCCTACTTCACAATACGATGCGACCAGCAACAGACTACTATAGGAAAGGACAAAACAGCCTCTAGTTGAAAAGGAATGTAGGAAAAGATACTGGAAGTGGATAGGATACATATTAGGGAAATCACCAAACTGCATCACGAGACAAGCGCTAAATTGGAATCTTGAAGGAAAACGAACAAAGAGGAAGGACGAACAACACACTATGTCAGGAAATAGAAGCAGACATGAAAAGGACGAATAGCAAACTGGAAAGAACTGAACAAACATTTTTAGAAGGCTCTTCTCAATGTTTTCCACATCTTCGTTTATTTTGTCTCTTGAACTCTTTAACTCTCTAGATCTGTTAAGTAGCATTTCAGTCTAACACTATTCGTGTAAGTATTGTTCTTAATATGAATTGTTTATTAGATAAATGAATGGTCAAGTATAGGAATGTCAATCACAAAACTAATACCTAGCAAAAACTAAACGATTGTTCAAAGTTAATCTGAATACTTTAGTGAACAAACATTCATTAAATAACTTTGTTTCATAGATTGTCGTAAGCTATAAATCGACTTCTGAATGAAGTACTTGTGAATGGAATAATAGATTCAAAGTTTAAACGTGTTAAAATGATTGAAATGGTTTGTTTAGTAGATAATAGTTCACTAGGTATTCAATGTATTGTGTTAAGTTTATCCATCTTCAGAAACTAAACTAGTTGTAGATAATATGGTAAAGCATTGACAACATATTGGTATTTCATCAAAGATACATAATATTACATCATGAGCTTTCCTCTTTAACCTTCGTAAGATTTACGTCTAAGCAAAATTTACTTTACGACTATACACTAGTGCTAGTCTTCCATAGATCGATGTTAACTTGGTTTGAATGATGAATGAATTTGTGGACACTTTACTTACTTACGCCTGTTACTCCTCGTGAAGGAGCATAGGCCGCTCACCAGCATTCTCCATCCAACCCTGTCCTGGGCAATCCTTTCTAGCTCCGTCCAGTTGTAATTCATCGTTTTCATATCTGCTTCTATTATCCGACGCAATGTGTTCTTTGACCTTTGAGTAACTCTTAAATGACTTAGGAATGTTCACTTACTTACAAGAATTAAATAAGAGTTATATATTAGTGTGAGGAATTAGGATTTAGATTTTCAATTGATGATGTTATGATGACGGATTCAATTTGATGTTTTCATCATAATCTGATATCAGCTATAATACTAAAATGGTATTCAGCCAAATGAATGAATGAATGAATTTCGCGCTAAATTCTAAGATCTACTATCTTAGTTCGTCTCTCCTGTTTGCCTTAGTCTGTTATAATCGACCAATCAATTCATTAAATTAAATGTCTTTTACATTACATTGAAATATTGTAACGGATGAATTCAAACAAGTTGAAGATGACAACGGATATTATGGGTAGTTTGTTTTTTGGCTACAAGTCTGGACATGTCATGAATTCATGAAATACGAAGTAACTACTTGATTATTGAATTAGTGATTTGTCAATTATCTTTATATCTCTTATAATGACTAATACTAAATGCTAAAAGATATCTGTTTTTAGCGTACTGATACTAATACTACCAACAATCATAAGCACTATAAGCAAAGATGGATAGTGGTTAGAAGTGGAATACAGGACACGCGTTTCGTCCTATTTAGGGCTCGTCAACTGAGTGTACATGCATCGCACACTTGATGTTCACTCTGGAACTTGAATCCACTACCATTCACTTCAAACGCCATCGTTTTATCCACATATCTACTGAGTCCTCATAGCTACGTGTTTGTGCAGTGGAGTGAAGTTCAAATTCACTTAGTTCTGTTTACTTGAATCTTCTGACTGATGATTAGGATTACAATTGATCAGTTTTTTTATTGGCATATATGCAGACTATGTGTATTGTCTCGATATTGCTCTAATTCCCAAGCATTATAAGCAAATATAGATAGTGGCTAGCAATATCGACGCAATACGTACGGTATGCACATATACTAATAAAAGACTGATCAATCATAGTCCTAAACATCCATGGAAAGATTTAAGTAAACAATATCAACTGAAGAATAAGCACTATTATTATCATACAACTCTTGTCCCCATTGTGTCAATGGGATTAATTTCAAATCATAAGTGTATGTATTATTTGTTATCCGCTACTCTAGTTGAAATAAGTGTATTTTTGTTAGTTACATCAAGTAATGTGTAGTTCCACTAGAGCTATTTCAAAACAGAAGGTTCAAGACATTTTGATAGAGTTTTGTTCTCTGAGATTAATAGTTTGACCGTTGAGCTTTCATTGTCCTTCTGAATGACATCATCATCATCAGCACAAACTTCAAGTAAGCTTCATGATCAAATCATCCAACTCATAGAACAAAACTTCATCAAAATCATCCACCTGAGCTACAAATGTTCTTCACCGGTTCAAGACGTGTCAGACATTTATAAAATATGGTTTATTTAACTGTTTCGATAATAAATAAATGAATATATGTGAGGTTCGAACCCAGGACCTACTGGTTTCTTGCGCGAGCACTTAACGACTAGACCACTGAGCCGGCATCCAACGGTGTTAATGTCTAACTTCAACTAATCCATGAAATTGAGCGACACATCCACCATTGTCTTCAGTGAGTTACTATCTCACAAGTGACCTGGTTGAACTCCACTGATCACTACTTCTCACTAGAACTCCAGTCAATAATGAGCATATGTTGATTAATATCAGATGGGTTTTGTGGATATTATAGTAATTTCAGTGATCAAGATCGAATCTCGCAGGGGACGAGTTCATGGATGACCACTGCTGAGGAGTCCCACAACAGGACGAAAAGGCCGTTCAGTGCTTCCAGGTTTTCCATGGTGATCTAACTTCAACTGACTCATGATCTTAACCATTGAAATCACTATAATATCCACAAAACCCATCGAATATTATATGGTTTATTCCTAGAAACAAAAGTATATTGAATTTTGAGTTTGTCAAATGACAGAATAGATATAGATATGTTTAAATGTTATAAGGAAATAGCATCTTGGAACGTTTCTTTAACAAGATAAACAATCCATTAACAATGACCATTCATAATTCACATTTTATCTTGAAACATTTCATGATCTTTTTTTCTCATTTTGATCGGTTGATCGGATCATCAATTTAAAAATGTGAAATATAAAAAGGATGACAACTAATTTAAAGATATTGAAAGTTGAATAATTAACTGTTGGGAAGATCCGGAGAACTCCTCAAAAGAAGCTAAAAAAAGGGATCTAAAAACACAATGGGAAGCATCTTATCCAATCAGCATTCGATAGACATTTTGTCAGAAACATCTAGAAAATGAAACGTTACGTGTCACGTGTTTGATTGGATGATAAGTACCTATGCTGCTACTATATTTAGTAACGTTCCAGAACTTTCCGGAAAAGGCAGATCATCTAAAATATTATAAATACCCTAGATTTATTACATATAAACGAACCTTTGAAGTAAAGCCTTTCTTTCATATTCCTCGGCTTTTCTCTCGTGTTCAAGTTGCCGTGTAGATCTAACCTCAAGGGTTACTAGAAGAGCTTAGGAACCGAATCTAGCATTCAATTAGCAAGACTTGTCAATAATATTCATTCAGATAGACTATATTAATTTTCAACAAACGACTTCTAACTCAAATTCGAATGCTGAATCATCTAACTGTTTTTGAAAAATTGAATAACGCTTATGATAATTGTACAGTAACTGTATGTTTCAGTGTCAACGGGCATGAAACATAAACAATTTCATAGAGACCATGAACCGATCAATGTCAGACCACCATTGAAAACCTGGAAGCACTGAGCGGTCGTTTCTTCGTAGTACAGAACGCTTCAGCAATGCTCATCGACGATCCCGCGCTCGTGACTCAAACACAGGACCTTCGGCTTCGCACGAACGCCTAACCTCTAGATTTCTGAACTAGCATCCAATTATGTTAATATCTAACTTCAACCAATCCACGATATTGCGCAATCATTTTCCATTACCTGAGGTGGGTAACTATCTCACACCCGACACGGTTAAACTACACTGGTCACGACTAGAAACTCAGAGAATTACCTCTCGAAGCTAATCACTAGTGAGCAAGTGATAATTATCTGTATACAGTTGTTGTTCGACTCATTCTGACTGGGATAAGCTATCACGTCAACTGTGTCATTATCAGTGCCATACTTTTTCCTAAAGATTATCGATCAACTTTTATTTGTTCAATTGAGTTGCTTTGAACTTAGAGTTGCAAGAACAATGGTTAAAGAACAGCGGTTCTTGAGCGTATAAAACCGTCCTCGTTTCTCTAACTTAATATCGATTTGTTGTATTTGGATTCTGAAGTTTCAGCATATCATCAATTGTAATCCTAATCATCAATCAGAAGATTCAAGTAAACAGAACTAAGTAAATTTGAACTTCACTCCACTGCACAAACAAGTAGCTATGAGGACTCAGAAGCTAAGTGGATAACACGATAGTGTTTGAAGTGAATGGTATTGGATTCGAGTTCCAGAGTGAACACTAACTGTGAGATGCATGTACATTCAGTTGACGAGTCTCAAACAGGACGAAACGCGTGTCCTGTATTCCACTTCTAACCAATATCCATCTTTGGTTACTACTTCAATAATATGAGAAGTCGTCTATCACATTATAAGTACGGAAAAGTGGTCAATGAGTCCTCTAAAAATTTAATTGTTATTTTGGAATTTCCAGATCCACGTTAAATATATAACTCCGCCTGTAGCTCTTCTAGAGTTACTGCCGGTCCCAAGCCCGGGTAAAGGAGGAGGGTTGTGCATGGGGTTAGCGCCCCATCCCGTGAAAACTAACTTGCTAAAAAAACGCTAACCAGAAAAAAATAATTCTAACCATTTTAACTCTGCCCTGGGAGTTAGAAGGTCTTCATTTAGAAGAATTATGACGCTTCATGATGAAAACCGAGTTCCTTCGGAAGCCACGAGGCCGATGCCCCTTCTAAACACCCTTGGAGAAAATTAGATATGAAAAGGATGAATAGAAATTGGAAGGAGCTGGAAAGGATTGCCCAGGACAGGGTTGGATGGAGAATGCTGGTGAGCGGCCTATGTTCCCTCACGAGGAATAACAGGCATAAGTAAGTAAGTAATGTTAAATATATGATGGATTATATTGCCAACGAAAATTGTGACAGATAGATAGATAGATAGATAGATAGATAGATAGATAGATAGATAGATAGATAGATAGATAGATAGATAGATAGATAGATAGATAGATAGATAGATAGATAGATAGATAGATAGATAGATAGATAGATAGATAGATAGATAGATAGATAGATAGATAGATAGATAGATAGATAGATAGATAGATAGATAGATAGATAGATAGATAGATAGATAGATAGATAGATAGATAGATAGATAGATAGATAGATAGATAGATAGATAGATAGATAGATAGATAGATAGATAGATAGATAGATAGATAGATAGATAGATAGATAGATAGATAGATAGATAGATAGATAGATAGATAGATAGATAGATAGATAGATAGGATAGATAGATAGATAGATAGATAGATAGATAGATAGATAGATAGATAGATAGATAGATAGATAGATAGATAGATAGATAGATAGATAGATAGATAGATAGATAGATAGATAGATAGATAGATAGATAGATAGATAGATAGATAGATAGATAGATAGATAGATAGATAGATAGATAGATAGATAGATAGATAGATAGATAGATAGATAGATAGATAGATAGATAGATAGATAGATAGATAGATAGATAGATAGATAGATAGATAGATAGATAGATAGATAGATAGATAGATAGATAGATAGATAGATAGATAGATAGATAGATAGATAGATAGATAGATAGATAGATAGATAGATAGATAGATAGATAGATAGATAGATAGATAGATAGATAGATAGATAGATAGATGGAAATAAGTGTTTGCACCTTATATTCTATACCCCTGATAACTGCACTCTATCAATAAATAATTACGCACAATTTCTAGGTTACCAATGAATGAATGAATCATTTGAGTATTACCATTGATTATAATGAATTCAGGTCATGGAGAACTACGCTGTAGGAAAGTTGTTCATCAGTTCATTATGAAACCAGCATTGATTAATTGTTCCCTTTAATCAATTATTAAATATATTTCACTAACTAATCATAAAGAATTGATTATCTTTATATTCTTTAAACAAAATTAATCAGCTTTTGGTATAACAACTTGGACCGATGGATGTATGTAGCTGATCCTACGTTGTAGTTAACTGACTGCCTGACTGACTGTCTGACTGACTGATTGATTGACTATATAAGCTTTTGGTGAATGATGTATATAATTCAAATGAGAGATCTTGGAAATCACTCATATTTCAATGTGCTTACCAACTTAGTAAACACTCATGGAGAAATCGTTCAGAAGAACGATGAAAGCTCCATGACTAAACCATCCAGCTCAGAGAACAAAACTCCACTAAAATCAACCACCTGAGCTACAAATCTTCTCCATCATTTTAGTAAACACATGTTTTGTTTAATGGATGTATATCTACTTTATCTTTCAGCTATTGTTTCATATATTTACTTTTATGAATGATATAATCATTGAATCATTATGTTATTCTTCATTGTTTATCTGTTTATTACGACAGCCTTCTGATCTTGATACACTGTAAGTATAGCTCTTCCTCTTTTACGAGAGTTGACCGCATTAACACCATTGTACTCAATATCTTTTATCATTGGAAAACTTATAGCTTTTCTATGCCTTTAATGGTTATTAACATTCGAATGAAAATACCATATATTCATTCGTGAAATGAATCCTTTGTGTTGATTCCGGTCTTTTTTTAACAGTCTGGAGTATGTAGATAATGAATTACATAATCACAGTAACATGTAATTCAAATGTAAGGAGGAGCGATTTCGATGAGAGTACAGAATAAACAAGAGTGAGATACAACTTTAACGAATTTTAAGACAGATTACAGTTTTAGTTATTTGAATATATAGATATTGATACAAGGGAGGCACCAGATACATATGCGCCACACAAATCTCATTAGATTTGTGTGAGCGCTGGGATACTGCTCGGGTGCCCAAACCGAAACAGGTAGTTTCCTTAAGGGGGTCACACCCTGAGCCTTCGACCTAAAGGTCTGATCCACAAAGCAGTGGAGCATCGTAAGAAGATGTAGTCCCATGGTAGCCAGTGACCAACAATAAGTTCATACGTCATTTGTTCCCTCAGGATATTGGAGTCCATGTACGTCATGCGTTTGGAATCAGGATTTTCCAACTCCCCTAGGTGGATTCTCTCCGTGTCCATCAACCCAGTTAAAGCACCGGCCATTCGCAGTTCTATAGAAAATAGCTTTTGTAGATTATTAGTTTATGTAAAAGAGAACAATAATATTATAAACAGTAGATAGATTTAAATATTTGATTCATCTTTTAAAGTTTTCTAAATGTTACTATACCTCGAAAATGAAATAAGCAACGACATTTAAACTCCTCCTGATGATTATAGATTGTTCGTCTAATCGACAAAGATAAATCATTATCAGAAATCCTCAAATTGTTCTCAGTTAGAGTTAGACATTTAAGGTAACAACTAATAGAGGTGAGGGGGCTTGGAACTTAGAATGTTCATCATGGATTAACATCATTCATTGTGTCAAACAATTCTATTTAACCATAGGAATGAATGAGTATAGAGTCAAAAATGACATTGATTACCCTAGAAATTATAGTTTTACTTATAGTCCTTTAATGAAGTATACTCAAGAAGACAAAAGCCCTTTAATTCATGATCTAAACTATCATAGATGATCTTTCCCGGATAAGAAAAAAGTGATCCAATGAAAGAAGAAGAAAAAAACAACCGGAAATGATTAGAATTGATGTAAATCTGTAGTATAGAATACCATTTCAATTCCTACATGCTATAACTGTGACGGCAGATTAGAGGGTAGCGAATTATTGATCGGACCAAAGACGCACAAACACGCAGAACGACCTAGGGTTCTGATTGACCCCGCTTCCCTGTCTAGCCCAGCCAGTCGAGTCCAGAACACAAGTCACAGCCTCTGAGTTATGAATCATTATATTTCAAACATACTTTGTTTATATACAGGTCAAGCAGATCACAACGTACCATAAAATGTAAAATAACATTGTAAAATATTGACCAGTAGGAAAGTGACACGTGAAATAAGCACTGACCAATAAGAGAATAATACCATCTTCAAGTCCAAGAATAGCATTAGACTTGATAGAATAATTTTTGGGATATTTTTCCTGGATATCCCAACACCAGAATATGAATCTCATTTATTTGATAATCTTAAAGTTTTCGTAGAGTCATTTAAGGTTTATACGTTCTGGTTTACTTATTAGCTAAACTACAAAAAACAGATGAAAGATCTAACAGATCGACAAATGTACTTCATAGTTGATATGAAATTACTTACTTACTTACCTACTTCCTAACTTACTTACTTACTTACTTTACTTAGTTTACTTTGCTTTACTTGCTTACTTACTTACTTATACGTATCACCCCTCGTGGAGGAGCATTGCCTGCTCACCAGCATTCTCCATCCAAATTTAATATAGTTAAGTCTATGAGCACTATCGTAATTAACTTACTTACTTACGACTGTTACTCCTCGTGAAGGGGTATAGGCCGCTCATCTGCATTCTCCATCCAACCCTGTCCTGGGCAATCCTTCCCAGAGCCTTCCAGTTGTTATTCATCCTTTTCATATCTACTTCTATTCCCCGACGTAGTGTGTTCTTTGGCTTTTACTCTACAACTTACTGGTTCTATTGTAAACGAGAGCACAACGAGGGACTAAGCAAATGTATTTGGATTACAAAATTACAGAATCACTTAGTATAATCTGAGAACTATACAGTAAATAATTGATTTGCAAAATGTTCATCGATCGTCTAAGACTACAACATTATCCTTTCATTTCTACACTAATCAGTTTCTATTCTCATTCTATTTCTATCGATTATGTTAACCCTTTTGCGTTTAAGCATTTCACTTTCGATTAATAAGACATAGTACATTGGTCGACATGAGTAGCATACACCACAGTTCAGTCTTATGATCAAGATTTTATTTTAAAAAAAAACTTTAAAATAATTGCACCATAAATAGGTCATTGATAAATAATCGTTATTAATTGCACTCTTTGATTGAACCAGTCAATAGTGTTATAAACCAATATAAGTTCATTGTTGATTAATTAGATTATTTGTTGTATGTTTAGTAAACGTTCGTATATATGAAATAATAAAACATTATAATCTAATCGTTGAATTCATGAGTCAATTAAAGCTAGATGACTATTGAAAATCTGTAAGCACTAGACGGTCGTTTTAACCTAGTATGAGACTTCTCGGCAGTGTGCCTGAACGATCTCACCTCCCGCGAGATTCGAACTTGGAACGTATTAGTCTCGCGCGCAAGCGCTCAACCATTAAACCACTGAGAGGGTATCCAACGGTGTTAGTGTTCAACTTTAGTTAATTCACGAAATTACGCCATCGTACATCATTGTCTATTTATTCTACCAATAATCAATTATAACAATAAGATGAAAGAAAATTAACGATATTGATACAATAGTCGAGTTATCCGCTTCATATTCAATTGAAAAGTGTCAATTAGATTAAGGCATGAATTATACATTTGTGTGGTAACCTTAATACAAAGTAGAATTTGAGTACAACTACATGAAATATCAAAATACAGGTAATAATTAGTATGTTTATCAATAGACTGATTAGTTTAGTCACCATCCAATCACATTGGAATCACTTCATGCTAAAATAGTTAATCAAAGAAATGAATAGTTATTCCTAACAATGATAAACATATCCCATAACATGATTTTAACGAATTTCTCAATGTCAGAAACTAGCATGTAATAGACGTTATTAAGATAGAGATTAACATTTTAAGGTATGTCACTGAACAAGTCAATCTTCAAATTAGAAACTAGGACGAAACCGTCGTCCAGCTCTTCCAGGTCCTGGGTTCGAATCCCGCGTGCATAGTGAGCAGTGGGGCAAGTTCGTGCATTGGTTGGACTTAAACGTCAACACCACTGTACGCCGACCGGCTCAGTGGTCTAGAGGTTAAGCGTTCGCACATGAAACCGAGAGGTCCTTGGTTGGAATACAGTAGGCGGGATCGTGGATGCATACTACTGAGGGGTCTCATATTAGGACGAAACAGCCATCCAGTGCTTCCAGGTTTTCCATAAAGGTGCAAGAACCAAAGATTCTAGCAGAATAGCATGAATTCATTTTATTTCATTTGGTTCTCGTCAGCTGTTTACAACCTGTGATATTTAGAAATCCTAATTACAAAATGGGTTTCAATGACTTACATGGGAGGGTTTGATTGGAAGTTATATTGAAGACATATTCGTATAGTATAGCAGGGGTGTAAATACTCTGAATATTGTAAATATATACCTAATGTAAAAGAACATTGTGACAACATTGATTATGACAACAGTTCGAACGGCTAGAAACAAGTGATTATATAATGAATAAACATTGACAGGAATATAGAGTGGATAGAGCTCAGTTAATTAGAGTATTAATTTGGAAGATAGTTGAAATAAAACTCAATGATGCTAGAAAGGTATTCACTTGGTGTTGTATCTTCCCATTGTTATTTAGGACTGCAATTGATCAGGCTCTTGTTAGTATATGTGCATCCCGTGCGGACTGCCTCGATATTGCCTATCAGGACTCATTAGCTAAGTGGATAACACGATGGCGTATGACGCGAATGGTACCGGGTTCGAATCTCAGAGTGAACACCAACTGTGAGATGTAGGTACATCCAGCTGATGATTCCCAAATAGGACGAAACCACTATCCATCGATGCAAGAAGGAGTTTAAAGAAAAAGAAGTAAAATCTTAAGATGCAGTGAAGGAATATTTGTCACTAAGATAAGGAAAGATTAATAACCATCTCCTTTTGGAACATGTTCCAAAACGTCTGAGAACATGAGAAAAACAGACTCTAAACTGTGTAATCACCAAACATCTCCTTGATACAGGACATCAAGTCAATACCTTGCAATCCTTCAAGTTGATTAGTAAGCAGATAAACTCCAATTTTCTGAAGTTTGCTGAAGCCGTTTTTATCAGGCGTCAAATTACCTCACTAAACTCTGATAGAAATGATTTCATTAAAACATCTAAATGATCATACTGATAACAAGTTAATCAAATGATGTATACAAAGAGGTAAGATAAACTGTTAATCTACCAGGTTACTTATCAAATATATACCCTAATCTCAATATCATTAGCATCGAATCACATAATTAGCATAACTAGTTTAAGCTTATCTCTGAGCCATTCTATTAATCATATGACACTAGATTATAAACAAAATATCATACCATCTATTGTCCACCTACTTAAATGATTGAAACCACCTACATAGAACTACTAATTTTCTTATATCCGTATATAACATCCAGTTACCAAGTATTATACTTTATAACTGAATTTTAAAATTCATTTATAGAAGTGAAGGAGAACAGGATAAGTTTGTCTAAGCTTCATGAATTAAACTGATTGAAATGAATACATCATAATTGTTTGATTTACCCAGAGTTCATAGGTCAGATATTCATCTCCATTCAGTTTTAGAGATGTATAATTATTTATATCCTAAAATTGTGAAATGTTTAGATTGAATCGTAGAGCCACCGCACAAATCAGTCATAAGAAGGATTGTAGAAGATGTTTTCGACTTTCTTACCGAAGTGGAAGACATGTAGTGACCTACTTTTATCAAGAGAACGCGATTGATTTAATGGAAATAATCATTATTATAATCAATTGTACCGGTGATTGTTTTACTGTGCTCCTTTGTTTAATTGTACTAAAGACAGCCATCTACTACTTCATTGATTGTGACCTTGCACGAATTCGGTTACGCTCGGTAACCACATTTGTGCTCCTTTTGCACGATCTCGGTATTCTTTTGATACCACGAGATCGCCAACAAATACATCTCGACTACAGCCATCAACTGCCTTACGGGGGATTTTATCGGTTAACTGGCACGTAGTCTTCATGTAGTGGTGATCATAGTCAAACGTGACTCGACCCCACGCTACAGACATTAATATTAGTAGAAAACATGATCTCACTAGATATCATATCTCTGTTCACTTAAGTACCACTATTTAAAACAAATGAATTTATGTGCAAGCAAATATCGGAAAAGCAAATCATCATTGGCTTCCCCAAGGATAGTCTGAAAGAATTACTGCTAAGATGTACTCTGAACGTCTCTTTTGTTTTCCGTAATACTTATTATGAACAAAATGATGGAATAGTTATGGGTTATAGACCTAATTTTAGTTGATTACTCAGTAAAAAGATTAGGAAATGAACTCCCTTAAACTAGATATTTACTGCTGAAACATCGATGACATCACATTCATTATCATAGATCAGAATACTAATAAACATGAACTCCTTCATCAGTTCAGTAGAATACACCTGGTAATCACTTTCATCGGTAAGGATTAGTGTGACCATAAATGCCATTTAGAAAGACCGAATGTAGACAACAGATTGCATGTTGAGTGTAATTCATGAATCACTACTTACGCTAACCATAATGTCAAACATACATTACGTTATAGGGCGTTGTCGACTTTAATCAATGATAACTTGACTAATAAACATTAATTAACACAACAATATTGTTGTCACATATCTTCAGCAATGTTTTCGTATTTTGATGGAGTTTTATTCTCTGAGCTGAATGGTTTGATAGACTTCTATTTGAAGTTTGTGCTGATGATGTCGTTCAGAAGAACAATGAAAGCTTCACAACCAAATCATCCAGCTCAAAGAACAAAACTCCATCATAATCATTCACCTGAGCTACAAATCTTCTACACCATCTCAATGTTTTCGTAGCCATAAACAAGACTGATTGATTGAATTAGGTGTAGAAGTTGATAAATCTTATGATCAGCCTTCTGACTTAATGTTCTCATTTAAGATTTCAGACCACCATGGAAAATCTGGAAGCACTGGTTGACCGTTTTGGTCCTAATATGAGACTTCTCAGCAGTGCGCATCCACGATCCCACTCGAGGGATTCGAACGCTCTAGAATTTATTGCAAACTACTTCTGGATACAAAACTGTTTAGTTTTGTTTACTGATATTCTTTCACTTATTACCCATTGTAATTCAGTTTTGTATTTGGTTGTTTAAATCTTCCCATTGATGTTTAGGCTTTCAATGGATCAGTCTTTCTTATTGGTATATGTACATCTTGTGTGGATGACCTCAATATTGCCATTAAGTCACAAACAATAAAAGTAGAGATGTTAACTATCATTCATTTCTGCTTATTCTACATTTCATTAATCTTCTCAATTAAAGACTTCAATTTAACTTTAGAATTCAATAAAATAAAAGATTTAAATCATTAAAACAAATAGTCCTTCTGATAAATTTTGATAATGCAATGAGAAGACGAAGGTTATCATAACTATGTGGTATATTTTTGCAATACATCATATGCTCACAAGTTGATTTCGTGGAGTTCTAGTGATAAGCTATGACCAGTGGAGTCTAATCCCTGTCATGTAAAGACAGGGATCTACCTTAGACAATCGATGAATGGTTGCGCAGCCATTCATGAATCGATGGAGGTTTGATGCTGGCTCAGTGGTCTAGAGGTTAAGCGTTCACATGCTAGATCGAAGTTCCTGTGTTCGAATCTCGCGTGCAAGATCGTTGATGAGCATTACCGAAGAGTCCCGTACTGGGACCATCCAGTGACTCCAGGTTTTCCATGGTAGCTTAGCTCACATCGACTCATGAATTCAACTATTAAATTCAATACATTCCAAACAATCTGATCACACATATACTTGTTAAGATATTTTTATATGAAAACTAAAATGTCAACTAGACAGATTAAAAGTAAACTATAACAAAACAAAAACATAAAATACACAGAAACAATGTAATAACCACTCTGGATAATAAATCAGTATTACCAGGGTAGGTTAACGATAATAACAAATTGTTTTTAAACACATAAAATAGGTTTCAATTTCCATATAGCCAATGCTTCAATAAACCTCAGAATACACCTGGTATTGTTTATTTGAATCTTCCCATTGATGTTTAGAACTGCAATTGATCAGTCTTTTATTGGCACATGTATAAACTGTGCGTAATGGGGTTGATGTAACCTTAATTCATAAGCATTATCTGCGAAGATGGATAGCGGCTAGCAGTGGAATTCATTTTGACGCACATTTCGTCCTATTTGGGACTCGTCAGTCGTGGATGTACTAGCATCTCAAAGTTGATGTTCACTTTGGAATTCGAACTCAGTCAGTCAGCAACAACGTAGGACCAGGCACATATATTCATCGGTTCAAGTTTCTATACCTCATTAGCACAACAAGATGAACATCAAATTCGTAGAAGTTGTCATTTTAATAGTAGTGATCTATAAAGAATGATGGTGTATAAGGATATAGTACAGGAAGAAAGAATTAGTTCGTAGAAAGAAAGATATGGAGCGATTTTAATCTCTTAGTTTAAGGGAAGACAGAGAGTGTATACACCGAAGCTATTGTGATCGATTCTGAGTCATGTTACCAAGAGTCTTCAACCATTGGTTACGATAGTCGTGCGGACCTCAACCAAGTAGTCTGCATCTACAAACATGGCTAAGACTAGAAGTTAGTGACTTCAATGACTGATGCCACGTTTTGGTTTGGCTGCCCCCAACACCGGTTAGCATTGCACGTCGTGGTAATCGGTGTTCAGGCATACGTAACACGTGGCCCAACCATCTCAGTCGAAGAAGATTCACAACCTCATCAACTGATTTATCACCATTCCCTAATACCCTACATCTAACCTCACTCAGTACCGTTCACTTAGAATATGTCCCTTGAAAGCTTTTATATAACACTATAAATGTTAAACTTTATGATCAATCACAATTCAATGTTTCATAATGAATCTCTTAGCAACTAATTACATACATATATGATCTGATTTAAATCAATAAAATAAAACTTCACTTGATCAATCATTTAGTTTGTATTATATAATCAATGGTTCCTATCAATTATTATTGATTGAAATAAAAGAAGAAAAACAAAAGTCATTTATGTAGGTGAATTGAAAAATTAAAAAAAAAAAAGAAACTAATCAATTTTACAAATGAGAAATCTCACTTAGTAACAATGAAAAAAAAACTAAAAAAAAAAAGAATCAATTTTATTCTGAATCGATTTTTTTTTTGTGTTGTTTTAGAAGATAATTGGTCAATACTATTTAATGGGCGTTATTCAATCGATAGCTTATTTATTTACTTTAATTACTCAGTTGTTTTTCGTGACAATGAACTAATCTTGTTAGACGCATTACAAAAGAGGACTGGTGTCAGATAAGGGTGCCTACTCTCTCCTTTTCTCTTTTTTTTTGGTAGTCGACTGGATTATGAAAACCTTGGTATCTGAGGGAAAGCATAGAATACAATGGATAACTTGGATGCAACTAGACGATTTGAACTTTGCAGATAACATTAACTCTTCTATCTTAAACACACTAACAAATGTAGATCAAGACAACAAGTGTAGTAGTAGCCTCTACATCAATAGGTCTTAATATACACAATGGAAAATGCAACATCCTCAAATACAACACGAGGAACACCAAACCAATCACACTTGATAGAAAAACTCTGTAACAGGTGAAACCTTTCACGTACTTCGGAAGCATCATCGATGAACAAGGAGGATCAGATGCAGATGTAAATGCGTGGATTTTCAAAGCAAAAGCCGCATTCCTACAATTGAAGAATATATGGAACTCAAAACAACTATCAACTAATATCAAAGTCACAATCTATAGTACGAATCTCAAGACAGTTCTACTCTACGGAGCTGAAACTTCGAGAACTACTACAACCATCATCAAGAAGGTACAAGTATTTATAAAAAATTGTCTATGTAAGATACTCAACATTCACTGGCTGAATACTATCAGTAACAGCCTACTGTAGGAGAAGACAAACCAACTTCTAACTGAAGAGGAAATCAAGAAAAGACAGTGGATTGTTCGTCATGATTAACTGTAAATTAATGCAGTACCCTAATATGAACACTAACACTTCACACTTACTGATATGTTAAGTCAATTTCACATTTTTTATTCTTAATTAGCACGACTAAAATAGGCAGTATAGTTTCAATTATGTAAACTCCCTATGAAACCGCAGTAACATGGATAGAATCCTCCTGATACCCCTTCCAATAAAAGGAAAACGATAAACCAACTGGTTGAGATAATACTAATAAACAAAGTTATATGCAACAGAATATTAGGTCAGTAATACATAGACACTATTTCATAGAAAACTGTTAACAGCTGAAGAGGAAATTAGGAAAAGACAATAGAAATGGATAGAACATACATTACGTAAATTATCAAACTGGATCACGAAGCAATCTCTAACTTGGAATTGTGAATGGAATCGGAAAAGTAGAAGGCTGAAGAACACATTATGTCGGGAAATGGAATGAGATATGAAAAGAATGAATAACAACTGGAAAGAGCTGGAAAGGATTTTTCGGGACAGTGTTGGATGGAGAATGCTGGTGAGCAGCTTATGCTCCTTCACGAGGGGTTGCAGGTGTAAATAAGTAAGTAGGCTAGATAGCTGTTACATCATGATTAAAGATATTGAAGAGTTCCTAAATGGTAGCCTTATATAGGAATACAATATATTTGTTAGTTCTTTATGAAAAATCAACTATGGAAGAAACAACAATCTTCTTCATTCTAGTAAACTTAAACAAAGCATTAAGGTCAAATACATTCAACCTTTTGCTTGTGTTTATTTGTCCTATCTGTCCTATCTATTCTACCATTGACTTTACTCAACCATGAATTTATCCCTATTTTCACAATTATCAAGCTAAGAATATTAAGATTCAACTTTGGTATGTTTTAATTATAATCCAGAGTTTTTAAACGTTTTATTCATCTTTTAGAAATTTAAGAAATCATCATTATATCTTAATAAGAATCAGTAACTAAGTGAATAGCTCGATGACATTTGAAACAAATGGTACTGAGTTCGAGTCCCAGAGTGAACATTAACTCTGAGATGCAGATACATCCAAATGACAAGTCTCAAATGGGACACAACATGCGTCCTGAATTCAAATGCTAGTCAGTACATGACAGTAGTTTCTATAAGTGAATATCATTTTAACAATTATAATGTAATAAAAAAAACATAATGTTGTCTAATATGTGAAATGTAAACTCAAGAATTATATACCCCCAAATGCCATGGTACGACCGAGGGTGGAGAGAGTTAGCTCTCTCTCTCTCTCGAAACTCTCTCACATGGCCATGCGTATACAGCCACTGCCAAAGAGGTTCTACTCACTAACTTCCCGAGGCATCAGTGTCGCTTACCAAGTTGACAGAACGAAAAGCGAATGTCCGGAGCTTTAACCGGGTTTGTAGACATAAATGATCTACCTAGGCTGGGGGGGAGGCTTGAAAAACCCTGATTCCAAACTAATGGTGCACATAGGCTCCAGTATCCTGGACGAACAAATAGCATATGAACCTATTGTTGATCACCAACCATCATGACACTATATCACCTGACATTGCTCGACTGTTTTATGGATCAGACCTCTAAGTGGAAAGTTCCAAGTATGGCTCCCCTAAGAACACCACTTGCTTCAGTCTAGGAACCCAGACAATATTACAGCCTATACACATATCAAGTGAGTTGTGTAGTGTATATGTATCGATATGAATTATTAAACTATTCTACCTTGAATTATCAACAGATTTCATGATCATCATCTGATTTACTAAAGATTTATGTTACTAAGTCAAATAAAAAAGATAGAAACTTTTAACTGTCTGTAACTTTCTATGATTTTACTAATATTAGAAAATTGATTTTTTTAAAAATGGAGTATTCTAGGGTACATTAAAGTTACGCAATAAACATTAATATACTTAAACTATATTTGTCAAATAAAAATCGATTAATGATATGGTTACATAATATTTTGAGCAAAATAATCGATCGTGGATGTGCACTGTTGAAGAGTCCCATAACTAGGACGAAACACCCGTCCAGTACTTCTAGGTATTCTATGGTAGTCTAGAGAAGTTAACAGTTTAGAAATCGACATTTGAATGCATTTGAATAGATGATACAATGAATTGACATATGTAGATGACAAGAACCAGGTAGACCAAATATTCAAGAAGGCCGCCCTTAGATTTCATTGTTGACAATATTGAGTATCTCAGAAAGAGAAAAAAAAAGTGATTCTATTTCTACTTTTTAATTAATAAAACAATAAACGATTAATATAGAAACTGTATTTTCATTGTTATTAGATTCACTACCAGATTTCTTCTTCAAAGTATTTTAAAAAACTTATCAGTCAGGCAGGTAACACTTTTGTCAATCAACATCAAAGTCAGAATTTTCAAGACAGTTCTAATGTATGGGGCGAAAACCTGGAGAACTACGAAAGCGATCATCCAGAAGATAAAAGTGTTTATTAACAGTTGTCTACACAAAATACTTGGGATCCGTTGACCAGACATTATCAGCAACAACCTTCTGTGGGAGAGAACAAACAAGAGTGCAGTAGAGGAAAAAATCAGCAAGAAGCACTGGAAGTCGATAGGACACACATCGAAGAAAGCATCCAACTGTGTCACAAGGCAAGCCCTCATATGGAATCCTCAAGGCTGAAGGAAAAGAGGAAGACCAAAGAACATATTAGGCCAAGAAATGGAGACAGACATGAGTAAAATGAACAAAAATTGGATAGAACTAGATAGGAAAGCCCATGACAGAGTGGGTTGGAGAATGCTGGTCGGCAGCCTATGCTCCATTGGGAGTAACAGGCTTAAGTAAGTAAATAAGTGTTTATTATTGGTTCTTTCGAGCTAATTGTAGAATGATATAAATTTACTGATATCTCAGGTTTTCTTCCTTTAGTTAGCAAACTTAAATCTTAGAGGAATACCTTAACTTCTTCCTGTTATTCAGCATTTAGTTTTGATTCCGTTCTCTGATACCAAAACGACATTATAATATTCTCTAAATTAGGAAAATATACTTTTTAAAATAACAATTTAATAATAATCAAACAGATTCTAGCTTCAACATAGTCTACATTCAATTGAATCATGATTTCAATCAATGAAATTTCTAAAATAATCACCTGCTCACTAATGACTGACTTCAAGAGATACTCCCGGAGTTCTAGTGAGAAGTCGTTACCAGTGGAGTTCAACCACGTCTGTTGTCAGATATCAACTCACTGAAGACAATGGTGTATGGTGGCGAAACTTCGTGGATTGGTTGAAGTTAGACATTAACACTGTTAGATGCCAGCCGGTTCAGTGGTTTAGTTGATTAAGCGCCTGGCGCGAGACTGATAGGTCCTGGATCTGAATCTCACGGGGTGCAGGATCGTGGATGCGCACTGCTGAAGAGTCCCACACTAGGATGAAACGACCATCCAGTGTTTCCAGGTCTTTCCATAGTGGTCTAGTTTCAAATGACTCATGATTTCAATCCGTGAAATATTCCATTTATTTAAACCTGTCACTTAAATAAAAATCAATATTAACTAGGTTAACCGTTCAAGGTCACCAAATCATTTGTCATTATGAATCATTAAAATCTGATTGGTTATTTACAATGTAAATATCGATCGATATTATCGATATATAAAAGAGGTTCATATTGAACTTTCTATTAAATAAATAAAACAATGAATGATTTATATCAGATGAGTTTTTGTGGTTATTATAGTAATTTCAATGGTGAAGATCATGAGTCAGTTGAAGCTAAATCACTATAGAAAACCTGGAAACACTGTATGGCTGGTTTATCCTAGTATGAGACTCTTCAGCAGTGTGCATTTACGATCTTGCACGTAGGATTGTGAATCCAGGACTTATCGGTCTCACGTGCGATCAATTAACCTCTAGATCACTGAGCAGGTCATCATTCAACGGTATTCATGTCTAACTTCAACCGATATTTCAGTAACACCAATACTGAAAATTAAATTCACTACTTTGAAGTATTCAACTTAAGAATGATCATAAACATTTTTGTAAGTGAATCAAACTTATAAAAAGAGAACCTAGAACGTAAAATTTATTTCTAGATGACATTTTCTTTACACAGATACTAACTACAGTAAATGAATGTGACTAATGTTAACTAACATAAGCACAAGAGAAATGTATGATAAATTATAAAAAGTTATTAAATGGAATTTCATAGGACACGCGTCTCGTCCTATTTGGGACTCGTCAGTTGAATGTACCTGCATTCTATAGTTGATGTTCATTCGGAGACTCAAACCCAGTACCGTCCGCTCCAAACGTCATCGAGTTATCCACTTAGCTACTGAGGCCTAATAGCTACTTGCTTGTGCAATGGGATTGAGTTTAAATCCACTTGGTAATGTTTACTTAAATGTTCCTGTCCTGGATTCCACTGCTAGCCACCATCCATCTTTGCTTATAATACTTGTGAACTAAGGCTATATCGAGGTAATACGCACGGTATGCACATGTGCTAATAAGAGACTGATCAATCACTGATCGACCGATCGATCATCTATGGTATGATTTATAACCGAAGACTGAAATAATAGCTGAAAATCAAAGAATGAATTAGTTCACTATTCTGTAAGATATTAGTTGCATAGACAGTATCATTAATTAATATGTACCTATCATATATATAGGTACATATATTTCTACGTGATAACTACTAAGTAACTAGATTATATGCATATTCATATTCCTTTTATTACAAGCTTCTACTTGGCGAAGCCAGGGTCGCTTTCCTACAATTGAAGAACATATGGAACTCAAAACAACTTTCAACCAATATCAAAGTGAGAATCTTCAATACGAATGTCAAGGCAATTCTACTGTATGGAGCTGAAACTTGGAGAACTACAACAACCACAATCAAGAAGGTACAAGTATTTATAAATAGCTGTCTACGCAAGATACTCAACATTCATTGGCCGGATACCATCAGCAATAGCCTTCTGTGGGAGAGAACAAACCAACTTCCAGCTGAAGAAGAAATTAGGAAAAGACGATGGAAATGGATAGGACATACAGTACGCAAATCGTCAAACTGCATCACGAGACAAGCCCTAACTTGGAATCCTGAGGGAAGGCAGAAAAGAGGAAGGCCAAAGAACACATTACGTCGGGAAATAAAAGCAGATATGGAAAGGATTGCCCAGGACAGGGTTGGACGGAGAATGCTGGTGAGGGGCCTATGCTCCTTTACGAGGAGTAACAGGCGTAATTAAGTAAGTAAGTTGCTTCAAATTCTTACATAAATTTTATTTTATACATTCAATATGAAAACTTCGAGGAACTCTTGAATAGGCCAACTCCATTGAATCCACCGGACATCGATGTAACACACGCAGATCTTCCTATAAATGTCACTTCATCAACAACGGAAGAAATGAGGATGGCCATCGAACTGATCAAGAGTGGGAAAGCAGTAGGACCTGACAATATACAAGCTGAAGCACTCAAATCAGACATAGAAATAAATGAATGGATGGTAAGTGTTCTATTCAGGAGGATTTAGGAGAAGGAACAAGTACCACCGACAGACTGGAAAGAAAGACACCTCATCAATGTTTCAAATAAAAAAGATCTCAGAAAGTTTAAGAACTACAGAGGCATCACACTACTATCTTCACCATGACATGCTTTCAACAAAGCGTTACTGAACCAGATGAACAATTCAGTACACACCCAACTTCAAAATCAACAGACTGGTTCTATAAAGATCGGTCGTACTCAGACCAAATCATGATCCTACGAACCATCTTTGAATAATCAGTTGAATGGAATTCGTCACTATACATCAACTTCCTTGACCATGAGAAAACATTTAACAGTGTGTATAGGCGAATCCTATGGAACCTTCTTTTCAACATTATTGAATGATTAGCTGAGAACATCATCAACATCATACGGTATTCATATGATTGATCCAGAATACATGATTAAAATATACATTCATTGAATGTTGTTAAGTTAATAAATTACTTCGAACTCCATTTATACATAGATGAATAGAACAACAAAATTTCTACAAATGATTATCATATGTATAATTCATCTAATTAGATGAATGATGATCTTGATCTGAATTTATTGTTTATTCAAAGAACCAAAAATCAATAAACAAATATTACCAATACCCTAACACAAAGTATTCAAGTTTCGAGTATCAATAATGCAAACTTACTTTTATTAAAATGTTGTTATGTGTGTGTGTGTACATATGTACCTAGTAACTAGAATATAATGAATTCAATTGTTTAATCAAGCATAAATGTCTAACTCTGTTTGTAGCCTTTCTAGGATTATTATCGATCTTAAGCCCAAGTAAAGCAGAAGGATTGGGCATGGGATTGGTGACTCTAACCCATAGGAAACAATCTTGCTAAAACAACGTTAATCAGAATAAGTAATTTAAACTACTTAAACTCTAGCCTCTGAGTTGAACGATTTTCATTCAGAAGAATTATGACGCCTCATGGTGAAAGTCAAGATTCTTCGGAAGTCACGAGGCTGATGTTCATTCTAACAACCAGAACAACAAATATTATAGGTACATGGAACGTCCAAACAATGTGGGAGACCGGAAAGACTAGTCAAATAAAAACGGAAATGAGGAGATACAAATTGGAAGTACTCAAAATCAGCGAAACCCATTGAACTCAAGTTGGACAGAATATATTGGATACGAGGGAGATACTGGTGTACTTCGTTCACGAAGAGAAAAATGCTCCACATACTCAGGCAGTTGCTCGGATGCTGTCCAAAGAAGCACGAAATGCACTTGTTTGTTTCCACACAAACGTATACACAAAGCTACATGGATCTCACCGGACCACAACCACAGAGAACCAGATAGATCATATTTGCATCAATAAAAAACTCCGAAGGACAATGGAAGATGTGAGAACCAGGAGAGGTGCTGACATAGCTTCAGATTATCACCTGGTGGTGCCCAAGATGAAATTAAAGGAAACACTGGACAACTAGATAAACATCATTAAAAAGATTCAATACAGCCTTCCTTCGAGGTACTGACAAACCCAACGAATTCAAGATAACTGTCAACAACAGGTTCCAAGCCTTGCAGAATCTACTCAAAGAAGAAACTACTATGAAGGACAACTGGAAAGGCATCGGAGAAACCTTAACTTCAAAGTGTCAGGAGATTCTGGGTGGCAAAAAGCATCATCATAAGGAATGGATTTTTATCGAAACCTTTGACCAGATCAAAGAAAGGAAGAACAAGAAGACAGCAATTAACAGCAACAGAACAAGAGTAGAGAAAGTCAAGGAACAAGCAGAATAAATGCACAGGGTTGGATGAAGAATGCTAGTTGGCAGCCTACGCTCCTCCATGAAGGATAACAGGGGTAACAATCTCCACATCTGCATGAAAATTATAATGTACTCACTAGTGACTAGCTTTGAGATGAAATTTCTGGAGTTCTAATGAAAAGCCGTGCCGAAGATAGTTCAATCGTATCGGATGCGGGGAACGTACCCATCAATAACAATGGATGTTGGTCGCGTAACATCGTGGATTGATTACAGTCGAATGTTCACGTTCAGGATCGAAGGTCGTGAGTTCGTTCCTTCGAGTTTAAATCGTGGATTTATATTGCTGAAGAGTCCTATACCAGGACAAGACAGCCGCCTAGTGCTTTCAGGTTTTCAGTAGTTGTCTAACTTGAATCGGTTTGTGATTCAACAATCTCCACAATCCCATAGTGATATCAAAATTATTAGAAATATCAAATTGTTTGGCAAAATTCAATGCATTGAAAGAGGTTTTCATCATTAAATGAAATGGGATAAATATATATTATTTGTAGTGTAACAAATATACTCTAAAAATACAACACAATTTAAATAATTTCAATAGTTGAGATCATGAACCGATTGATGTTAGACCACCATTAAAAACCTGTAAGCATTGGACGGCCGTTTCGTTCTATTGTGGGACTCCTCAGTCAGAACGAACATGGATTTAGATTAATATAAATTCATCATTATATGCCATGGTTTCTCATTACTCATTACATCACCCACCTCTTATAATTTTTTTATTCGAACACCAAATTAACTCCGATCTATTCTTGAACAAACACATATATATAGTTGTTATTGATTAACTTTGTCATTCCAATTCTTTCCTATCAACAGTTCATTTTATGCACCAATTGAAGGTAGACCACCATGGAAAACCTGGAAACATTGGATGGTTACTTCATTCTAGTATGGGACTCCTCAGCGGTGCGCATCCACAACCCTACTGCGGGACTCGAACCCAGGACCTATCGGTCACGTGCGCGAACGCTTAACCTCTAGACCACTGAATCGGTCTAACTTCAACTAATCCACGAAATTTAGCCACCATCTACTATCTCACAACAAACTCGGTTGAACTCCAGTTGAAGGAGTCCCATACTAGGACGAAACGGACATCTATTACTTCCAGGTTTTCCGTAGTGGTCTAGCTTTAATTGATTCATGATCTCACATATTTAGTTGTAAACAGCTGATAAAAAATCATGAAATATAATGAATTCATATTTCCTGAATTGTCACCATAGTAGTTAGGAGAAGAAGAAGAAGAAGAAGAAGAAGAAGAAGAAGAAGAGGAAGAAGAAGAAGAAGAGGAGGAGGAAGAGGAAGAAGAAGAAGAAGAAGAGAAAAAATTTAGTTTAAATTACCATATTGAAATAATAATAATCATCATTGATCTAATGTATGATTACAATAGTTCAATTCTAATCTTCTTTATAAACTTAAATCGTTTACAAGTGTACAATAATTATAGATTAGTACAAAGGTGTAAACTGATTTTAATCATGAACTGGAAATTAAATGAAATACTATTGTAAATTATATTCATAACCTGTATTGTCAACAAGCAGTAATGTAGAGTAATGTCTAAACCTGTAAGACCGTGATTGAGAATCCAGAAATACTGAACGTCCGTTTTGTTCTAGTATAAGATTCCTCAGAAATGCCCATCAACAACCTCACATGTGAATGCTTGAACTCTAAATCACTGAACTACCATTTATCAGTGTGAATTTTTAACTTCAACTAATTCATGATTTTGTACAACTGTTTATCGATTGCCTAAAGTGAATATTTATCTTACTCTCGACACAGATTGAACATCATTGGTCACGACTTATAACTAGAACTCCAGGAGTTACATCTTGAAGATAGTTACTAGTTAGTATATAATGATTTTCAATTTGAGATTGTGCAAATGTTTGAAGTTCATTGAAATAATGAACTGACAAATGATAGACCCTGATCATGGATGCACAATGATAAGGAGTCTCATACCAGGATAAGATGATCATCTAGTGTTTCCAGATTATCAATCGTGATCTAACATTGATCAATTCATGATTTCATCAAAATGTTAGATTAACTGAAATGATTTCTGTAATAACCATAAATGAATAAATGCAATGTGAATAATCAGGAAGTTAAACATGAGTACGCCCCCCCCCAAATGCCCTGGTACGGCCGAGAGTGGGGAAAGTCAACACTCGCTCTCGAAATGCTCTCACATGGTCACTTGCATTCAGCCACTTCCAGGGAAATCCTACTCATTTCCTTCTCATGGCGGGGGCGTTGCTTGTGAAATTGATAGGACGAACCAGGTTGGTGGACATGGAGGTTCCACCTAGGGGAGTTATTTATTTATTTAAACACATAAATATTGGTACAAGAGAGCGCCAATATATATGCGCCACACAAAACAATGAGAATTCGAAGAGAAAGAAAAAAAAGGTAAGAAGCGTGAAAAAAATAGAGAACAATAACGAAGAGGTTGGTATAAGGTAGATTAGTAATAATAATAGTAATAACGAGGGAACGGAAAGGTACATTCAGAAGAAATCTTTCAGTTAAGGAAGACACAACCACTTTTTATGAAGAAAGTAAAAGAACATTACAGCAGGATCGCCACTGGCTTCTATTCTGAGCCATATCTGATAACGTCTCTAGCCACTGTGTAGCACCATCTCTCGGACCCCAACCAGGGAGTCGTGAAGGACCGACACAAGCCAGTCCTTTGCAACTTTCTTTCATACCACGACACCATGTCATACACTGACCACCTCTCCGCTTCTTCCAACCAGTCCCAGAGTCGGCAAATAATGCACGACGTGGAATTCTCTGGGACAACATTCGTAGAACATGTCCAAGCCACTGAAGTCGATGTTTCAAGATGGTGAAACCAATTAGATTATTGTCTCTGCGCCCAAACACACGATGCCGAACCTCTGCATAGCTGACATGGTGTTGCCACTGAATGTCAGCAATCCATCGGAGACAGCGATGATCGAACACAGAGAGTCGTCTAACGTCCTCAACTCGGAGAGACCAGGTTTCACAAGCATAGAGCAAAACTGCTCTCACCGACGCGTTGTAGATCCGACCTTTTACAGCCAGACTAACATCACGAAGGCGCCAAAGGTGGCCCAGATTGGCATAAGCCGCTCTGGCTTTCACTATTCGTGCATTGATCTCATCACTCATACCCCCACCAGCACTTATGCAGCTACCCAGATACACGAACATCTCGACTACTTCTATCTGCTCACCGTCCAGGGTGAGTACAGGATTAGAATCCTGCCAGTCTTGTAGAAGTACTTTGCACTTGGAAGGTGCAAAGCACATACCATACCTACGGACATTGATTGTCAACTGATTAAGTGCGGATTGCATGGCTTGGGTATTATCGCACAGTAAGACAATATCATCCGCATACTCAAGGTCGAGAAGTCTTTCTCCAGGCAACATATCCACACCACCATTACTTACATTCATCAGAGCTGTTTCCAGAATGTCATCGATGGCAAAGTTGAAGAGGAATGGTGAGATTGGGAAACCCTGTCTAACCCCACTGCTCGAATGGAACAATGGAGAGAGGTGGTTGTATGCCCTCACTCTGCCTGAGGTGTTTGTATATAGGGCTTTTAGGATGTTAATAAACTTCTCAGGCACACCCATCTTCAACTGACAATCCTAGAGAACAGCAATATCCAACGGATCGAAGGCAGTGCTGATGTCAAGAAACACTACGATTGTTGGCCTTTGAAAAGTATGGCGGTGTTCTAACATTTGGCGGAGGGTAAAGATATGATCAATAAATCCTCGACCAGAACGAAACCCAGCCTGCTCCTCGCGAGTTAATCTTTCTCGGGTTTTGAACAACCTACGAAGTATGACGAAAGCCAATAGCTTGGACGCAATCGGAAGTAGACTTATCCCCCGATAGTTGTTACAGGAACGAAGTGAACCCTTTTTAAAGATAGGGACAACTATCGACTCATTCCATGACGTTGGTACACTCTCTAGTTCCCAAACCTTTGTAAACAACGTCGTCAATTCCTTAGTCAAAAAGTCACCACCATCTTTAAAAAGAGCCGGAGGTAAGTCATCTGGGCCAGGTGATTTGTAACGCTTCAAGAGTTGGAGTTCCTTGCGGACTTCCTCCTCATTTGGTGGATCAGTCGTCACCGGCCATGGAGGGCAGGACAGTCTGACCGATGTTGCCGGAGCAGCAGGCCAGTTGAACTGCCCTTCGAAAAATTCTGCCCATCGTCCAAGACGTCGATGGATGTTAGTGATTGGCATCCCATCATCCTCGCAGATTGTTTCACTCACACCAGACTTCTTGCTGCCAGTGGCTCGGATGAGTTGGAAGAGCTTCCGGTAGTTACCAGATGCAGCTGCTGCTTCCAGCTCATTAGCACGCTTCGACCACCAGGCTTCTCGGTCCTTACGCAAGCTTTGCCCTATTTCCTTACGTAACATCCTTCGTTTGTGGTCGAACTCACGGTCACACGGAGTAGACCGACAGGCTTCAATGAGTTGTAAGGAGCCTGAAGAAACCCAGTGCTTATAAGCGGGACTTTTCGCGAACCCACAACTGACTGTACCCGTCATTTTCATGGCGTCATGCAACTGCAACCAATGATCATCTATACTTTTCGGTGGAATGGTAGCTAGCCTAGAAACTAGCTCGGTTCAATACTTACTAGCAACAGAAGTTGCAACCAGCTTGCTAATATCAATCCGTTGATGGCGGTCACTTCGTTGCCCACTGAAAAGTAAGGTAAGATTGGCGCAGACCAAGGCATGGTCAGAGTCCAGATAGATACTCCAAAAGGAGCGGCAGTCTTGTACACAACCACGCCAGCGGTAGTTGATCGCGATGTGATCAATCTGAGTCCAGGCTTGAGATGCAGAGGGAGGACGCCAGGTGGCACATCGGCGATGACTGTGCCGAAAGTTAGTGCTAGCCAGAAACAGGTTGTGGTCTGTGCAAAGTTGCAGTAGACGGTCCCCGTTATCTGACCTGCGACCAACGAGTCCCCATCGGCCACCTAAACGACTCTCTTCTGTGCCTAGATGTCCGACCTGAACATTCAAGTCTCCGGCTAGTACTACAATATCTGTCGAACGCACTTTCTGGAGAAGAACTGATAACTGGTGGTAAAACTCATCCTTGATTGCATCCGGGCTGCAATCTGTCGGGGCATAGGCGGAGATGACGAAATGACATCGTTTCTCACGCCGATTTCTTCTCACTTTGATGGAACTTTCTAATCTAACAGCACATAACTGACTGTTAATGGGGATCCAATCGACTAGTGCTGCCTCAGCTCTAGCGACGAAGATGCCACAGGGTCCCCGGATAAGCGCACGTAAAACAAGCTTTTCGAAGCGACAGATGAAGAGCGAATTTGTAGTACTTCACCAGAGTCTTGAATACGGGTCTCGGATAGACAGCAGACATCGATATTAAGACTTCCCAAAGACATAGCCAGCCCTATCTGTTGTCCAACCTGCATAAGTGTGCGAACGTTGAAGGCAGCCAGTTTGAATGGTGCACGTGGCTTCAGAAAAACTGCTTCAGTTTTATATTCGATGGTAAAATACAATTTTCAACCGGACAGTGACTCGAGAACGTTTAGATACAGTCGAATTTCCACCAAAGACGAGCCGCAGTATAAGTATAAAAGAGGGTGAATAATGTGGTAAATAATAATAATAATAATCACTTGATTGTTATTCGAAGCGAGAAAAGTAGTTTCCATAGATATAGAGAGTTCATCATTTGAGTGTGGGCTGCGATACTGCCCGGGTGCCCAGACCAAAGCAGGTGGTTATCTTAGGGGGCCACTCCCCGAGCCTTTGACCTAAAGGTCTAACCCACAAGGCAGTGGAGTATCGTAAGGAGATGCAGTCCCATGGTAGCCGGTGACCAACGAGTGGTTCATACGCCATTTGTTCCCGCAGGATACTGATGCCCATGTGCACCATTGGTTTGGGATCCGGTTAAAGCGCCGGACATTCGCTTTTCGTCCTCTCATTTTCGTAAACAACACCCCCGCCACGAGAAGGCAGTGAGTAGGACTTCCCTGGCAGAGGCTGTATACGCGTGGTCGTGTGAGAGCATTTTGAGAGGGAGAGCTGACTCTCCCCACTCTCGGCCGTACCAGGGCATTTGGGGAGTTGCGAAACCTTGATTACAAACCAATGATGCACATATGCTCCAGTATCCTGAATGAAACAAATGGCGTACGAACTAAGTGTTGGTCACCGGTAACCATGGGACTGCATCTCTTGATGTTGCTCCATTGCCTTGTGGATTAGACTTTTAGGTCAAATTATCCGAGTGTGGCTCCCTGATAAAACCACCTGTTTCGATCTGGGCATTTGGGCAGTATTCTATCCCTCATGCAAATCAAGTGAGATTTGTGTGGCACACATCTATTTAGTGCCTCCTTGTACCAAGGTTCATGTGTTTAAATAGATACATCAGTACAAATATGATTTGGAAAGTTTACAACTTGGAATCGGTATACATAAATACGTTAAGTCTCATATTGACATGATCAAATAATTCTAGTGGTTTGATGTTCATTCGTTTATTCTATTTTGTATGATAAACATTTCCAATCACATTCAATTATGACGTTAACAATCAATTGTATTTCATTATATTTCGCGTCATTATATGATTACTCAATTGTGAAATTGGTTTTTCATTCTGATCTATTATTTAATTATGATAACATGAATTACTTCATTATATGGTCTCATTTGATAACATGAATGTGAACTACAATATCAACTAGTTTATCTCTTCTTCCTTACTTCCGCCTGTCACTCCCAATGGAGCATAGGCCGCTGACCAGCATTCTCCAATCCAATCTTCTTCCTACTGACCTCTATTTCGTTTCCAAATAGATTTTTCCTTGACTAATATACGTAGATCTTTATAAAACTACATATAACATGATTATTAAATGGTTTCATGCTAATGAAATATCACGAACAATAAAATGAATCAGTCAGTCAGTAACAACGTAGAACTTTGTACGTACGTACATCAGTTCGAGTTGCCACACCACATTAGCATAGAGATACAGTGGTCGATTCAAATCCCGTAGTAGTAGAGGTAATAAGAGTATAAACAGTAATCGGGAAGATTAGTGTTTGGAGATGTTATTTAAAGAGTATAATGCTGTGAAATAAATTTGAGAGGAGAAAAAAAAGGGACAAGGAGGAATAAGGAGATCAAAATATGGGAGAACACAAAGAGTAGATGCACCTGCGCCATTGCAAACGATTTTGAGCCATGTCATTCAAGGTCTCTAACCATCGGTTGCTATCATCTCGCCGATCCCAACCAGGTAGTCTACACCTACTGACATGAAATAAAATGAGTCCATTGTGTTGTAACGGATTGATCTCAATTCTGATCATTCTGAATTGTTATTAATTTGTATTCAACTATTTTATTACATAATCAATTGATTATTTTAGCTTAATGATTTGATGATCCAGTATCTACTTTCATATATTGTATTAATTTACAACATCCTTCAATATCATTACTCCACTATGATAATACATATTGTTTTCATCAGACAGGGATTTTTGTGAACATTATGTTATAATAGACCACCACGGAAAGCCTAGAAGCTGTTTCGTCCTAGTATAAGACCCCTCAACAATGCGCATCCACGGTCCTGCTCCCTTTGAGATTCAAACTCAGGACCTATCAATCTCACGCGTGAACGCTTAACATCTAAACCACTGAGCTGGCCGGCATCCAATGGTGTTAATGTCTAACTTCAACTAATCCATGAGATTGAGCCACCATCCACGATTGTCATCAGTGAGTTACTATCTCACAACAGATTCGATCTCACAACTCCACTGGTCACTGTTTCTCACTAGAACTCTAGAAAACACCTCTTGAAGTCCCATACTAGAAATAAACGGCCGTCCAGTTGTTCCAGATAATCCATAGTGATCTAGTTTCAGTCGACTAATAAATTCAACAAATTTTGCTTAATGATAATTTCACTTTAAAATTCTTATAGGATGTTAGCAACTAATAAGAACTTAATAAAACTGAAATGACTTTGTTCTGTTCCATTCTTTGTTCGAGCTCTTCAAAGTTAAGATCTCATATAGATGGAGAAATATATATTGATTGAAAGTATAAAAAGCTAATTAGAATATATGGAGGGGGGGTATGTGAGTTACAACTCCGATCATGTTGAACACTTCAATCTAGATATAATAGAAATAATCAAATATTCTAAGATGAAGTTTAGTTCAGTGAAATAAAATCAAGATTTTTAAGAAAGAATTTTCTTTTTGAAAAGGATGAAATTACTCAGTAAAGTTGTAGTATAATCCATAGACAATTATGAATATGTAAACTGGCATAAGATCATGTTGCATTTGTTAAAATGGGGTTAGAAACTAATGTTAAGACTTAAGATTATGTTTTTATCACAGATCAGTCATTCAGTCACAAGATAGAACCTTGTATGCATGTATATCGGTTCAAGTTGCCATACCTTATGAGTAGATTAGTACAACTAGCAAAAGCATCAGTGATAATAAGAAAGAGTAGGTATCGAATATACGACTCGAGAACAAAACATAAGTTAGTGAATCAAATTATGGGGAATGTAAAATCTCAGGATTTGGGGGGAAATTAAAGAACAGATGCACCTGTACCATGAAATTCAAAGTCTCTAATCATTGATTAAGATAATCACACAGACTCCAACCAAGTACTCCGCACCTACCTACATGGCTCAGCTTGGAAGTTAGTGTCATCATGGACTTATACCATGTCTTCGTTTGGCCGCCCCTATCTTCCTTTCAACCTACTCCTACACCAAACAATATTAACCGGTGAGGTGAGCGGTGGTTGGACATACATAACATATTATCTCAACCCCCTCAATTGATGAAGATTTATTACCCCATCATTCGATTTGCCATCCTCACCTAGCACCCGTTTCCTAACCTAGGCATTGGTTACTCCGTGGTCCCAAAATACACGAGCAATGCTTCGAAAATCTTTATGATCGAATACTAGTAATCTACGAATTTCCTCTACTCTTAATGGCCATGTCACATATCCATAATGTAGAACGGAGCGAACTTCTACGTTGTAAACTCGTCTTTTAGTTGGAAGACGGTATCTTGCCTACACCACAAGTGACACAAGTAGACAAAAGTCAATCGAGCATTCTGAATCCATGCTGAGATTTTGTCAAACATCAGATCATCAGGGATGATGAGACTCCTAGTATAGATGAAGTAATTGATATATTCATCTACTTCACCCCTTATCATTAATTCATGTATTGATGTCAGCCAATCCTGAAGTAAAATTTTACATTTAGTAATGGAATAAGTTACAAATAATCATAATGAGAGCTGATTACGCAATTAATAAGTTGATAATCAATAAATTCAAGTTGGACAAATTATGCAATCAGGGATGAAGATATTTATTATTATGAGAACAAAGAAAGGTTAATCATTCAATCATATTTATTTGTATAGATAGGTCAACAAGAAAAGGGGGTTAATATGAACAATCTTGAAAACACAAAGCTATTTTCAACTTGTCTGTTTTCCATGTGTACCGACTATTAGATGTGAACAGTTTTCTCATAAGTCTATAACCAACTTGGTGAAGTAATCCCTGTATGAATATGATCACAGTTATATCCCGATAAGAATAATGAATGGTAATCTTTTGGGATCCATTTATGGACCAATACTGTGAGTATATTTTTATCGTATAATTGTTATGTAACTAAACTATGCATATTCATATTGCTCTTATTATAAGCTTTAATTTGACCCATAGACTATTACTATACGATTTACCATTCTTGAGTTATGCTCAGTCTATCAATTACTATCTCCCACATTCACAGCCGCATCTGGCTAATTCTTGTACAAATGTTGTTTCATATTTTATTGGTACGTTGTGGTCTGTCTGGTTAATACATAAACCGAGTGTGTTTGAAATAAATGATTCATATCGCAGAGGCTGAGACTTGCGTTCTGGACTTATATGGCTGGGCTAGGAGGAAGGCAGGGACAATCAGAACTTTAGGCTGCTCGCACGTGTTTACGTGTCTTTGATCCGATTTATAAGTCACTGCTCTAATTGGCGACGGCAATGGGATTCGAACCCACGCAGGGAAACCCCAATGAATTAGCATTAAACGTAACAGGATAATTTTGGGAGTATTTTTCTAAATATCCCAGCACCTCCCTTTTTTTGAAAATCCGGAGCTGATATCCGGATTTTAAATTTTCCGAGTTCATCCTTCCCCACGAAATAATGTTGGGCCCTCATATACCCAAATTATAATTAATTTGACTGTATTTAAAATATATTGAACGGGGAATCCAGTAAAATTGACTAGATAGTGAGGATAAACGCCATTTAATTAGAAAAATATATACAAAAACTTATTGTCGACAAAAATACAAAGATCAGTCAGTCAGTAACAACGTAGAACTTCGTACGTACGTACATCAGTTCGAGTTGCCACACCACATTAGCATAGAGATACAGTGGTCGAGGTAATAAGAGTATAAGCAGTAATCGGGAAGATTAGGGTTTGGAGATGTTATTTAAAGAGTATAATCCAGTGAAATAAATTTGGAAAGAGGAAAAAAGGGACATGAAGAATTCAGAAGATTAGAATTTAGGAGAACACAAAGTGAGAACCTGCACCTGCGCCATTGCAAACGATTTTCAGCCATGTCATTCAAGGTCTCTAACTATCGGTTGCTATCATCTCGCGGTCCCCAACCAGGTAGTCTACACCTACCAACATGACTCAGTCCACTTGTCAGTGACTTCATGGACTTGTGCCATGTTTTGGTTTGGCCGCCCCTAGCTTTCTTCCAACCTACTCCTATACCACTGAACATAGCACGTCGAGGCAGTCGGTCGTTGGGCATACGTAACACGTGTCCCAGCCATCTCAACTGATGAAGTTTCACTACTTCATTAATGGATTTGCCATCCTTATCTAGTACCCATTTCCTAACAACTGTGTTACTTACTCGATGGTCCCAGGATATACGAGCGATGTTTCGAAGACACCTATGATCGAATACTAGTAACCTACGGATATCCTCTACTCTTACCGGCCATGTTTCACTGCCATAAAGTAGGACGGAACGAACTGCTGCGCAGTAAACACGTCCTGTGGTTGATAGACGGATATCTCGCCTACGCCATAAATGACACAAGTTGCCAAAGGTAGTCAAGCCTTCTGTATCCGTGCTGAGATTTCGTCACACACTAAACCACAAGGGCTGATGAGACTTCCAAGATAAGTGAAGCGGTCGACACACTGCATCTGCATATTGTAAGTCAACAAGTGAACCTCCTGGTAGAAGTTCAACCCCTGTAAATTTAGATGAGGAGAGTGTTATCTCTAAAAGTACGTCAATGACAAAGTTGAACAAGAATGGGGAGAGTGAACAGCCCTGACGAACACCACTTGAGGTGATCAATTCTGATGACAAAGATGAAGAAAAAGATATGATAAAGGGGGGGAGTAGTGAATGAGTCGTTACAAAACAGTCCACTTTACACAATTACTCACTTTATCGATTTCAGTTCATGTGTTATCGCTAGCACCCAACTCTTTCTCTAACAAACGGTAAATCTCAAAATCACATACTTGATAGAGAAGCTTAACTATAATAATATGAATAAAGCATCCGATTGCATCACTTGGAATCTTCAAGCTCAAGAGAGAAGAGGAAGACCAAAGAACATATTACAGTAAGAAATAGACACAGATATGAGAAGAATGAACAATAATTAGACAAACCTAGAAAAGAAGGCTCATGACAGAGTGGGATTGGAGAATGCTGATCGGTGATCTATGCTCCACTGGGAGTAACAAGCGTAAATAAGTTTCTAAAAAGACAATATCGCTGGTCTTACAGATATAAAACACAACAAGACCCCATCCAATTGTTTGTTGTAAACCAAATAACAACTGTCACTTTTTCTAGAAAAAAAAAGATTATATATATTTATGTATATGAGGTCAATAATGAAATTTTACAAAGAGGATAAAGGAACCAAGTAGGTTCATTGTGAGGGTACTTTACTTTAATCCGAAATAGAAAGAAAACAATATAAACACAATGTTATCATCTCTATCACAAACATAAACACACACACACACACGAACCAAAGAAAAAGTACAAAAACAAAAAAAAACAGAAGGCAAACGTTTGTTATAATAGTAATGGAATTCGGTCAATGATATGAATGTGAAATGATAAGATTGAAGAGTAATTTCAACAATGATAATTGACTGATTAGATACACATGTTATTGATTTGAACATACTTTTCTTTTGGACAAACAATTACAATTGTGAATAGAGAATAATAGGATGAGGGGGGGGCAAAGAAAAAGAATACAGATAAGATAATAATTTATTCACACAAATACACATACATAGTGTTGTCATCCTAATTGATTACACTGAACCTTGAGCGGTACCAGACGATAATAAAGCATAACGTAGACTCGATGAAACAACACTAGAAGTTGTACAAGTATCAGAAGAATTTACATTGGGAATTTGAAAATTTGGTATACAACTACGAGCGACAATAGTTACAATTCTGTTCGGAATAGAGAGACAGAGAAAAGAGACAAATGACAGAAAGATATTTCATTGATGAATTGTAATCTCTTAAATTCATATAAATTGATTAAAAACAAGCAGATAGCATTCTCTTAGATGCTACTCAATGAAGATATTTATACTAATGTGTTGCTATAATCACCATTTAAACTTTCATGATACATCATATAAAAATATATTTATCGTGCAATGAGAGAATAACAATGTGAAAGGAAACGATATAGTATAGTATATAGTATAGTATAGTATTAGTATTAGTATAGTATAGTATAGTATTCTTAGCTATGTACATATGTGTATATCAATGAAGTTCAATGCTATAATTTAGATCATGAATCGATCAATGTTAGATCATTATCATTGTGTTAATTATCGAATACACAATATCAACTCTCAAAGTACACCTCTTTATCAGTAGCTTATTGGGTAGTAAAAATAAACAGTGGTTGGTAGCGGCGTACGGATCTATAATACAACGTGATTCTTATATACGAGTCTCCATAGATCATGTTTATCTTATAATTTCATCTTTCTAACTATTAGAAGACTTTCTAAATCAGGACTTTGAAAGGGATTTAAGAAAAACTTTTATTTTTATCAAATTATACATGTTTGATTACTTTCTTCAGTAAATTATTATGAAATACTTGATGGTTGAAACGTTTTTAGGTCTTAGAACTACACCGGATTATAGGACTACTACTACTATTATAGCGAATTCCATCTATATATAATGAGGTAGTTAACGAACCTGTGATAAGAACGTTCCAGAATACAAAACAACAACAACAACAACAAATGAAAATCTACATATTTCCAAGAGATTCAAGTTTCAATTGTTTCATGACCTTATTATACACAAAATGATTCTGCTTAGAGACAGATGCATAATATGAATTTGTCATTAAACTTCATTTTGTTTCTCTTCTGTTTGAATATTTAACTAGAAAGGTTGCATCAGATAGTTGAGAGAAACATTGAAATCATTAAAAGTTGTTAGACGTAATACAAGACGTTTAATAACCGTTTCAATTTCAACGAATGATCATAAATATTCAATTTTCTATTTGTATGGAATCTTATCGAGAATTGTTTATCAGACAGACTATCCTTGGAGCAATCAAATTGACCCCCCCCCCCAGTTATCTTGAGAACTTTCATCAGAATGTCAACTCATCTCTTTTTGAATGACTAAAATATCCAATCTGACTTTATAGACTAGTCTGATCCTTTCATTTACATATTCTTAGCTGGTTTCTAATAACATTTTATGTCAGATAGCAAAAAAAAAAATAATAGTTTCATTTGGTGACTTGACATGGTACGATAGATGACCTAGATATTTTATTCTATTATTTTACCGAACTTTAACAAGAAAAAAAAACACAGAAAATTCCATGACTTTTGAAAACTTACGCTTCAATTTCTGGATTACATCGAGCAAATTCATGTTCCCAAAATCGATATGCTGGGTTACGTAATAGTTCTGCACTAGTCATTAATAAACCCCATGGATGTGGACGATTTACAATTAATCTTTCCATAAGAACACGACTAATTTGCTCTTTAACTTGTTCTTTAGATTGTTCAGAGAATAAATATAATATTGTATAACTGAAATAGTATGTATGCGAATTAGGATAACGTAGTTGATTTGCCATACAGTTAAGCAAAAGATAACGACCTAACAATGAAAGGAAAAGAAGGAAAACCAATTCCATGTAATTTTAGGTATCAAATTAACTTATGATAATATAAATCTAACTTTTTATTTAATACTTAAGTAAAACAGATTTGGAAGAGAATTTGATTGAGTAGAATAATCAATGATAGTCAGTCAGTCAGTCAGTCAGTAACAACGTAGAACTTCGTACGTACGTACGTACGTACATCAGTTCGAGTTGTCATACCACATTAGCATAGAGATCCAGTTGTCGACTCAAATTCCGTAGTAGTAGAGGTAGTAAAAGTACAAGCAGTAATCGGAAACATGTAGTTGAATTCCAAGTCTATCAAGAGTTTTTTTTTCATAATGAAAGAAATGCTCTTTCAAGATGAATGAAATATTCATTTTATATTTCGAACAGTATCAGTGTTTAATTTGATCGACTAGATACTGAAGATAATCAAATCAAACGAGAGAGAGATTATAAAAATGGACTAATTCAAAAACAGACTTCTATTTGATAAGGTTGATGCTCATTGTTGTGTTTAAAGTAAAAAGCAAATAAACAATTTGATATTTAAACCATAAAACTCAGAGAATAGAGCATTTTCATTTAAGAGAGTTCGAAACCAAGTAGTAGTAGTAGTTGTTGTAGTAATGGTTGGGATCATGAGTCAATTGAAGCTAGACCATCATGGAAAACCTCGAAGTACTTGATGACCAACTCGTCCTATTGTAGGACTCCTCAGTAGTGCGCATCCATGATACAGACTCGCGAGATTCGAATCAAGCACCTATCGGTATCGTGTGCGAACACTTAATCTTTAGACCACTGAGCCGGCATCCAGTGGTTTTAATGTCTAATTCAAACTAATCCATGAAATTGAGCGACACATCCACCATTGTCTTCAGTCAGCTACTATGTCATGACAGACCTGATTGAACTCCACTGATCACTGCTTCTCACTTGAACTCCAGGAAATACCTGTTGAAGCCAGTCACTAGTGAGCATATATTGATTAATATCAGATGGATTTTGTGGATAATTGAGATCATGAGTCAATATCCCAATAAGCAGAAAAATTCGATTTTCTATCCTTTTTCATCATAAATGTTATATATTTTCATTCCTGACCCCGCACACACACACACACAACTTTACATACATGTCTCTTATGAATCACCTTGACCGAAATGACATGATATTGATTTGTTCAGACCTGTTTGTTTTTGTTTATTTTATTAATTGATCGCACTTCATATTCTTGCTTTGTTCCTTTGTACTATTTAACATTGGATACATTTTGATTTGGTTATTCATTTATTTTCACAGATTGAAATCATGAGTCAGTTGAAGTTAGACCGCCATTGAAAACCTGGAAGCACTGGACGGCCGTTTCGTCCTAGTATAGGACTCCTTAGCAGTGGTCCAGCTTCAACTGACTCATGATTTCAATCTGTGAAAATAAATTTCTAAAAATCTCCACAAACCCCTTCTGATATTCATTTATTCTCTGAAGAAGTGACTTATACCGAGAGTCACGGAACGTCAGAATATCTCATTTTTCAACTGATTCGGTTATCCACATATTTATTAATTTTTTTTCTTAGAAGAAAAAAATGAAGAGAAAGTATGAAGGAACACTAAAAAATCAAGGAGTGAATGCATCTCTACACTTGTGACCAGTTTTAAGCTATATTACGGAATGTTTCTTCAACGACTGATCGTAGTTAACATGCAGATATCTCGATCAGATAGTCTATACGTATCAATATATCTTAAACTAATAGTTATTAAGTACACGAACCGATGGCATGTTTCTTTTTTGGTTTAGTTTCTTTCGACTTATTCTTACTACAGCTGGCAATGTATATCGACGTAAGTGGTAGTTGGGCATGATATAATACATGTCTCTAAATCATTTCAATCAGTGAAGAACCCATTGATATAGTTCAAATATATATGAGATATTAAGGTTCTGGAAATTCATGATGTGTCTATGACTCAAAAACCAATGAATGGAAAAACAATATAACTTCTATGATTATTCACAACTATAACTAACTTTAAAGTGAATAAACCACTTGAAAACAAACATTCAATAACAATAAAAACAACAGAGATTAATCAAGTAATTAATTATAAACCTCAATACATAATAACCCACATACCTTCATTGTCAAGATTTAAAACTAGACTTTGTATAATATCCATTTGTGGAGTATGAGCAATAGTGCTCATATTCAATGGCATACCTTTTTCGCGTAAATTACGAATAGCAGTAATACAAACGTATAATGTTAAATTTGTCATTAATTCAATATTGTAATGCATACTATCGGCTAGACCAAATGTAGCTAATTGTTGAGTAGCGCGTACACCCCATAATAAAGCAGCCAATGCAGCACCAGAACCGCCACTGACGACAGAGTTGGGTACAGTCAGTGTTGTTCGTGAAGTAGTAGTATTGCTTGCAGACGATGAGGATGTCTCGTTGTTACTATCAGAAACTGCTGCCGAGGACGACGATATGATGCCACTACTCTCCCAAGATTCTGTTGTCCCAGTTTTCCCAGATATTTTGTTTACAGCCTGTGTGGAAGTGGAACTAGGTGTAAAATGATCGTCAGTAGGCTTGTCTTCATTCTTTACTGAAGAACCTGGACCAACATCATTAGCAGCTAAAGCAACTGCGTATGCTGCCAGGGCTTGTTGATGTCTAGCCTGTTGTTGAGGATGATAGGCAAACTGAAGTGGTGGTATAGGCGGGATGATATCATCAGCACGTCTTAACATTGTAACTAATTCACTGAGTAGTTTAACAGGTGCTCGAGTGGTTAGATATGCATCGAGCTCACATCTCATCGGCTCTGGGAGTCGTGAACCAGCTTCCATACAATAACCAGTAGGATCTTCAAGAGAAGCTAATTGGTCAACTGGAGGAGCCTATTAAACATGAAATAACGGACAGAAAATTACACATGGTATATACATGGAGATTGAATTACCAAAACACTAAAACCAGAAAAAGAATTATACAGGTTTGTATAACTGAATTTTTTCTTACTTGTAATGGGTCCGCCGAAGGTATGCCTCGTTTGGGTAGTGCAGATAGAATTATGTTACGCATTTGAATAGAATTAGATGGGACAACATCACAAAACAATGCATAGTAATCAGAAACAAATTCAGGGAAATCATGAATTAACACCAACAACAGCCGTAATGTAGCTTTGTATAAACACTGGATTGGTTTTGGCATAAGAGCATTTTGAAGGAAATAGCCTAGAAATTTCAATAAATCTGCCAACAATTGTGCATACATTGCTTGATATGCCGCTCGAAGTTTTGGAGGACCAGGAGCTGATAGGATGCATCCAACAAACCAACGATGAGTTAACATTTCCAGCCAAGAAAATACAAATGCAGTAGCTTTTTCCGGTCTTAAACAATGTAATAGATGACAAAAGATAAGAGGAAGTTGTTGTTGAAAAGTCAGTGGACCCAATGATTTTATTGATGCGATGGGTATTCGAGGCTCACCACCACCAACACTGTCGGCATGTTTACCTGCACAAGCTTTATCCGTGTCAGTATTCTGATGAACATCTGAATTCACATTCTCAACACATCCTTCATCCACATTGCCATCTGATCTTGGAGATGCACCTACAGTAAACTGTGTTGCTGAAGGTAGTGATAATGAAGATTGCAATTCGACAAATAGGATAACTAGGAGACGTTCAAAAGGCATAGGATGGAATAAATCACGTCGTACTTCATGCTCTTGAAGTAGTGTACCAGCGATAAGTCCGAGGACCTTGTTTAATAATGCGACCTGCACCAACAAAATGGACAAAAACTCTTTAGTGATAAAAATACAGAAAGCTAACAGTTAAGATAGTAATTATAGTAATATTAACGTTTCTGATAGACGGATAGATGAACATTATGGTACTACATGGGATGGAAAACCTACTTCTTCTGGACTAGTGATCTTTCTTTTTACGAGCTAATTCTTTCTTCCTGTAATATATCCTTATACACAATCTTTCATTTTTATAGTACTACCATTGAAGTAATTACTTCTATGAATTTGGTGTTCATCTTGATGTGCTAGCTAATGAGGTATGGCAACTTGGACTTATGCATATATATGTGCCTGATCCTACGTTGTAGCTGACTGAATGATCTTGTCTCTTTTGCACATTCAAAAGCAAAAGTCAATAATTCGATCTTGTGAGCAGGTACCATTATTCAATCACGATTAGTATCATTGTATATCGCATCAATCAGTATTCTTTCCGTTTTATCAACCTAAAATTCATTCATCATATCACTAAACTCCTACTTCATATACATAAATAATACTATACTTTCTTCGAATGTACAAAGAATTATGCACAGCTTTTCTCACTCCCTCTCTCTCTCTCTTCATGTGCGTGTGTGTTGGGATACAATTGAAAAGTATTATTTACTAATGATGAAACCGTAATACTACTGACACTACTTTTGAATTAAGTCCAACATCTTCAATAAGTATTGCCTTAATCTAACAGACATATTAGCGTTAGATCAACAGGATGACTTGTCCAATGCACGAAAAATATTGTTGACTTGATTGTGGTTACTACAGATATAACGTAAACTAGCTAGTTTGACAGGAAGAATTACTAGCATAAAATATGGATAACTGAAGTTATGAGAGCTTACCTTAGCATTAGGGTATTCACTTTGAGGTGTTTCACCTAATTGATTAATTAATATACTAACTAGACGAGCATAAGCATCTAGTTCAACGTAAGCTGCAACACGATTAATCGCCGGATTCGAACTAAAATTTGATCCCCCTCCTCCTCCATTAGGAACTTGAGGTTGTTGTTGTTGTTGTTCTTCCAACTTCAATTGTTTCAAAGCTCGTTCAATCACGAAAATTGTGGCTAAGCGTAAGAAACGAGTTGAATTATTAATATTTGGCAAGACACCGATTTGTGTCAGTTGACTAAGAAGTGCATCTATTGTAGCAGGATCACGTTGTTTAGGACTTTGATAGATTTCAACCCAATTACGCATAATCAATTCAACTTTTTCCTGCAAAGATCATAGAAATAAATAATTTATTCGTTAAAATTACAACAAAGATTAGGATTGGCGATTTCTCACTTCCAAGATTAGGAGAAGTATACCACAAAGATATAGATAGAACTCATCCTACGTCACATTCATTAAAGGTAAAAATGAAACCACAAGTTACATTATTTTATCATATGAAAAAAATAGAATCTCATTTCTACACAAATACTCACCTGTAGATTAGGCGGATCGTCAAATTCATGAGCTTGACTACATCCAGCATACAATGCTCCAATAGTACAAGATGGATTGTTGAACAATGGGGATTGTTCCATAAGTCCCAAATCCAATAAACCTCGGACACGTGCACAAGCCAAACGTAACCGTAAACCCAATGGATCGGTTAATGATGATGTTGATAGGTTAGTGTTATTAAGAAACGTTACACGATTTCTTAAAGCTTCTAAAGTAGACCATAAATCATATTCATTCAATACAGTAAATTCGCGTTTTGTTGAAAATGATACTGAAGTAGGACCGCCAACACCACCAATTGGATAGTTTGCATTAACTCCAGAAACACTAACATTGACAGATGCGGAGCCAGAATTAGCACCACTAACACTCGAACCCACGGCAGTGCAAGGAATAGTCGATGATGAATTGGCACGAGCATAACTAGCAGCAGCAGCTGCTGCTGCTCCTAATGACGTGCCATTAGGGCAAGGTAGTACAAAATGATCTAATAAATCAATGACAAAAGTAATTGCGCCTGGATGACCTTTGGCAACTTCTTGAGCTAAATATGTATCGATCTTTCAGAAAAGAAAAAAAAAACAAGAAAAATGGAGATTTAAAAAAAACACAATAGTGACTGCTTTATTAATACAGTCAACAAGATCATTGAAAAACCGAAATCATTGGGGGGTCGTTCCGCCCTAGTATGGGACTCTCAAAAATGGACATCCATGATCCCGAAGTCAAAACATTTAGTCTCGCGCGCGAACGCTTAACTTTTAAAACAACGAGCCAATAAAGTTAATGTTTAATTTCATTCAATCCACGATATTGTGCAATCATCCTTCATACCTGACACAGATTAGCTCTGTTGGTCACAATCTATCATTAAAACTCCAGGAATCTCTTCTTGAAACTAGTTACTAGTGAGTATACGATACATGTAAGTATAGGGGTCTCAACAAACAATACGTGAAACAATCAATTAATAACAAATAAATAAATCAAAATTAAACGAACAAAAGAGAAAAAAAATTACTTGGGAGAAATAAATAACATGAACTCGTAGAAATTCAGCGAATGCTTCCCAATTCCATTTGACTGAAACAAGACGATTATCATGAGCAGCAGCGATTTGACTGTTATTATTTTCAGTAAGCTAGAAAATTTAAAAAAAAGAGATTATACTAAAAGTAACGACAGTACATAAACTAATATCATAGAATTCTTTTTTAATTTGATAAGAAATCGACTCACATGGTTGAAGTATAGAAATTTAATAAGCTAAAGTCTGTAGGGATGAATAATGGGTATGATTGCATTGCTATTTCAGTTATTATTGGTCGGCTTATAGTTTATGACAAACTGCCATTAGAATTGTTAACATCAACCGGTAATCGTCAGGGTTCCCCACTATCCCTCTTTCGTTAGTTCCGTTATAAATGTCCTGCGCGAAATATTAACTTCACTTAATTTTTCGAAGGTTGATCTCCTACCAGGAAGTATCCTTACCGACTAACAATAAACAGAAGATATAGTTCTGTTTGGTGTAGTAACTGACATGCAGTCTTTTGATCTAGTTGAGCAATAATGCTAAGATATTTGTAATGCATTTCTCTGCTCTACGTCAACTTCTAAATTAATGTTAGGTAATGAAGAAATTGATTGAGGTGATAATTTTTCACATGTCGTGGAAGTCCCATTAACTCTGATGGGTCAATTTACGAAGAAATCTCGTATGACGTTGTCAATTTGCGTCATCCACAGCGTAGAAGAGATGTCAATCTGTAAATTAAAGGTGTGTACACTGTACACCAACACTGCATTACTCCGTTTTGGGTGTCTCTGAAACATTGCTTGTATTCTGAGAAACGACCGCCTGAAGAATGTTGAAGGGTTAGGCAAAGGGTATTAGGTATAGGTAGCAAATAGGTTTATAAGGTTGTGAATCTTCACTGATCGATGGGGTTGGGACGACTGTTACGCATGCCTAACAACTGCAAACCTTGACAGACGATGTTTACTGATATAGGAGTAGGTTGTAAGGTTACAAATGGTAAGACTAAGACATGGCGTCAGTCTATGAAGCTATTGAGTATTGGTGCGAGGTATGTTATTAGATGAGAACTACCGGAGGCTGAGGTCAGCAGGATAGACGCGATCAGTGGTTGGAGATTTTGGGCGACATGATTCAGAATCGCACAAAACGGTGTGGATGGATGCATTTCTCAACTCTCTGCAGACCTTCAATTCCAGCATTCCGTCAAACATGCTATTCCATTATGTTCAAGCCACATTCCCAATGTTTAGTCATATTATTATTATTGCTACTGCATTATTCCGAACTCTTTTTCTATACATACTGTTAATTTCATTTCGTCGTGCTAATGCGGTATAAAACTTTGGACTGATCCACATCTGTGTCAAGTCCTCAGTTGATTATGACTGTCTATTTCAATAATGTCTGGAATATTAAAAATTGTTCTACCATGTTAGTACTCATTAGCCGAGTTTACATATATACCAGGTTCTACATTGTATTTGGCAGACTGACTGTGAAGAGATAACTCTTATAAAGTTTATCAAAGATCTGATTGTAGGTTGTTCAGAAGCATTCATTGACAAGATTTAACCTGTGAGCACGTGTTTGAGAGTTCGGACATTTCGGAACGATACATTAATTGACACTTAATCAGTTGAATATTTATTTTTAATAGATTTTTTTTAACTGTGAAGGGAATAGAATTATATATTAGTCTGAGAATAATTTACAGCCAGAAGTATTGTGTGAATATGCTCTCGAACTCGAAATTTGAATAAAAAAATTTAACATACTTGTTTCCAACTACCTCCCCCCACTGTCCAATTATTAGTGGCACTGGTGTCCACCATGTCATCCAGTGATGAAGTCTTATTTTCAGTAGGAGCGATATTCAAGTCTAATTCTTGATTTTGCAAATCATCAGCTGTATTCCCGCTAGTGTTTGATAATGACGTGACACCTTGGTTGACACCACCAGAACCGGAGACATTTCCTCCGTCTAAATGAATCCATGTGTGTGTGACCTGTGAGAGAACCACATACATAAAAGTGATAAAGATTGATGAAATAAAGATGAAAGTAAGGACTAATATAACATAAAACAATTCGATCACAGAGTAGTTAGTTTGTTGAAGACATACCTGTCGAGTAACCCATGCATATCCAAACGGAGTTTGTTCTAAAGATAGCATATGTCGAAGAGTAAGCATGTGAGCCTCTTTTAAGTGCTCCATTGTTTCTAAACCACGTGGTTGGTCACGCCAAAAACTAGGTCGATAATGCTCCAGGAAACTACGTACCATAATTGCGATAATATTGTTAGCAACATTTGTGTCACGACTTGTTTTAGCTAGGTGAACAGCATCAATTAAACAACGTAAAGATTGGCACATTGGATCATTGGCAGGACGTAATCGACCAGAAATAGCTATTAAATGACGTTCAATCTGTCCACTTATCTTGTCAAACAAACCAGATAGTGGAGCCTTTATAAAATGAAATGACAAATAGCGGAAAATAAATGTAGATAGTAGCAGGATGCACTTTTAAGCATTACAAACATGAAAAGAGAATAATCAATCCTACGATAACTATTGAGATAGATGACTTATTAAGTGTCTGAAAGCAAAACGTATTTATTTTCATTATATAACAAATGTGTACACGGATATAAAGAGGTTCCGCAGGGTTAAGTGGATACACAGTGGTGGAGTCGAAAACTCATTCCCTACTTACTTAATATAGAGCAGTATATTAAGTCTTCTTCGTAAATTTCAGTCAGGATGTAATGAAGTGTATCAATTATCTATACCGAGTTACTGACTGACTGAAATTCAGCAATCATAGTAGATACTAGTAGAGTAATAAAACCGAGAGATGGAAAACATCACGCTAGACTATTACGTAATCGTAAAGATGTGGTTGATGAAGCTGGTGTGGTTTCTGGACATGATCTTTTATAGTAAACGGAGATAATGCGAAAGGATAATGAAGAATAGTTTCACTAACCTCCAACCGATTTTTATCTCCTCATGAATTAATAACAACTTTAGTGGGAACCAACAAATAATCTTCACTCTCAAAGAAGCTCAGTTGTAGTAATTTACTTTGTACTGACTTATGGATGTATAACAGGCTGGTGAAGATAAACTACAGATACACATACGCTGCTAGTATCATTATATTGATCAAGTATAATGAAGCCACCGATTGAGGCGGTTCCTAAAGGCCGAATACGTATAGAAAATAAGAATCAGGTAGATTTATGCCACATTCTACGTTGTTCAAAAACGCTTGAATGATTTCTTATCTTCTCCACATAATACAAAGAGCAAATGATCTCATATTACTCAGATGCGATGAAAAATACATGACATTTCAAACTCACCTGAAAGTTAGTTGATGGTTGACTAGCTGCAGTTGGATAGCCTTGTGGTTTCATAAACGACCCGCTAGCAGTGCATATTGCAGGAGTAGTCTGTCGCTGAATGATACCAGTAGAAGAAAGTTGTTGTTTCTGTGATGCAGATAGTTGAAGATATGCAGCCATTGATGCTGCGGAATTTACAGTAGATGAAGAAATGTTTTGAACTGCAGTTAATGGGTTCAAAGACACAGGAAGTAAAATGGACGATGAAGGCATATTCACCATGGCTCCAGATGAGCTCGGAGCAAAGCCGGGAATAACACGGCCGAATTCTTCATAGACTGACATTTCTGTGGCAGTTGGACCACCAGCCTAGAGAAAAAGTGATTTCAATGTTGTACAATTAGGTTAATGAAAATTTGAAAATATATAGATTAAATTAGTTTGATTGCAAATGAAATAGAATTAGTAAAACTTATGTAATACAAAAGCAGTGATATAATCAACAACAACGTACTGTAAGGCGTAGTGATTCAGGCATATTAGATTGTTGTGATGCTAATTGGTTTACAGCCTGTTCCATGAAACGTATAGGACCAAGTTCAGTACGAAGTTTTATATCCGCCTCTAATTTTTTCTCGACATCTTTCACAGCTTTTTCAGCTACTGACTTTTGCATATACGCTAAACAAACATGCATACTTTTGCCAACAACTAGATAAGCCAATTGTTGTACAGCTTCTTTTTCCTGCCCGGTAGCAGATTGGACTTCAGTAAGAATGATATTTTTTAAACTTGTCACAAGTGACATGCCTAAAGCTTCTCTTGCAGTAATTAATGACATTCCAGCGGCAAGATGTCGAATCATTTGACAAGCTGCATACAACATACGTGAAGGATCTGGATCTAATGCAAAATCTTTGCGGACGATAGCGACAACAGTTGTAACTGTGATACGTGCACAACGTTCGAATACTGGAGTGGTCAATTCATTGATGGCGCGTAGAACAGCAGGTTCAATTAATCCACGTAGTCGAGGATTAGCTTGAAGTAAAGCAAATGCAGCAGTAATTCCATTTGAATTAGTACCACCATTTCGACTATTGATAGCGGCATTTGTTAATAATTCATCAAGATTTAAACAAGCACGAATACTTCGAATGTTCACATCTTCGTAGCGTAGTAAATGTCCAGTGAATAACGTATTACCACCAGTTAAATCTCCATCTACATTCCGTGGAATAAAAAATAACCAAACAATTCAACATTTTCAAAATGATCATAAACACGAAGGTAACAATCTTGCTAGCATTCAACTCATTTACCAGGTACAAATATTCATGAGCTTGGTTTTTGAACAACAACCTCTGTGGGAAGGACTGGTGATACTATCCAGTTGGTTAAACTGAAGTAAATGAGGCTGGGTTCAAACATGTGACTTAATGACTGCAAGCTGAATGTCTTAACCATTGAGCCATTACTCCATATAACACAAAGAAAGATAGAAATTTTTCAGTTTTCTGATAATGTTCAATGAATGAGAATGAAGATGGTAGACGAAAGTTTAGTGTTTTAAAAGAACCAATAAATTTTAGTGAAGAAAAAAAATAGTACAGCTTTAGAAAATCAAGGAACTAACTGATATAGATGGAATTTCTTTAAACTTAAGCAACAACATCATAGAAGAAAAGTCAATGTACAGAAATACACTATTAATTCAATTATCACAATTCATAAATGAATCATAAGTGAATGTGTATGAATAAAAAACTTTTTGACTATGTATACTAGTAGGAGATTGTTAAGGATGTGCACTTATACCAATGGAGAATGATCCACTGATCCAGTTCATATAAATAAAGATATTATAAAAAAGCCTATCCTTAGTTTCAGTCAGTCAGTGACAACGTAGAACTTCGTACGTACGTACATTAGTTCGAGTTGATATACTACATTAGTACAGAGATGCAGTTGTCAATTCAAATCCCATAGTGGTAGAAGTAATAAGATTATAAGCAGTAATCGGAAACACTACGGTTTGAAGATGTTATTCAAGGAGTGTAATCAAGTGAAATAAATTTAGAAAGAGAATAAAAGGACATGAGAAATCTAGAAGATTTGAATTTGGGAGAACACAAAGTGTGGACCTGTACCTGCGCCATTGCAAACGATTTTCAGCCATTTCATCATTCAAGGTCTCTAATCATCGGTTGCTATCATATCACGGATCCCAACCAGGTAGTCTACACTTACCAACATGGTTCAGTCCACTTGCTAGTTTATATACTTTCGTTCTTTTTCTTGTTTATTTCTAATAATGAAATAGTTATTTCATTATAAAAACTAACATTGTAAATTAAAGGAAAAACACTTAACTTTTATTTCAATGAGTTTGAAGGCATAAACACTCGTTTTCATAAATAAAATTATTCATAATTCATCATATTCGATATGATAATAAATGAACTTACTTAGTCCACCACTGGTAATATTAGTCGATTGTGTAACATTTGGTTGATTATGAATGGGTAAAATATTTTGAAGGGTCTGTGGTTGATGTGACTGTTGTTGGTGAGATTGAGGTAGTGGTTGGAAAGCCGCCATCGCAGTATTCAACTGTTGTTGATGTTGTTGTAATGCTAATGCAGAAGAAGTAGAAGATGGAGAAGAAGAAGAAGGACCAGTTCCAGAAAGAGGCGGACCAAACTGTTGCTGTTTTTTGATAGCAGCTACAGCGGCAGCAATTGCAGCGGCTGTTTGACGAGTTTGATTAGAACTAGTAGAAGAGTTTTGAATTAAATTAGTTATATCTAAACCAGGGGTCTAAAACAATAGAAAAAAAGATAAGTTGGTACTAGTTTATCGAAAGAACAAATAAATCACATCTTATTATTGATACTTACACTTAAGAAAAAGAAGCGCAATCGATGAAATAACTTGCTTAAGTTTTAAAAAACACACCATAATTTCAATATATCCGCTGCTATTTCTTATTAGAAGAAACAATCACTTATTTCATACTCTTCAGTTTTAATAACGATACTTTAACTAATAATACTAATCGATGGTAAGTATGGAAGAAAATTAATCTCTAAAAGCCTCTCCAATAAGCATTGAAAATGTCTTAAGCAAAAAAAAGCGATAACTTGAAAATGAAATATAAAAAGTACAAATGTGCGGTAAAATCCGACTCAAAGCCTCCACGTGTGGTTGCTGGGTAGTGAGAGGAACAATGCTAGTTAATTTTAGCGATGTGCGGAGATTGCATTAGTTCACCACTTCTCTGCTGTACTTGGATTTCTCGGAGTTTAATCTTCGACACCATGGAAACCGCGACGGACTGCCCGATGTGTATGCTTACGTAAATGAATTACATAAACCTCAGTGTGTGTACTTTATGAATGTAGGCATTTTCGAAGGGTACGCACAAGAAACGTTAGCGGTCTAATCTTTCAGGTCGAAGATATAATAAAAAAAAATATGGTAGCAAATACTAAGGAAAGGTGACCATCAACCTTCCCTGAGTGCTTATGCCCATGTGTATCTCATGAGGAGCATGTGTACCACAGGTACACATGTAATGCATAGGAGACAGAAAGTTGTGGCAAATACGTTCGAAGGGAGTAATGATAATCTACCTTCCCAAGTGAGTGATTATACTTATATGTAAACAATCGAATGGACGAGTGAAAACTTGTGTTACCGGTGTACATGTAGACTATACTTGCATCTGGTGTGACAACCGCGAGCCGCGACGCGGCGGTATCAACTATTTCCCCACGAAATCACACCCATGTGGTGCGTTCGTGAGCCTCAAAAAGCGAACTTCTAATCCAGATATGCTTATGGGCTTTACCGAGTGTGGTTTCACCAATCTCAAATAGCTGGAACACCGCACTATTGTCGCACATACAAATAACAATCAGACGAAAATAGCTAAATCACGATCAACATCAATCAAACACACAGATACACTCAAGTAAATAAAAGTAAGAATAGACAATTGAGTTGAGAATTAATGTCAAGCTATAAAATGTAAAGTTATCAACATACTGAATATACTGATTGTTGTGTTGATATGGAATCCGTAGGAGAAATCTGTTGTTGGTGTTTATGGAACAAAGCAAGCATGTTGGACAGCTGTTTCTGTTGTTCAGATGATGGTAAATTCGAGCTGGTTGTTGTAGCTCCAACAGAAAACGTAGTCACTGTCGTTGTTGCCGCCATTGCCACTGTTGTTGTAACCGAGAAGTCAGGAGTAGTAAACGAAGAACCGGGATAAAATGATGAATCTATACTAGTTATTGCAGGTGTACTAGTCATATTTGATACTATAATTTGGCCAGGTGTATTCATAGATCCAATGGTAGTAGTGGTAGTAGTAGTAGCAGTAGTGATAGTGCTTGTAGTAGTTGCAATGAAACACAGTTCAATATCTAAATTAGATGAGTGTGTTAGGTCTCGAAGAAAATTTGCAGATGGTATATCGTTCAGATTTAGGTCAAATGCACGATAAAGGATTTCAATCTAGAAAAAAACACATAGAAAATAATAACGTTATGATATTATAATGGTTTGTGAAGATGTGTTCTTCTTTATAGTTAGTTAACATCACGAAATGATCTTCGTGAAACAACCACTAAAATATTGATCCCTATTGGCGGAATAATGGATGGGTATTGTTAAGGACTTCTATATTAAAATGAAACAGATACTTAATGTTTAATGGTTTTCTGAAGTTGTTTAGGTTACATTATCCCACGATGTGAACTAGGAAATTATGATACAAATTTTACTAGTTCTAAAGTGAAATAAAAAATTTCACTCACGTACATCTACGGAGACATAATATTCGATCTGCACTAATAAGGACTAGACAAGCATGACATTGATCACCACCCAGTGATCAATCAATTGTGACATAATATTCTATAAGCTGATTAAAACTATGCTGTGTAGATAGCAAGAATAAGAGCAAATAAATTCTTGTAAATATACACTAATACTGAGGTGACTGTTACTCATGTTTGTAGATATAAGTAGTATATAACACTAGTCGGAAGTGAAATATCTGTGAGCAGGTTTAGATGATTAAAACGAAGAAAAGAGAGAACGAAACTAAAAGCAATCAACATAACAACAGGAATAAATGTACAATGAAGCTTGTACGAGACAATTCAAAGATGTATGGTTCTCACATTTTACTAGACCGCTGTATGATTATGTATTGAACAATAAATTGATCTTTCCCACAGTAATATACCTTAATTTATTTACAAATTAGTTGATTGAAGAGTTTCTTTTACACTATTTGTGAAATAAGTCAAAGTGAAAAAGATCATAACGATCATAGACTTACTTCAAAACGTAACCAATCCTTTACATTCTCCATATCATACAATTCACGTAAAACTTTTAATATTGCCATAGTCCATGGATTAGGTGGACGAAATACCAAACTTTCAGTTGCACCTCGAACAACTCGAGCAACAAATGGAACTACGTATTGAGTAGGAATAGGACCTTTGTAATAAGCTTCATATATAAGATCTTTAATATTTAAATCATCATGCAGGACTGGTTTATTACGTGCCAAGGTGATTAGACCAAGAAAACTGCCAAAATTCTTCAAGGTGCTACGTGCTTGCATATCATCTTTGTCCAGACGCATATTACGCAGAATAAACTAATTGGAACAAAGATAAAAGAATCAGAAAAGAAACAATAAGCGCAAGATATTACTGATTAAGGGAAACCTAATTAAGCTTAGATGTATCAAGTATGCAGATATACGGTCTTAATTTGAGAACTAAATATTGTAATCAACATTATATTGAGTAGACTGTATTCACATATTGCAAAATCGATGACGTATTTCATTTATATTCACCTTTGTTAACCCTAACCGATATCATTAGATAAGTCTTGAAAGATACAATTTAACGCAGTAATTCTGCGTCTTAACTACTATAGTCGCTCTCCTATGTGAAAGATAAGTTTCCAAGACTGACCAACTAAATGCGGATACGCCAATCTATCTGCCCTTGTAAAGCTAGCTAGGTATGTAGGTCGCTCGTAGAGTCTACTACTTCTTCGTTGAAATCAATAGTATCTATTAGAGTGATTCAGTAAAGGTGAACATAAGTCAATTATGTCATTGACTCAGTAACATTAGGTTCATTGATTGCCAAGTGTATAACGAGTTACAATGAACTGTCGTATACATTTTGACTACGAAAGATCATTGTCTGATGAAACACTAATAAACATTATGATTTGACAGAAAAGTAAGATGGATAGTGATACTATCAATCACCTGAACAAGGACTGAGAGAATGGAGTTCAAGTATCATTTATTATATAAAGTAAACGGGGTGTACTAAGGATTATATTTACAATAATTCAGTATTGTTTAATGATTAAAAAGAGAAATTGATTTTCAATCATATTTTCTATATTGAACTAATCGTGCCCACAGATTTGTGCAATAAGAATAATTAATATGCACAATATTAGTTATATAGTTACATAAGAACAAATTAAGAATTCATATTTGAATTACGTGTGACTAATATGTTATATGAACTATATATATAGATATACATAATCTCACAACGAAACCAACCATGATCAAACACGGATACTCACCTTGATATGCCTTATAAGTTCATATATAACTTTAGGTCTAACATTTGGCACTTTTTCTTGAATATGATCAAGTACCAAAGCGAAGAGATCATGAAATGTTTGTTCAACTGGTATTCGTTTACTGACAAGATAAAAAGCAAACCACGGTATAAGTCGATCTTCTGACAACAATGTGGCTAATTCATTTGACTTTTCTTTAGCATTCACCTTGGATACATTATTAAATAGAAAGTAGACACGATCGGAAATGCTTTCCTCTGGTGCATCAGGTGCCTTGATACATGATGATGTATCAGCAGGAATACCAATGTTACCAATAGTGTTGGAAGTAGGCATGGTTAAATTTAAACTAGTCGATGGTGTTAACGAATCAGTGAGTTGATAATGTGAAGCAATCAATTGATTTGAAGAACCACTGCCACTACTTCCAGTAGTTGTCAAATTCTGTATATTCGTATGAATCATAAAAGAAAGGAAAACAGATAGCAGTAAGTGACTTTATGTGGATACATGATATTCTATTACAAAAACAATAAAGACAAACAGTTTGAAACGAATATTCATTCAAATTATAATTTAAAATTGATAATCATGATAGGAAAAATTACCTTGGACAAAGATGAGGTAGTTTGTTGTGATATTGCATAATTCTTGATGGCTAATTCAGAGTTTAAAATATACTATATTGAAAAATATAAAATAAACAGATAAACTATGTAATCAAATGATAACATTTGTTGAATATAATAAAGGATTATTTAGAATACATAGAAAGTGATTATAGTGAATTTGAAAGTGTACAATTCGTCCTATTCTGAGAACCTGGAAGCACTGGACAGCCGTTTCATCCGATTGTAGGACTCCTCAAGCAGTGCGCATCCACCACCTCGCCCCCCGAGAGATTCGAACCCAGGATCTACTGGTCTCGTGTGCGAGCAGTTAACCACTAGACCACTGAGCCGGCATCCAACGGTGTTAATGTCTAACTTCAACTAATCCACGAAATTGAGCGACACATCCACCATTGTCTTCATCATTTGTTAGACGTACTTTCACAATCCAATGTTTGATGTTAACTCAATAATCTTCGCATTAAAAACACCTAACACATTATTCCTTAAGCCTAGATAACCCTAGACTAACATGATGAATATGATCCAGTAAAGATTGATCGTCATTCAATTCTTAGTATTAACGAAATAATCCAAACATTCAGTACGAATGATTTAATTCTAAAATGTTTACTTCTTTTGAATATCTGTTTATATGAAAGGAATTCCACTGATTTAATTTGACAAAATTTACACCAGTTTTGGTTTGTAATCATTTTTACAGAAGGATATTTTCAATTTCTAATACGAAAAATAGATGCGAATCATCTAAATTAAATTGCTGGATCTTTTTCAATGATTGATATAGATTTACAAAGTTTAAAGTGAAAAGACAAATAATAACAAGCATGAAACTGAAGTTATCAACTTAGTTAAATCTAATTTCATTCTTCTTATTCATATGTGCTAATGAGGTATAGCAACTTGCACCGGTGCACATATGTGCCTGGTCCTATGTTGTAGCTGACTGACTATTTATATGTGGTATTCAAAGAAAAACATTGTTTCATATGCAAATAAGATAAACATTTCATGAGGAAAGAATAAACATAAGGTACATAATTCTTACTCCTTGAAGATCATGCGGAAACGCTTTGAAGACTGGACAACTGGCTAAACAATTTGGAAGATTAGAAAAGTGTACAAACCTAGAAGATGAAGCAAATAGAGAAAAGTTCAAGTGTAGGATAATATATATAGTTAGTAAATATGGAAGCTTAAGATCAATAAAACAACACTTACGTATTTTTAGCCTTCATTAAAATATGAATCATAGCACGAAACAACGTTGAATCCATATGGGTCTCTGGTGGTAGAGTGAACAATCGAGCTAACACAGAACGCCATAGCATTGAAAGAGCTCTCATAGAAAAGCTGTAAACAAACAGAATTGAGTTATTACTAAGACTCCATTGTACAATCAAGGTGCTTTTTTTCTCTCTTACAATTATTATTATTATTATTAATTGATAATTTGACAGTCAAACTTACAGATGTGTACTAGCAGCAAGAACACTGCCATACAAGTCAGCAAATAAAGGTAGCATAGTTTCAGGATAATCTTGTAAATGACGTGAAACTTCATCAGCTAACATACGTAAAATTCCATCCAATAGTTTACGTTGGGAAGGTGTACCTTGAGTTGCAAAATCGTATAAAGTTTTAAACATTTCATCGGGTGGATTAATACCTTCCAGTAGTTTTTGAAAGAATGTATTAGCCTGAACAACAACAACAACAACAACAACAAAAAGTAGATACGTATGTATGTGAATGACATTAGAGAAATCAAAGGAAATGAAAAGGAGACAGAGAGAAAAGAAAAGGAAAAAATAATTTATCCTCTGTCATATTATTTCTTGTATGAACTCATAGATCTTTAGAACTCTTTTCAAGGAATCTTAATTTTTGCTTACATTTAAGTGTTTATATACTTTAATTTAGACGACCCTTAAAATAAATAGCTATTATTCTTATTATTATTTATATGTATCATAAGGAAATACAACTATAATGACGATAACAACAACAACAACAGATGACCTACTCTTAAAAACGTATTAACATGTTTCAATGAGATTTATAACTAAGTGAAGGATATATGTGCATATTGGTATACAAAAAGAACTGTTATTAAATCAACCGCCAACCATGGTAACCCAGTTGACCTATATTGGTCGGAACACTCATTCCTTGAGGTTACATACGAAAGTGATCGGTTTGACAGTAATAAAAGTAGCAGCAAAAAAAATCTAAGGCTTGAGGATAAGTTCATATTGTTTATGTATTTATTCAAAACACATAAATGTTGGTGCAAGGAAGCACCGGAAAGATATGCGCCACAAGTTATTCCATTTGTCTGAGGGCTGGAATACTGCCCGGACGCCGAAACCAAAACAGGACTTATACTGTCGACAGTGTGGAATGGAATGACAGTGGGATGTTTCACTTAGGACCAGTATTTCCAGGAATACTGTCTTCTCACAATGCAAGGAAGAGGTTAGAAAATATTGGTCTTCATCTGACCTTATCCCAAGGATTTCTGGAATTGAAGGTAACGCCTGAAAAATCAAAAATTATTCACAGGTCGTATGTCAATGGGTGTTATTACGACGCCATCTATTCTAATGAAATTTAGAGATTAAGAGTCGAGTGCACGGGATTAGTAAAGTAGTCAAATGTACTGTTCAATCAATGCTTTATACTGCCACAGCTGTATTATTAATAATAACTCAAGGAAGTTCTATGTGAATAAATTATCAGACGAAGTAAATAACGTAAAGTGTTGGTTGGAGGTAGTCCACTGGAAACCCTGGATCAAGGCTTTGTGCAATTTGGTACTAGTTAGCAAAGTGCATCTGTAATCTAGGGGGAACTGAGGGTTCCTGATGGCGAATTTCAACCACCACCTGACAGCACAATATAATTCATGCGGTGTCAAGCTACATTACAGATTGATTGATGAAATTCAATCTGCACTAAGGAATTGACATACGTGGCACTGATTAGTGATCAATTAATTTTGAAGTAACCAACGTTAGAGCGATATTCCAAAATGTATAAATATACACAATGAAACATCTTCAGAGTCATTTGATCGACCATATATTTATTTACAATTAAAGATAATTACAAGTGTATCGGAACTGTAAAATGTGATTGATAGACGAATCCACCAATAATAAGGGAAACGCCCGCCACTACATCAACTCCTTTTGACCTTGTACGACTGTATCTCTTTATTAACCAATCACAGTTTAATGTTCATTGTAAAACAATTTTGGCTTGTTGACTCATTTTTCCTATTCTCTAGCTACTGTTCGGTATGTTATTTGTCTCTGTTTTTCTCTGTATTAATAGACCGTACTGTTTGTTTGTACGCTAACGATGTTAATTTATGTTTTAGAAACAGATAAAGTTTATATAGCCAAATAGCTTACTTGTTCTGACTTTGGCTAAACCAAGACTCTGTACTCGACAGTCTAGAGATTAGCTTAGAGTTGAATCTGTAGGAAATTGCTTCCTACAGGAATATTATATTCATCATAGAAAGTGTATGTGTATTACACATCTAAGTACATTTATAATTTTATTGTCATCTTGCTTGATCATACAAGATCGAGGATGTAAAATCACTTAAATTAGTATAAATCTAGTGAATCATTTACGAGATAAAGAAAACACACACACACACACAAGCAAAAAGAAAACACTAAGCCTACCAATTCTATAACAACAACAAGTTATTTGAACCAAAGAAATAGCATATTACAACATATGATAAAATTTGATTGAAATAAAGACGGAGGTTAACCAACCGAAAGTCGTTTGAAAATAGTTTACTAACACAGAGTTTTTATATGGCTTAATAATTATTTCAACAACAGCAAAAAATGAGAAAGAATTTGATAGTTATTTCTCCTAGTAATAACAGCTTATTAAACCATTCATTTAAGACATTTATTCCCCTAAATATATTTGGTTAGTGAAATGAGAAGATAAAGTTTATCAGAACTATGTGGCCCCCAAATGCCCTGGTACGACCGAGAGTGAAGAGAGTCCGTTCTCCCTCTCCAAATGCTCTCATATGGCCACGCGTATATAGCCTCTGCCATAGAAGTCCTACTCACTGCCTTCTCATGGAGGGGGTGTTGTTCACGAAATTGAGAGGACGAAGAGCGAATGTCTGGCGCTTTAACCCGGTTGGTGGACACGGTGAGTCTAACAAAGGAGTTGGAAAGCCCTTATTCCAAACCAATGGTGTACATGGGCTCCAGTATCCTGAGGGAACAAATGGCGTATGAACCAATCGTTGGTCACCGGCTACCATGGGACCACATCTCCTTACGATGCTCTACTGCCTTGTAGATTAGACCTTTAGGTCGAAAGCTCCGAGTGTGGCCCCCTAAGAGAACCGTCTGCTTCGAGTTGGGCACACGAGCAGCATCCCAGCCCTCACACAAATCTCATTTGATTTATGTGGCGAATATGTATCTGATGCCCTCTTGTACCAGTATTTATGTGTTCAAATAAATAAATAAATAAGAACTATGTGATATACTTGAGCAGTACAGTCCAAACTGTTTGATCACCAGTAGTTTGCACAATTGTGTATTATCACCTAATCTTATTTAGGCAACCAGGGTAATAGTATCACCAGCTTTTACAAAACAGAAATGTAACACTTAAAGAAGATTAGAGAAATTTGTGAAAAAAAATTATTGAATAACTCACCTCTGCTTCAGCTTCTTTGCTTAATTGAATTTTTATAGGTTCATTGACAAATGACAATTCCATAGGTGGATGTTCCATTGGAATAGAAATATTGAAATTATTATTTAATGCTTGTTGCATATGAGTATCTACTGTCATAGATGGACCGACTATACCAGAAGCTTGTGCTTTACGTCTAGCTGCAAGCTACAACATAGAAAAAAAATGAATAGAATGAATATTGTTTATTTTAGAGGATTCGGATAAGTTTGTTATTAAATTTGCTGAGTTCAAATGAAGGATATACTATGATAAATGGACATTAGATTCAGATATATACAACAAGTGAATATACGACAAAAAAAGATTAAACTGAGTAGAATATCACTAATCCAAAATATATTTGCATTAATGGAATTAAAGGATTAGGAAAAATGAGTTATGAGTAGTGGTACACAGTAGCAGTCAATTCACAGATGAAAGAAATGCAAAAGCAGAGATTGTGCTTAAAAATAAAGATAAAAGTGCAGCAGTCAGGGAAAATATCTCACCAGATGACAATTACGGCAATATGTTCATACAAGAAATATGGCAACATTAGAATTTTAACATAGATATGTATACATACACATTCGAATACAATGAACTAACCTGTAAAGTTAAGGGATTTGTAACATGTTGCATGACGACGGGATTAAGTTTGGTGTTATTCAATGTAGTAACTAAAAATGAAAATAATAATAAAGAACTGATAACTCAGGGAGCGATGATAAACTTAAGTTGTAGCATCTGAGCTACACATGTTATAGTCATATAATATACCCTTGTGGACCAGAATAATTTTACATTGGTTTTCAGGAGAAGCAGATACCAACCAGACTTTCACGTGACAACCCAAACAGTACAGCTCAATCCCGCTTCACAGGAGAAACAGAAACCGTATAGGCTTTAACGTTAGAATCTGAATAGTGCAGCTCAATCTTGTGGCGCACAGGTACCAAACACCCTGGTGGACCATTCGCACAATTCATATACACATTGACATCATATGTATAGTTATTCCGATCAATGACCGCGTGAATCAATTATGCACAGCACAAGCAGGCCAAAGTTGACCTATTCCGCTTACACGACAGTCAAACTCATTAATGTTAGCAATGGCGACATGCCTTACAACGTCCCAATGACAATCGCCATTGAGAACACTGAAAAGTAACCACCAGTATGAATGAAATCGGTTAACCAGCAAACCAATTTTGTGCATGAACGGTCAGCAAAACTTGCTAAAGCAGTGCTGAACTATCCACAATACCAATGGCGAAACTCCAGTCTCATATGAGACCAGCTCTACATAGCCATATAGCTACCACACATGTATTCAGATAAATTCAAATAGAAATAATTGAATAGTGGCTAGACATTATAGATATGATTAGGAGTAAATTTACTGATTACAGCCGAAAACAGAAATACTGGTCGATAGACTCAGGTTAAACCGAAGTGTCTAGAAAACACTTTCAGTAATAAGTTCCCACCCTAAATGTCATGTTAATATTTAAATATAATTAATTAGCTACGATATTCAATCCAGCGTTCTGTATAACAAAGAAAAACGGTATAGCACGCCAACAAAAGTCAACACAGTTCCTAGATAACTGACGAAAAATCGACTACTATAGTAGCGGGAGGGACCAAACCAATATGTGATGACGCATGTTGGGACATGAAGTCATTGGCTATTGGCCTGCGCTAAGATGTTACATACGTATTGTTTGGATAAATTTTTCGCGACAACTACAACTAGTGATTCGAAAAGTTAATTAACACGGCACGGAATAAGTCACAGTGGCACATATGAATTTGATCTTTATCTTCTTTCTAGACCTTTATCTTTATTCCATCTTCTCGAACCACACTAGCAATTCTTAGTCTGACTTATAATTATTACTTTTTTTGTTATTCTACTTGTTAATTCAACCTCGTCATAGTAGTTTGGTATGGAAATCTGAGCTAATGCATATTTATGCTAAGCGCCAAATTGATTATGACTGGTCAACTGATAGTAGTGATAGATTCTGTTTTTAACTCTAACAAATCACGAACACATTTCTCGACAGTTGTCATCTTTTGTCTCTCTATCTTCCTTCATGTACTCCTTCGGTTTATTTAGATCCTTATAGAAAGATATGAGCGAATTGAAATGAAACACTATTAATCTACCGTAACAAACTCATTATTATCGCTAAAACATATGCATATACTTCATAATGTATAAAATAGCCATGATTAATAACACATTTGGAGAGAACAAACATTCAATGTAATTCATGATAAAAACATAAGTTGTGTGATACGCGGCGAACAACATACCAGTAGCAAGATTACGTGAAACACCAGTATTTGTATCGACATTTGTAGCAAATTTATTAGAAGTGGATAAGCCAGAAATAGCAGATAAATTAGCAGTTGTTGGAAATCGGAGATTATTTGCAGAAACCGTAGAACTTGACGCCTAATATAAAAATAACAACAAATAATAAGCATATTGTTAATACTAAACATTAACATTATAATAAATATATTTTGAAGAATCATGTGAATCCGCCAGTTCAGTTACAGATCGTGTGGATTTTGACCGATTTGCATTCAAATATTTGGAAACAGAATAAACGGACACCGGTGCATTCAATGTGAGTATATGCCTTGTCCTTATCAAACATATTACTCCCTTTTTCTTAAAAATCTTATCCGGCATACTTTATTTACATAAAGCAATGCATTTTATTTTCTAATGTCCTATTGTATCAGATTTTCTATGGTTAATTAAAATAGCATGATGGTAACATTAAACACCATATGTAGACCACTTTTTATCTTGGCATTTGTTTAAACAAGAAAAATTTATTCAGATGGAATTTCTAGAATATTTTTTTTATGATTTGGTACTAAATTTGTTTATTTATTTGAAGAAAAAAAGTGAGAATAAACAATTTAGGATCCTAAAAAAAGTAGTGACACAACGAGAAGAAACGATGAAATATACAGTTCAGAAGAACAATGAAAGTTCCACAACGAAACCATCCAGCTTAGAAAACAAAACTTCATCAGTATAATAACTTACTCTAGTTGTTAATAAATGCGATTGAGTTGGCCCTGCAGGACTTGATTTCATAGCCGATCCACTATTGATGGATGACGTTGATGATGTAGATTGATTAAAAGTACGATTGAGTGCTAAAAGAAAGTATAATTATTTTAATTATTAACGGAAATCTTACCTGAATTGATTACTAGCTGTAAAAGAGCGTTAAGTGATTGATGTACTTCAATTAGAATTGGACGAGAAACAAGACACGGACCAGATCTATCCATATAGTGAACATTAAAAAACAAACATGAAAAATGATTTGGATTTTTTTTAGAGCTGCTTGAATGCAAATTTGGAAGATGTTAATGTAGAATTTATCTTATATTGAATATTATATTTAAGCACATATATGAATGAAGATATTTTTCTAGGATAAATTGCAGAAGTTCTAACCGAACTGGTTGTACTGTCTTACTGATTGGTTTAGTCATGTGTTATAAAAGAATGTCTTATCTAATCAGTATGTCAATGATCATAAGTTGGAATTACTTCATTGATGATACATGCAGTAAATAAATATGATAGAATATTAAACTTAACATATTTTTTCCAGTCTGAAATTCATTATGAGATATTCAATAGATTAAATTTGTCGAAATTTATTCATTTATTTGAACACATATACATATACAATACACAAGTCACTTGATTAATGTGTGTGGGCTGTAATACTCCACTGGTGCCCAGATCGAAGCAGGTATTTGTCGAAAGGGTTTGCTGCATATGTTACAAACATAGAAAAATAGTTTAGTTTACTTCACATAGATAAACAGGAAGTAGCTGAAACATATGTGCTGAATATGCTACATTAAGAATGATGGGATCTGTACAAAATTCGCTTAGAATATATCAACCCAGTATTTATAAGATGTTTCGGATAATCCATGAGAAAAAAAGAGAGGATAAGTTCTCTTTATTATAAAAATAGAAACACACAAAAGGGATATATGTTATCGGGATAAAGATATTCACAATCGATAGAATGCATGTCTATGTAATTAGAACCTATTCTGAGTTTACAACTAAGGTTTATCATAGTTTACTTCCTGTATTAAAAAAAACATCTAAATAATAATATTCCCCTCAATATTCTAGTCCAGAAACCAATCACTGAGGCTTTACGATAAGAATGAAATAGAATTATGAACATGCTTAAATCTTCATATATATTACAGACAATAAGTTTAATGTGCACATAACACCCTATCTCATAGCTGTTACTAACGCATAAGAAATTCCCTGAGATAACGCTTATCGTGATGTTAATAAGGAAACAAACATCGATGTACAGTAGATCTGAGAATGATTACTGTAAGAATAGGAGGCACACTGGTCATGAATAAATAAATCATCACAGAAAATGCATCAAAACTGCAAAGAACTATGCATTTGTTATTATTGAAGGCAAACAATTTCCTTACAATTCCTCTATGTTTATATATATCCTTATCTAACACAGTATGGTCCAGATTGATGAAAAACACCAGAGCTGAGGAAACTTTAGTCATATAACTACTTGCCAAGGTTGGACTTGATAGTTTCAAATAAATTGAGCATTGGGTAAAAAGATAATAATAAATATATTTTTTGTTATATCCCAATGAGTAAAAAATTGTATTTCTGACGTTTCATGACTTAATGCAAGGCACTTTATTTAATCTGAAATGGCTTACATTACCTCAAGAAACGTCAGAAATGCAAATTTTCTACTCATTGGTATATAACAAAAAATGTCACTGGATTTCATATTACTGATGAGTCATGGTCGACCTGTCCTCTCTCAACCTACTATTATGCCGCCCATCGCGACATTTAGTTATCACTACTTAATGTAACAAAATGGTGGCCAAATTACTAAATGTAGTTTGCGGCGACAAGTGTGGAGCAACAGTCATACCTGTTGGAGTGAATATCAATGCTAAAATAAAAACACAGATATATATATATATATATATATATATATATATATATATATATATATACCACAACATTAATAACATTGGTGCAGTTACATTCACTTCCAATACTGAATAAAGTATCTTCCTATGTATTTTATTCTTCTATTTCATCTGTGCCTTGTAAACTATATTCCTGATGTTTCGTTATCCAATACAATTGATGCTGCTTCACTTCCTATGCTTCTAATTTTGATTGATAAGTATTCAAAGTAGGTCCTGTCATGATGACTAAGACTGATCATTTGGAAAGGAATTTCAATGGGATGATCAAAATTGACGATGAGTCTTGAAAGTAACTCTATTTTACGAAAAGTTTTAGTTTGGAAAGCAATGGATACTTGTTGAGCGTTTTCGCTAAATAAACTCAGATCTAGTAGCCACAAGTGTAATTTATGCTGTGTCTAAATCCATGTATTCACACTAATTCATAATTAATTTTTTTTAATCATAGCATGTATTTCCTCGTCTATACACAGAATAGGGAGTTGTTTAAGCAGAAATTATTTAGTCGCTTTAATTGGAATATAGATTGTTCCATCAAGTTAAAAACTAATGCTGTTCCATAAGCACAACAATCCAAACAGATTAGAAACAGCAAATTGTGTATCCTAATTCATAAGTCCAGTAAACTTGGTGAGTCATGGTTAATAAGAGATGGTACAATCCGACCAATTGAAATGATAAATTTTTGTGTAAGCAAAAACAGTGAACAATAGGCTAATCAGAAGACAAAGTTGGCAACAAACGCTGGTGATGAGGAAGACTAAAATAAAACAACAAATACAATAAATTTGTGTCAAAAATCGAAATCTCTAACATTGTAAATCAATTTGTTCTATTCTGTGGTTGTAAGGCTGAAATTTCACTTATCCATATTCGATGTTCATAGTTGAAACGAACAAATTGAATAGAAAATATGCAGATATATAATTATTCTAGATAATAAACTATACATTTGGGTAGGATATTTTTGTCAGTAAATGTTGTTACCTTTAATAAAAGAAACTAACTATGCAAGAAAAACGTTCCCTGTTACAATGGTTTGACATTAATATTACGTAAATAGTAATGAAAACAGTAATTCAATGGGATTGATGAATTATTTTCAAATAGACATTTTTATACATAATATTGAGAGTAAGGAAAACGGTTTTAAAGGTTATAATATCATCAGAAACTATCAGGATTTTTAACCAGTTATGGATAGCGTAAACCCAGAAATTTTGTTAGGTATTCAGTCAGTAACAACGTTGAACTACGAACGTACGTACATCAGTTCGAGTTGAAATATCACATTAGCCAAGAGATATCATTGTCGATTCGAATCCCATAGTGGTAGAGATAGTGAGAGTATAATCAGTAATCGGAAACATTAAGGTTTGAACATGTTATTCAACGAGTACAATCCAGCGAAATATATTTGGAAAGAGGAAAAAGAAAAGCACATGAAGAATTCAGAAGATTAGAATTTGAGAGAACACAAAGAGTGTATGCACCTGCGCCATCGCAAACGATTTTCAGCCATGTCATTCAAGGTCTCTAACTATCGGTTGCTATCATCTCGTGGTCCCCAACCAGGTAGTCTACACCTACCAACATGACTCAGTCCACTTGTCAGTGACTTCATGGACTTGTGCCATGTTTTGGTTTGGCCGCCTCTAGCTTTCTTCCAACCTACTTCTATACCATTGAACATAGCACGTCGAGGTAGTCGGTCGTTGGGCATACGTAACACGTGTCCCAGCCATCTCAACTGATGAAGTTTCACTACTTCATCAATTGATTTGCCATCCTTACCTAGTACCCGTTTCCTAACAACTGTGTTACTTACTCGATGGTCCCATGATATACGAGCAATGTTTCGAAGACACCTATGATCAAATACTAGTAACCTACGGATATCCTCTACTCTTACCGGCCATGTTTCACTGCCATAAAGTAGGACGGAACGAACTGCTGCGCAGTAAACACGTCCTGTGGTTGATAGACGGATATCTCGCCTACGCCATAAATGACGCAAGTTGGCAAAAGCTAGTCGAGCCTTCTGTATCCGTGCTGAGATTTCGTCACACACCAGACCACAAGGGCTGATGAGACTTCCAAGATAAGTGAAGCGGTCGACACACTCAACTACTCTACTCCCTATACTTTGTTAGGTATTACATTGAACAACGCAAATTACTAGTAGAAACATAACTTTAAGTTTACTTAAGATGTAGGTGATTGAAAGGCTGTAGGAATTTATTAAAGGAAACTGTTTCTAGAACTGGACAAAAACTTCACTGAAACTAACCATTAACAGTAACAGATTGCTGAAGACACTACAAGCCCAAGAATAATGAATAACCAAGTAGGGTATTGAGTGATTTCAGAAATTTTAGTTTAGACAATCTATTTAGTTAGAGATTCAGACAAGTATCGATCAGTGACAGTATACAGAACGTGGTAATATCATCGACTGTATTATTACTTTAATCCCTTAATATGTCCCTCTTGCTGTAATAATAAAGTTGGCAACAACACTGGTCGAAATACATCTGAGCTAAGCTTGATGTTATTTATGACAACCGGATTGACATATTAGTTTTGAAGGGACTAGAATGATGAAACAATTCAGTGGGATTGTTAAGTGTTTGAGGAGGTGGAGTCAAAGAATCCAGGCTGGCGCGTTGGATTCCCATAACTGTGAAGCAAACATCTATTCCGCTACGCTGTTCTGTTCAAACGTCTGGGTCAAGTTTTCAACTATGAAAATATTGCGACTAATCACTTCATTTTTTTAAAAAAGAATCCCTATGAATGCTAAGTATGTATTTACGTAGTATTGTAAAAAGGTTACTTATTAAAATGTAAAATACTGAGAAATCCAGACAGAAGCACTGGAATTATTGAAATATTTTGATTCTTGTTCATCATTTGAAGAAATAACAAGAAAAAATATTTTGGACTAGTTTTACATACCGTAATTAATTCACCTAGCTGAAAAAGTTATAAGTTGTGCTTATTGACTAAGTGGTTTAATTATCACGTATTTACAGAAAATCGTTTTCTATTCATCGTCCTTTTATTATCAATTATGACTTTACACTCTCCTTATATGACCTCATTATGGTGGTAATGTTCATAATGATATTATTTCTTCCTGTTTATCTTTTTTGTTTCGAACTAAACCTTAGTGATCATGGTAACACTTTATAACAGCATTACTACAGTGACTTCTGGTTGTTTGGAAGTGATGAGAAGCTTTGAACTAAACTGAATTCGTGGCTTCTGAAAATCTCAATCTAAATACTTAGGGATTAAGGTAACTTGGATATGGTAGAAACAAAGCTAGTGGCGAACTCTAACTATTGAATACCGATGAAAGATACGGGATACTAATTGCAATTTAGATGTGCACAAACAATGTACCCATCGGATTATTGTACAGTTGGTGCTGGAAACTGTACGCGACCAAAATTTACAGGATTGAATAAAGCTACTATTACTATCAAATGGGTAACAGAATAGATTTTTGTTTGCCTTTTCTTTTACGCACTCAACTCTCTACGTCAAACCTACAGTGTAAGTACGAATAAACCATCCGTGTACTTACAGAGCACTATTGCATTGTAGATAAGGAAAAAACCCCAGGTCTTATTTCATAATATGGATCGTAATACTGACTCCAATGCTTAATTCCCAACCCTATTTCAGAGTAATAAATGCCATTCACTTGCAGAATTAACTAATGTTGTCTGAATGATGAAGTACCAATAGTTCTCCAATATGTTTTACGCTAATCTTGATTTCTTTGAAAATTATAGTAATGGAACTATTACCCTTACTCTTTACTTGTTTTAAGCATTTACTCTGTGACAAAACAATGGAGAATTTCCAACTGAGGCAAATATGGATTAGGATCTGTGACTGATGCAGTGGAAGATTAACATGGAAGGAAAAGAAAGAACTCTGTCGTTTAGTATAGTTGTGTTGACATGTTAATTTTCAAATCATAAGAACTGTGCTGAGAAACTATATAAATCCAAGAATGGGTTTATTCTAATTTACAACCACTTTACCAACTGATTAACCTAGAAATGAATGTTAGTAGCACACCCTGTGAGGTTCTTGTTTGATCACTATCTTTACTCTTTTATGAATTAAAAATTTTAGGGAGAAAAAAAAATGAATTTAACATGGATTCTTAAATGAGTCTTTAAAACGGTTTCAATAAAATGTGAGTTGAAATGAACAATAACATAAGTCTATAAATTATTCACCTTGTAATTTCGGGTCGACTTCACATAGACTAGAAAATTATATTCCGTAAATAAAACAAAAATAAATCCACTAGTATTTGAATACTATTATATATCCGAAATCAGAAATATTTGTGTTTTTTTTTGTTGTTGATAATAATAATAATCCACAAAGAAAATCCTACATCCGTCGTACGACTACATAACGAACGAAATGAATATGTTACACTATGACGTCTGACCAGGGTCAACCCAAACGAATATAAATAAAACTAATCAACCAATAGAAATTTACGACAAAGGGGTGACTATCTCAACATCATACGTTTATATATATATATATACGCATATAACTAACTAAATAGGCTGATCACGTGGGTGTAGACACACCAAGGTCATCTAGGATTAAACTACAACAGACATATATGGCATATATATATATATATATATAAACAGAGAGAGTCGGCAACAAAGAAAAGAAAGCCTATTGGTTGATTGGTTAGTATTACATTACAAAATTAAACCAATTAAATCACAGAAGAGTGGATGAATGAAAAGTTTTATGTGAGAGGGCAGAGAGAATTTATCGATCGAGCTATTGTAATTATTAATATGATGATGATGATGATCTCTTTCTCTATCCACACAATCAATATTGAGGACTAATTTGTTCTAGATTAACAATTAATCAATAAAATGACTTGAACATTTCTGTGGATCACATTAATGAATGAACGAATGAATGGATAGATGGATGGATGAATGGTAACTTCACCATGGTAAAAGTACTAATTATTCAATATTCTACTTTATTGTTGAATAATCTCATATTTCCATATTTGTTACAATCATGAATCGATTAAAATCATCAATCAATTTTTTTAAAATAAAACATTATTATTTTATCAGTATAGTGATTGTGGAGATTGTTAAGTTTATGATTGAGATCATGAACCGATTGATGTTAGACCACCATGGAAAACTTGGAAACATTGGACGGCCGTTTCGTCCTATTGTTGGACTCCTCAGGAATGTGTATCCACGATCCCGCTCGTGGGATTCGAATCCAGGGCATTCAGACTCGCGTGCAAACGCTTAACCTACTGAACCATTGAGCCGGCATTCAATGGTGTTAATGTGTAATAAAATAGTTCAATTTTATAATGATAAGTAAGTGAGAAACTTAATCATTTATTAGTTTACAATAAGTAAACACGTTGATAATACTCTAAGACTTTGAAATGAAATGAAACTAAGACAATGATCTATGGATAAATATATAACTGAAGAGATCATAACAACACAATGATAAATGAAAGTTAATTATCATTAGCAATAGTTGTACCAAAATACAAAACAAACTCATAATTTGTTTGAAAAAAAAGGTTCGAATAAAATTGTAGCAATATAAAGGACTTAATATGGTTAAGCTTTTTAGCCCCTAAATACAACCGATGGTGAGGAAAGGCCGTTCTCCCTCTCTAAATACTCTCACATGGCCATGCGTATATAACCTCTATCAGGGAAGTCATACTCATTACGTTCTCGTGGCGGGAATGTCGTTTACGAAATTCACAAGACGAAAAGCAAATGTCCGGTGCTTTAACCTGGTTGGTGAACACGGTGAGTCCAACTAGGGGAGTTAGGAAACCCTCATTCCAAACCAATGATGCACATGGACATTTCGTTCTGTTTTACTTTACGGTAGCGAAAAGTGGCCGTCAAGGGTAAAGGATACTCGTAAGTTACATGTCTTTGAAATATTGCTCGCATCTCCTGGGATCACCGGCTAAATAATAATGAGGTTAAACGTAAGGTACTATAGAATGATGGTAAATCAGTTGATGAGGTTGTGAATCTTCGTCGACCGAGATGGTCGGGCCACGTGTTGCATATGCCTAAACACCGATTACCACGATGCACAATGCTAACTTGTGTAGGGAATGGTTGGAAGAAAGTTGGGGGCGGCCAAACCAAAACGTAGCATCACACCTTGAAGTCATTAACTTCTGATCTAAACCATGTTGGTAGATGCAGACTACTTGGTTGAAGTCCGGCACCTCTATGGTTGGAGACTCTTAGTGACATGGCTCAGAATCGATCACAATGGTGTCGGTATATACACTATCTGTCTTCCTTTAAACTAAGATTAAAATCGCTTCATATCTTTCTTTCTACGAACTGATTCTTTCTTCCTGTACTATATCCTTATACGCAATCTTTCTTTTATATATATATATATATATATATATATATATATATATATATGCCTAGTTCTACATTGGAGCTGATTGACTGACTGACTAACAAATCTTATGTAAACTCTCTATGTTTAGATTTCGATCATATATTCAATAATAAAATGCTTCAAAATAAGATCAGATTATTCATTTAAATATAAATCACTATTCCACAGGTTGAAATCATGAGTCAGTTGAAGCTAGACCACGATTGAAAACCTGGAAGCACTGGACGGCCGTTTCGTCCTGGTATGGGACTCCTCAGCAGTGCGCATCAACGATCCCGCACCACGCGGGGCTTCAACTAACTCATTATTTCAACCTGTGAAATTTCTAAAACTCTCCACAAAACCCATTCTGATAATAAATCACTATTCATTCCAAATTTATTTCACTGGATTATACTCCTTGAATAACATCTACAAACCCTAATTTTTCTGATTACAGTTTATAATCTTACTACATCTAGCACTACGGGATTTGAATCGACCACTGTATCTCTGTGCTAATGTGGTGTAGCAACTCGAACTGATGTACGTACGTACGAAGTTCTACGTTGGTACTGACTAACTCATTATACAAATATAAGAATTAGGTTAATTACATTAATGTGTAAAGTAGTACAAATGGTAGAATGAAATTGCAAAAATAAAAACATAATAATTTTAATCAATGAGAATATTCTACAATAAGACGTCATTAAAAAGAATTAATTAATTATATAATGAACAAAATAATAGAAGTAATATAGAAGATATGCTTATGTTATATTATCATCAATAGAAAGTCAAATGTTAGTGTTCAAGTTGCCGTACCATATCTTCATATGACAAAACGAATAATAATAGTAGTGATAGTGACTAAGATTAAACCTTAAGGATATACTTCGGTAAAACATAATGTATTTTATTTATTTCAACACATAGATATTGGTACAAGGAGGCACCAAATACATATGCATCACACAAATCTCATTCGATATTTGTGAGGGCTGTGATACTGACAGGGTGCTCAAACCGAAGCAGGTGGTTTTCTTAGATGGCCACATCCTGAGCCTTCGACCTGAAGGTCCGATCCAAAAGGCAGTGGAGCATTGTAAGGAGATGCAGTCACATGGTAGCCGGTGACCAACGATTGGTTCATACGCCATTTGTTCCCGCAGGATACTGGAGCCCATGTGCACCATTGGTTTGGGATCCGGTTAAAGCGCCGGGCATTCGCTTTTCGTCTTCTCATTTGCGTAAACAACACCCCGGCCACGAGAAGGCAATGAGTAGGACTTCCCTGGCAGAGGCTATATAAGCGTGGCTATGTGAGAGCATTTCGAGAGGGAGAGTGGACTATCCCCACTCTCGGCCGTACCAGGGTATGTGGGGCCCCCGAAACATAATGTATGAACGAATACTAAAATCCAAGATCTAGAGTGAATGTATCTACTGCATTATGACTAGATTTTGAGTAGTTAACCGAAGTCTTCAACCATTGATCGCAGTTATCGCGCGAACCTTAACAAGGACCCACCTAATCACCGTGATTTATTTCATGTGTGTGTGTTGTATTTGATCATAAACAGAACGTCTGACACCTTAATCTAATAAAATTGTAGAAGTGTAACCAATGAGGTTCCGATAGAATGGCATCATACTCTCTTCTCACAAAACTTTAAGGACTTGTAGATATGAACCAAAATGTTGGGCGTTGTAAATATGTACTGTTAAAGAGTTTCAACTTAAAATGAAAAAATTATCAATTGCTTATTGATTTCCAATACTTTTTTTGACTGAGATCAATTCCAGATGAGGATTTTGGAATTGTAATAAAATTAGATGATCTTGAACAAAAGTGAGAATAGACTGAGTTCTACACATTAAATTCACTGTCCACCTATTTACATAAGATTACATAATTTCATGCACTAATTAACTTTAAAACAGAAGACAAAATAATTGCCAAAAAACCGCCCATTAGTACTACTTTTCATTACTATATGATGTAATAACTTGACTGGGATTATGCAAGAGACAAGTAATTTTTATGCTGTACATACACATACACAAGTATGAAAATGGTGTTCCGGATAATCCATACACACACACACACCAGTACTGTTTGAACTAGTTGAATACAGTAGGACTTGAGGTGGCCAATAACAATGGCCTGGTGATGAGATGCATCCAACAATCGATAATCCGATAGCAACAAGTGGGTCCGCCTAATATGTTTTTTTTAAAAAAATAAGGGATTTAATATTACGACTAGTCTTTACAGTATAAGGTGTAGCTCAAACCTAATTCAACAAATTGATGTTCAATTGTTCAGTTCTTGTTATAACTAACTATAGTACAAAAGAAACGAATTTTTTACATGAAAAAAACAACAACATCAAAGTAAAAGTTAAAAAGGTTACCTAAGAGCTGCTTGTGCTGATTGTATAATATGCGTCAATAAACTAAGTGAAGGTTTACGAATTTCCATAGGTAAAGCTAATTTATTACGTGAAATGAAAGTTGTATTGGTGGCGGCTACATGTGATGAATAATGTGCACGTAAATAATCAACAACACCCAGTGCAAAAGGATCCTGAAATATCAATAATTAGGTAAAAGAAAACTAATTGTAAATAAGTGATAAGCATTTGAAAAATATATTTTAGTTAAAATGATTAAAGAATATTGTAGTTTATATATGAATGCTTTTAACATTAAACTCCGCCTGTAGCTCTTCTAGAGTTACTGTCGGTCCCAAGCCCGGATAAAGGAGGAGGGTTGGGCATGGGGTTAGCGTCCCCATCCCGTAGAAAACTAACTCGCTAAAAAAACGCTTGCCAGAAAAAATAATTCAAACCATTTTAACTCTGCCCTGGGAGTTAGAAGGTCTTCATTTAGAAGAATTATGACGCTTCATGATGAAAGCCGAGTTCCTTCGGAAGCCACGAGGCCGATGCCCCTTCTGACAACCAGAGAAAAAAATTGTGTAGGTACATGGAACGTCCTAACGAAATTTTTTTTAACAATAAGTGTTATATTCTGTGAAAGGTGGGCTTCAATAGCAAAACATTCCATTCTATCATAATGGACAAGATTATTAAGTAATTAGAAAAGAATGCAAATATAAGACAGTTCAATTGCTGACTTTGAGATGAGATTCTCTCTCTTTAGGTCAAGTTAACCTTCGAAAGTCATTTAAAACACTAAAGCAATAAACTATGTTTATATTATTAACATTTGAGTAACTTCGAAATGGACTTTATCTGTACTGCCTTCAACGATGATTTCGCCAAAATCGCTCTTACTTCATCTAATGGCTTGCTTTCAGTTGTTAGTAGTGACTCAATTTCATGTGATAATAAGCAGAGATAGATAGTGGCCAGTAGTGGAATCCCGGATGCGCATTTCGTCCTATTCGGGACTCGTCATCTAGTTGTATCTGTATCCCAGAGTTGATGTTCACTCCGCGTCTTGGATTCCACTGTTAGACGCCATCTATCCCTGCTTACAATGCTTGTGACTTAATGCAATATCGAAGCAATTCGCACAGGATACACATATATCAAATGAGACTGATGCAATGCAATCCTAAACATCAGTCGGAAGATTAAAAGAAAACCTATACAAAAATAAATCATGAGATAATAGTTTTCTTCCACCCCTAGATCATAAGAACCCATGTGATTTCCTTCTACATTCAGTTTTCATCAATGATGTAGGAATATATGCGACTCCCATAACTAACTGACTAGAATACCACAGAAAGCCTGGACAAAAGTGAATCATACACTTTAACATGTGATTAGCCGCTTATTTATATGATGTTCATGGAGCTACCATACACTTCGGTGATCTAAATAGAAATTTATCTGGTTACAAAAAGTGTTCAATAACAATCATGTGAGCAGATTTATAAAACGATGAGATCAACACTTAATTCTATAATATAAGAATGACAAAAAAGATAGATTATTAACGTCTTGGTGAATTACAACGAACATACTGGAGAGCAGAAGAAATTGTTAACAAGACAAGATATCTACCAATATCGCTACCGCAGAAAATATCTAATTGAGAAAAGCAATAGGTGGTAGGAGTAGACATTGGATAAATGCAATAAGTCATATATCAGTTAATAGTAATCAATGTGTGTTGGCCCAAGTCCCCTCATTACAATAGTATAAACAAAATGTATGACAAAAGAGAATTTTATTTTATTTTATTTGAACACATATATATTGGTACAGGAGTGCGCCAAACATATATGCGCCACACAATTTCAGTTCATTAATTGCGTGTGGGCTGCGTTACTGCCCGGGTGCCCAGACCGAAGCAGGTGGTTCTCTTAGGGGCCACTCCCGAGCCTTTGACCTAAAGGTCTAACCCACAAGGCAGTGGAGTATCGTAAGGAGATGCAGTCCCATGGTAGCCGGTGACCAACGATTGGTTCATACGCCATTTGTTCCCGCAGGATACTGGTGCCCATGTGCACCATTGGTTTGGAATCCGGTTAAAGCGCCGGACATTCGCTTTTCGTCCTCTCATTTTCGTAAACAACACCCCCGCCACGAGAAGGCAATGAGTAGGACTTCCCTGGCAGAGGCTGTATACGCGCGGTCGTGTGAGAGTATTTCGAGAGGAAGAGCGAACCCACCCCGCTCTCGGCCATACTAGGGCGTTTGGGGGAATAATATAATAGTAATGATAAAACTATTGAGAACATGTTTTGATGAGACAAACTGAAAAGTTATGTATAAAGCAACATTGAAGTTGAAGATCTAGATAAAGGAGAAGAATAGATGAATTTGTGCCATTATGATCAACTCAAAGTCTTCAACGATTGATGAAGGTTGTCATAAGCTATCGTAATATAAGGCAAAGAACATCTATGTTTTTTTTTATAAATTCTACCAGTTGTTAATATTCCTTTTATGACAAAAATATGAAGAAAAAACAAACAAACAAACAACAACAAAACACCATTATATAATCACCTACCGCTGTTATTTTATCATGAAAATGTTCAATAAACCATTGTGATAAAAATGATTTAATTGAAGTTTGAATAGATGCTAATGCAGCAGTAGATGTATTAGTAGTGATCTCTGAATTAGTAGTTATTTGTAAACTATTAATCGTTGTTGTTGTTGTTGTTGTTTTATTTGAATGAATTACATTTGTCATAGATACAATTAAAACTAAAGTTAAATCAATTGCATGATTTGGTGGTAATAATAAATGAATAGGTAAACGATTAATTGTACCAATGAATTTGTCATTCATTGATTCTGATAGATTGTTTAAAGTATTATCATGATTTAATATCAAATTAGTTGGATTTAATAAATTGGATACAGCAATTGATAAACATTCAGTGGTACCTAATAGTATAGGTAAGATAGCAGATGATCCATGTGTATTGGAATCATCATTAATACTGATTAATAATTCAATGAATTGTGAAAAATTTGCTGATAGATTATTACTATTATTATTAGAATTATTTAAAATATGTTGATGATTGTCAGAAATTTGTGTAGATGATGATAATGTACTGGGTTCCAATGATCCGTCAGATGTCATCAATTGAGCTGTATACTCTATACATGAAGCTATGAATAAATGACGTTGTTGTTGTAAATCTGTACCGTTTAGTAGGTTTAACTAAAGAAAATAATAATGAAAGAAGAGAAACACATGGAATATCTAAGGAGTGAATAAAAAAAAAACATTATATAAGTAGTACATAAGTGATTACACTGATTATATCATCATGTCATATGCAACGTAGAACTTAGTACAAGTGTATATTAGTTCAAATTGTTACACCATATCAACACAGTAAGATGAAATTATCAAGACAAATGCCAGAGTGATAGAAGCAACTTAAATAACAATAGTAGTAGGATTGATTACGCATCCTTTGAATTTGGTTGCCTCGAACTATTTTGCAACCCAATCCTATAGCAGACATCGCATGTACTTGTACAAACCGATAAATTTTAAGTAGTAGGACGAAACACGCGTCCTAGTTATTACTGTTAGATATTATGATGCTTTACTTTTTAGATCATTCACGATGATCTATGTCGAATAATAGCGAGCCTATTAGAGTTAAATGGGAATGGTATAACTAAAAGCTAACTACAAAGTCACACCTCACGGTCAACATCTAATGTGGATTACCTCTTCGATGTATCAAGGTACTATGGCTGCTTTGAAGACCATACAACACAAAGGATAGTATTACGGTAATATATTAGTAAAAAATAAGTACAAACGAATGTGTGACTATCAACGCATGAACCACTCTATGACATACGATTCACTGATGCGCGTTAGATGTCATTGACTTTGACAAGGATTGATGATCTGTACAATATTCAATGATCTAACTATCGAATGATTTGGCTACGACTCAGTGACATTTCATTGACGCTACAAATCTAATGAATTATTTCATGTTTATTTAGTCTAAGTGAATAAATATTCATTTGAAGTCATTCATGTTAAAGTGAACAAAAGAAGAATAGATACACATACACACATATATGTACACTTAATTCCATTTGCTCAAATTAATCCACTTCAAGATATGTATCACATAAACACATACATTTATTTATTTGAACACATAGATATTGGTACAAGTGGGCACCAAATACATATGCGCCACACAAGTCTCATTTGATTTGTTTAAGGGCTAGGATACTGCTCAGGTGCTCAACTCGAAGCAAGTGGTTTTCTTAAGGGGCCCCACACCAGGAGACTTCGACCTAAATGTCTAATCCACAAGGCAGTGTGGCAATGTAAGGAGATGCAATCCCATGGAAGCCGATGATCAACAATTGTTTCGTACTCCATTAGTTCCTTCAGGATCCTGGAGCTCATGTTCGCCACTAGTATGGAATGAAGGTTTTCCAACACCCCTAAGGGGGACTCTTTGTGTTCACTAATCCGATTAAAGCGCCATACATATGTATATTTTAATCAATTTTCAATCAAATAAACACACATTTTTGTTTATTCAATTTTTCTCTCTCTTTACCTTTTGTCTTTCTCTCATTGAATCTCAGGTAAATCATAAATAGAAATGAAAATAAAAACAAACAAACTGTACAAATGTAAAGATGATACTTCAGAGAAAGTAAGAAAGAAAAGAAAAGAGAAGAGAAAAGAATTTTCCAGACAAATAAATCAGTCAACATTATACACAACCTTGATAAGTCAGTTTATAATTAGTTTCCTTTATTAAAGATAAAAATAAAGAGTAAACAATATAAGAAAGTCAATTTGTTATGTTACATATAAATTAGTTGATAAGATAATTAGTGTGTGTGTGTGTGTGTGTGTGTGTGTGATTTCTTCTAATTATTGATTATAAGTACAGAAAAGAAAATATATCACTCATTGATGAAAACAATGATAGATATGTGTCGGTCAATGCTGTGGATGAGTTGAAGTTAAGCATTAACATTATTGAATGCTAACTGGCTTAGTAGTCTAAAGGATTAAGCAGTCGCTCGCGAGACCGAGATCGTGGATGAGCACTGCTGAGGAGTCACACACAATAGAACAAAACGACCATCTAGTGCTTCCAGATTTTTCAATGATGATCTAACTTCCATTGAATCATGATCTCAACTATTAAAATGATTATAATATCCACAAAAACTATTTCATCCTAGTTATAGGAATCTCCAATAATAATGTTTAACAACTCCACTAAGGATCGAAACCAAGACTTTTAAGTTTTTATAGACAGTGCTTAACCTTTAATCTATTGAAGCGATATTCAATGGTTTGCATTGTTACTATCGGTCAATTCGCAATGTTGTCCAACTATTTTTTTTTATAAAAAAAGGGAACTCGTGGTTAATTGTTGTGGATTATAATGAACAAGGCTATTTACTAGGACTTCGATTATAAACTCTTGAAACTAGTCAATTACCGATAAGAATATAGTTTATATGAATGCTGATGATATTGTTCAGTTGCCCCTAAAAACTGAACCAAAAATGTCGATGGTTGAAGACTGAATGGTGTGTCTTGAAAGTATCGTGATACAAAGATCAAATTCAATAGTCAATATTTGTTCAAATTTGATCCGATGTGTATGTGATAATCAGTTAGTGTATTCTTAAATGTATGAGAGCAGTTGTCACTTCTCAGTTACCTACACTGTATCAGAATACTTCCTTAGATTCATGGAAGGTAAACTGAAAGCGCAAATACAGAATCCAAGGGGAAACTATTTGAGCCTGGTAACGGTCAACCCTTTTATGAGTATTTTTGAATATTTTAGCTCTATACTTTAAAGGCCTTTTGGTAAGTGATGAAAATTTGTCGTTTAACGTAAGATTTATTAGTTTTATGATTGATATTTCCCAAATTATTTTATGTATTATGAGAAGACAGTATTGCAGTAAGTACTGGTTGTTTAAGAGGAACACCTTATTGTCACTATACTTTAATCTATTGATACTAAATATTGATCCTTGAACGTTCACTTCTTGTTTTTAGTCTAATTGTTCTCCAACCAATTTGACTAGAATGACAGAGAACCTCAAGAAAAAAAAACGTACCAGTTAATACAAATTAGTCTACATGAAAGCATTGTCAGTCAATCAGCTACAACGTAGGACCAATCACATATATGCATCTGTCCAAGTTGCCATACCTCATTTACATAGCAAGATGAACACCGGATTCATAGAAGTAGTTAATTTAATGATGGTAATATATACAAAGAAAGATTGCAATAAGGATATAGCACAGGAAGAAAGGATTAGTTGGTAGAAAGAAAGATATGAAGTGATTTTAATCTCATAATTTAAAGAAAGACAGATAGTGTATATACCGACACCATTGTGATCGATTTTGAGTCATGTCACCAAGAGTCTCCAACCATAGAGGTGCCCGACTTCAACCAAGTAGTCTGCATCTACCAACATGGTTTAGATCAGAAGTTAATGACTTCAAGGTGTGATGCTACATTTTGGTTTGGCCGCCCCCAACTTTCTTCCAACCATTCCCTACACAAGTTAGCATTGTGCATCGTGGTAATCGGTGTTTAGGCATATGCAACACGTGGCCCGACCATCTCGGTCGACGAAGATTCACAACCTCATCAACTGATTTACCATCATTCCATAATACCTTACGTTTAACCTCATTATTATTTAGCTGGTGATCCCAGGAGATGCGAGCAATATTTCAAAGACATGTAACTTACGAGTATCCTTTACCCTTGACGGCCACTTTTCGCTGCCGTAAAGTAAAACAGAACTATTGGTTACGATAATTATGAAAATCACACCAACCAAGTAGTTAGCATCTACTCTCACCAATATGGCTCAAACTAGTAATGAAAGCATTATAGATATTAATTGCCTTAAAATTGAATAATATTGATTAAGTTATAATGAATAAATTGGCATTAACTACTATCTTCATTAGTAGAATAATAGTAATAGTAATAATAATAATAATAAATAGAATCTATTCTATTCTATTCTGGAATAGATTCATGTCACGTTTCAACAACTTTTTTTTTTACTATGGTGTTCATTATTTATACAGAAATCAATGAATTACATGTTGCTTTGCTTTACTTTTCATTTTGAATGACAGTTAATACTCTAATTATTATCAGTAAGATCTACATATAGATAGATAGCTGATGATGATGATGATGATTTATTGCATAATCAATGTTTGTTTGTTTGTTTGTTTGTTTTGAAGTAGAATAACAATGTGTTATTATAGAATCTAAGCCAAACTAAAGTAAACTAAACTAAACTAAACATTTTAGAATATTGAAAAAGAGTAATCGAAAATATCTAATGATTTACTGTTAAATGCGATGAATACCTCTTCGAAATTACAACAGTTAATCAATGGACTGTTTTTGGGGTGTTGAGAGCGAGGACAATGAGAGAAAAAAAGAAAAAGATACTTAATAAAATAAAAGGTAACTGGGACTACAAGATTTCCTGATTCGTAGGGTAGAATAAACTAGACATTATGATTATGTCCAAATAGCAGACTGAATCCAACAATTTCGCACTCAAATGCCTTGGTACGGCCGAGAGAGGGGAGAGTCCGCTCTTCCTCTCCAAATGCTTTCACATGGCCACGCGTATATAGCCTCTACTAGGGAAGTCCTACTCACTGACTTCTCGCAACACCGGTGTTGTTTACCGAATTGACACGACGAAAAGCGAATGTCCGGCGCTTTAACCCGATTGGTGAACACAAAGAGTCCACCTATGGGAGTGGGAAAACCGTCATTTCAAACCAGTGGAGCACATAGGCTTCAGTATCCTGAGGGAACAAATGGCGTATGAACAAATCGTTGGTCATCGGCTTCCATGGGATTGCATCTCCTTATATTGCTCAACTGCCTTGTGGATTAGACCTTTAGGTCGAAGTCTCCTGGTGTGGCCCACTAAGAAAACCACCTGCTTCGAGTTGAGCACCTGAGCAGTATCCCAGCCCTCAAACAAAATCAAATGAGATTTGTGTGGCGCATATGTATTTGGTGCCTCCTTGAACCAATATCTATGTGTTCAAGCAAATAAATAAATAGTCCAACAATTTCAACAAAAAGCGATGGATAGTCATTAAAAGGGAATGTAAAATTTGTAGTGGGAAATAAATGGTTCGACAAACCTTCAAAGCAGGCTTTAAATTAAAAAGCTCAGCTACTATTTGTGTAAGACACTAAAATGATAGACTCATACAGTGAAATCATCTGACAAACAAATCCTGGAACAAAGTAAACAAATAACCTGTATAAAGAGCGGTAATCTGGTCATCTCCTAATGAAAAGACGTACTTTCAGGATAAGAATAACAAATAGCCTTTCAAAGTAGTTTTCATATGTTAGGAGGACGTTGTTATAACCCAGTGAAGATTAAACTACAGGTAACTCCCGTAGACTACTAATGGACTAATATTCTATAAATATTCTTATTGTAAAACTATTCAACAATTACATTATGTATATTTATATTCCTCTTATTATAAGCTTTATTTTGACCTATAATTTATTATTGTACAATTTACGGTTCTTAAGCTATGCTCAGTCTATTATTCACTGTCCCTCTCGTTCACAGCCACTTTTTGGCTTATTTGTGTACACATGTTATTTTCTATTTTATGGTACGTTGTGGTCTGTCTGATTGATATATAAACCGGGTATGTCTGAAATAAACGGTCTGCTCTGATTCGATTCATATTACAGAAGCTGGTATTGTGTTTTGGACTCAAGTGGAAGGGTTAGGAGGACATAGGACCAATAAGGACGCTAAACTGCTCATACCGGTTGAACGTCATTGGTTTGGCCTAGTATGAAGATTCGTATAAGTCATATTCGGATTGGTAGATAAATCGTGTGATAGAAAAGCCAGACATCCAAGGTCATAACAGACGTAGTTCCTCTAATCTTTGATGGTTTTTGTCCGTATCCTCACTTAGGATGACGTTTATTCATCCCGTAATTTTAGAGATTGCATTACACTCAATTCGGATGACTATGTAGGGATTCTAAAGATCATAATCAAACCTTGATTGGACAGCATGGCTTGTGGAAGGATATATGTTAGGTACCAAGATTAAAATACTAGTCGTTTGTTGAAAACCGTTTGAAAATGGTTTAATAAAAAGCTTTAATTCATTAGTTCCAATATTTAGCCCCCTTACTCCTTCTGACTGCAAACCGTATTATGTTTTGAATACAATCAAGAAAAACAGTAACTAGCCAAATTGTGTGGTTGATCGACAAAATTAAATTGTTCCCAGGATTATTCATAGAAGACACATGTACCAGATTTGTGTGACAAATGGAGCCCATGATGTGAATCCATTCAAAGGGAACACGTATCATCACAACGATATATAAATATATTCACGTCAGTCAGTCGTGTTTTGTTTGTTGTTTGTTTGTTTGAACACATAAATATTGGTACAAGAGAGCGCCAATATATATGCGCCACACAAAACAACGGGAATTCGAAGAGAAGTAGAAAGAAAAAAAAAAAACTAAGGAACGCAAAAGAAAAGGAGAGTAATGACGAAGAGGTACAATCAGAAGAAATCTTTCAGTTAAGGAAGACAACCACTTTTTATGAAGAAAGTAAAAGGTTACAGCAGGATCGCCACTGACTTCTATTCTGAGCCATATCTGATAACGTCTCTAGCCACTGTGTAGCACCATCTCTCGGACCCCAACCAACACCATGTCGCCCCCGAAGTCGGTACATGGTGTTAGAGCAAAACACCCAGATACACGAACTTCTCAACTACGTCTATCTGCTCACCGTCCAGGGTGAGTACAGGATTAGAACCCCATTGCTCGAATGGAACAATGGAGAGAGGTGGTTGTATGCCCTCACTCTGCCTGAGGTGTTTTTATATAGGGCTTTTAGGATGTTAAAGCTTGGACGCAATCGGAAGTAAACTTAACCTTTGTGAACAACGTCGTCAATTCCTTAGTCAAAAAGTCACCACCATCTTTAAAAAGAGCCGGAGGTAAGTCATCTGGGCCAGGTGATTTGTAACGCTTCAAGAGTTGGAGACCGGCCATGAGATTGTTTCACGCATCGACCACCAGGCTTCTCGGTCCTTACGCAAGCTTTGCCCGATTTCCTTACGTCAGTCAGCTACAACGTAGGACCAGGCACATATGTGCATCGGTCCAGGTTGCCATACCGCATCAGCACAACAAGATGAACACCGGATTCATAGCAGTGGTTAGGTCAAAGGTGGTAATATATAAGAGAAAGATTGCATACAGAGATATAGTACAAGAAGAAAGAATTGGTTCGTAGAAAGAAAGATATGAAGTGATTTTAATCTCTTAGTTTAAGGGAAGACAGGGAGTGTATACGCCTACGCAATTGTGATCGATTCTGAGCCATGTCATCTACAGTCTCCAACCATTGATTACGATAGTCATGTAGACACCAACCAAGTAGTCTGCATCTACCAACATGGTTAACACTAGAAGTTAGTGACTTCAATGACACTTCAGTGCCACGTTTTGGTTTGGCCACCCCTAAATTTCTTCCAACCATCCCCAACACTAGTCAGCATTCTGTGTCGTGATAATCGGTGTTCAGGCATACGTAACACGTATTTATTAATAATAATATTTATAAGTAGTAAATAACGATACATAATATAAACATACCTTTCCACCATTCCATGCTGTTTGAAGAAGAATATGTGAATTAATTCGAGTTGTTAAAAAATAAACAAATGCATGACCAAGCATTACATTACGTAATGTACCAAAATTCTAATTGGTAAAAGAAAAATAACAAAATAAAAAATGAATCACAGTCGAAATTGTAAGTTACAATGGTTATTCTGTTGGGAGACGATAGATCCCTCAAAAACTCATAGTTTGTCATTTTATCTTTGTGGAGCTTGTATGCAGATGTATGTTTGAGCATTCATTACCACCTACACACAGTGTCAATTGACGAACTTATCGATGAATGTTTAAAAAAAACTTCCATGACAATATCGATTATATATATAACGGTTTGAATTATGTTTAATGTGATCGCTTGTTTCTGACTGTTTGCAGAATATACTTCCCCATTCCAAGCTTGGACTTCTCACTTTAGTTAACGGGGCTGGGACGTATCAATAGTTAGCTTACTGGTCTTTGGTCACCAAGTCTTATTTCTCGTTCGCAGATTAAATGAATTCGTGATAGCTTCAAATCTAGTTCAAATCTAAATACCACGAAAACTAATCACAAGAATAATAAAGAACGATACAAATTGATAATCATCGTAATAACATTCTTGATGTATAACTTGACGATTCAGGAGAATTGATAGAAGTAACTAATGCTTTAAAATGAATACTGATGACAACTTTGTAATGTTTTAATAGACTTAATTAGTTGAAATTGTTCATGAAAGATGCTTTATACACATACATTCGATAGTTGGTCTATCAACAGTCTTACATTCATCAACGACGTCTAAACACAATGAAGTATATTTCATTTCTTTAGATTTTTATTATTATCTTGTTTCTTATTTTTCTGGTAAGCGTTTTAAAAAAAATACATTACGCAAATCGTCAAACTGCATCACGAGGCAAGCCCTAACTTGGAATCCTGAAGGGAAACGGAAAAGAGGAAGGCCAAAGAACACATTGCGTCCGATAATAGAATCAGATATGAAAACGATGAATTACAACTGGACGGAGCTAGAAAGGATTGCCCAGGACAGGGTTGGATGGAGAATGCTGCTGAGCGGCCTATGCTCCTTCACGAGGAGTAACAGGCGTAAGTAAGTAAGTAAGTAAGTTGTTTCTTATTAAGCTCTTATCGAGATGAAGCGTAACATTCAAATATGAAAGTTTGTAAGCGGTGAGTGTCATCCATATTGCCCGATTTATCATACAGATTCTACAACCATTTGAACATGAAGACAGAAAGCATAAACAGTGCTAAAACTTTTTAAAATGTTATAAAACATCCATAGAGTTAAAAATCTAAAAATATTTATCAATTTAACACAATACAGCGACTTTCCTAGTCAATAATCTAATTTAACACATTTTAACTGTCAAAGATACTAGATTCATATCTCAATAAGAACATTAACACTCGGACAAAACTATACTCATCTGATTAGTCTCAAATAGTATGAAAGGTGTGTCCTGACGATCCAATAACAAATACAATTCATCTCATTCTATAAATAAATGAAAATTAATTCTGTATAACTCCATATTGATTTTCAGATTCATAAAGTAGAACAATGAATTTCTACACATCTCTAATTATATGTTCTAAGCACAGTTAATTAGAATGATGATGTAATCCGTTTTTCTCGATTCAAATAATATTATTGATTGCTGTGAAGAGATTGTGACTTATTTTTGTTAATTTATTTAAACTACTTAATTCAAATTTAAGTAGACAAACGAAATAAACATGAATTGCAATTGACAGAATGTATAAAATTACGAGTGGCTTACCGTTTCAAGTAATGTAGCAGTCAAAATATCTGGATATAGAAAAAACACTTGTTTAAACAATTTATATACATCAGAGTATAAACCTTTATCGGATAAATTCAATAATGCTTGAACATAATCAATGTTCTTCCTGTAGAGAATATTAAAAAGCAACAAAAAAAATGTTTTCATTTTGACCAAAAACATACATGTATGGGTCTACAAAAAAAAATGAGTAGTAGTTCGACAGGACAAATCTCATTATGTCATAACACAGAGGTATAATTTTCGATTTTATCACCAGTAAACATCATAAAGATCTATTCAATAGAGTCAAATCAATATTATGAAGAGATTTAATAAATAACAACAAAACGTTCGTAAATCGACTGAAATGTACAATTGTCCGGACTTGATAAATAAAATATATGTGAAGTGATTTTTGTAAGAAAATAAACAGATTCTCAATAGAACATTCAGAACTATTCAGTTGAGACCAATAATGTAGAATATGGAATAGATTGGTATCGTTTGAAAACTCTACAACATTTCAGATCAATGATAGAGAGGAGGTTAGTAAAAAAGCTTTGAGTTATATGAATGAACTAGAAGGATTCAATGATGTTATATGGAGCATTTTTAGTGGTATCTCACTTTGTGAACTGAATTGTATGATGTTGTAACCCTTACTTGTTGGAAAAACATTGTGAAAAATAAATTTATGAAGAAAGTGAAATTGTTTTCTAGAGAAGAAACCAGTGTGTTTGGGTAAATTCTCCCATTTCCTAACAACGATAAGCATGTTACGTTCAAATACTTTTGATATGGTGAAAATAGGTAGATGAAGTGGGAAATTTTGTTGAAATTACATTTTTTTTAAATTTACAGATAAGTCATACACTAGGATGAAACTCCGCCTGGAATCCCTCCGGGGGTTACTGCCGATCCCAAGCCCGGATAAAGGAGGAGGGTTGGGCATGGGGTTAGCAACCCCGTCCCGGAGAAAACTAACTCGCTGAAAAAAACCGCTAACCAGGAAAAAATAAGTAACGATGAAATAGCTATTTATTATCATTTGATTTTCACTGGGTTTCTTAACTGATGTCATTCATTCAAGGACGAATACTAATCTTCAAAGTATCACCATTTTACAATAGGAAAATCCTATGGTTCCATTATCCATCTATTCGAATGAAACTCAATGTTTTAATTGAATTAGAATAATCCTTTTAGAAAAAAAAACGTTGAAAAAAAACCTTATGGATTTTGCCAATGATCTAATATAATCCTATAGATAAGACGTTTGATAAAATTAACGACTATATTCTCAGAAATTGGCTTAAGGGATCAATACAATAAGAATCAAGTACACGAACCTATATTATATGCGCTTTTCCTTACTGGTTGATATATATCTTTTCTTAACAAAAATATTTACAGTTAAGGTGGATGCTTTAGTGTTGTGTGGTCTCTGAACAGATTTATGAATTAAGAGTTGGTTCAAAGAATAAAACCCACCAAAATCATCCACCTGAGATATACACAAATAATTAATGTTTCGAAACCACATGAACGTCACATGCTTATTGTTTTTAGGAAAGGGGAGTATTTAACCAAAACACGTTTCCTTACTAAGAAACACCTTTAGTCTATTCATCAATATCTTCGTCAGCATATTTTACCAACAAGTGTCATACGGTTATAAACCAAGGTCAAGATTTTGTGAATTTTAATGATTCTTCAGTTTATAAATACACTTAACATCAGATTGACATTGTTTCTTCATCAAATGCCCTGGTACAACCGAGAGTACAGAGAGGCAACTCTCCCTCTCCAAATGCATACAACTACTGACAAGGAACTCCTACTCACTGCCTTCTGACACCAGGGGATGTTGTTTACGAAATTGAGAGGACGAAAAGCAAATGTCCGGCGCTTTAACCGGGTTGGTGGACATGAAGTGTCCACATAAGGGAGGAGTTAAAAAACCCTGATTCCAAATCAGTTGCGGACATGGGGGCTCTAGGATCCTGAAGGAACTAATGGCATACGAACCAATTATTAGTCACCAATTACCATGAGACTGCATCTCCTGACGTTGCTCCACCATCTTGGCGATTAGGTCTTTACGTCAAAGGTTCCTGGTGTGACCCAACAAGAAAACCACCTGCATCAGTTTGGGCACCCGGATAGTATTCGAATGATTTGTGTGACGAATATCTATTTGATGTCTTCTTGTACTTATGTTTATGTGCTTAAATAAATTAATTAAAGTTATGTTTTGAAACAAAACCAAAGTTGATTGATTTATGAACTGATGATTTCTATTATGTAATGACCTGATTTTATCGATCAAATGTCTTATGACAATAATGAATATTATTAAGGTAAAGCTTACTTCATTACTAATACATATGATCAATGAATGCATTGTTTAGTGAAGTTATAAAGATTAAATATTCCTAATAAAATATGTAATATAGATTTATTTATTATTACTACTAATCAAAGCAATTGGAACTAAGTGACCGTTAAATCTTTCACAAAAGTTTATATCAAGTATAAACAGATAAACATTGGAATTATTACCATTGGATACTGACTCAATGATCTAGACGTTAAGCAATCGTGAGTAAGACTGATAGGTCCTGGGTTCGAGTCTAGCGATCGGGATCGTAGATGCACACTGCTGAGGTGTCTTATACTAGAACGTAACGACGGTCCAGTGCTTCCAAGTTTTCCATGGTAGTCTAGTTTTAATTGACTCATGAATTCAATTATTAAATGACTAAAACTCTTCACAAAACTCCCTTTTAATTATTAATCTAGTTAATTAATGTGATATCACTACTGTTGTCAAAATGATCAGCATTAATACTTTGAAGTTTAGACATTCTCTTTATTTGAAAGCGAAAAAAATCTCTAATGATATTGCTATGCATTAACAATTTGATTATTTTCACACAGTTGATCTCACGAGTCAATCTAAAGCTAAACTATCATTGAGATACCTGGAAGTATTGGACGGTCATTTCATCCTAGTATAAGACCATTCAACAGTACACATCCACAATCATGCACGCGCGACTCGATGATTATTTATTTCTTTTTTTTAAATCAGAGATAACCTGTTCAAATTGAAAACTTATGTCTGTTACTGTAACACCTTCGTAGAGGAGACAAAAGACTCCTAGCTTCACAGTCAAAGACGTTACCACTGAGTTATCCGAGCCGTGACTAGACTGGTGGCCACATCGCAACATGATCGACAGCATTCCATCTGCACTAATAAGGACTAGACAAGCATGACATTGATCACCACCCAGTGATCAATCAATTGTAATGATTATCACGTGATGAAATCAATAAAACAAACCAACTTTGTATTATAATTTGATACACACATATATATATACACAAACACGTGACTGTAATAGCAACAATAAACTAGTCATTACACGTAAACAACGACTAGAGTTAGTCACATACGCACATACATGCCGCATGCACGCAAAGACTGTTGTTCCATTTTTTAGATGAATAAAACAGGTGATTGTTTGTATAATTATTGCCAAGTGAGTGAATACATTGCATGTGATGTAAACTGTCACGTTGGTGTAGATGTGTACGGGATTGTGTTCTAAGATAATAACGGATTGAAGACAATGGTGAACGGTGAAGCAATTTCGTGGATTAGTTGAAGTTAAACATTAACACTGTTGAATGCCGGTAGGTTCTGGGTTCAAATCCCGTGGGGCAGGATCAAGGATGCACACTGTTGAGGAGTTCCGCACTAGAATGAAACGGTCTTCCAGTGCTCCCGGAGGTTTCTATGGTAGTCTAGGTCTAAGTAACTCATGAACTCAACTATTAAATTATTAGAATATCCACAAAATCACTTTCTGAAACGAATCAGAAGTACAATAATGAATAATCTCATAGGATTAGTCATTGTTGATCACTCTAAGCAACAATGCAAGCATGTTCGGGATGCGATTCTCTCCCTCGAAATGCAAAATGTCGCTTCAGCATTGGGTTACATCCCCACCCGAACTAGTGATAGGGAGTGAAGTAGTTGAGTGTGTCGACCGCTTCACTTATCTTGGAAGTCTGATCAGCCCTTGTGGTCTGGTGTGTGACGAAATCTCAGCACGGATACAGAAGGCTCGACTAGCTTTTGCCAACTTGCGTCATTTATGGCGTAGGCGAGATATCCGTCTATCAACCAAAGGACGTGTTTACTGAGCAGCAGATCGTTCCGTCCTACTTTATGGCAGTGAAACATGACCAGTAAGAGTAGAGGATATTCGTAGGCTACTAGTATTCGATCATAGGTGTCTTCGAAACATTGCTCGTATATCATGGGACCATCGAGTAAGTAACACAGTTGTTAGGAAACGGGTACTAGGTAAGGATGGCAAATCAATTGATGAAGTAGTGAAACTTCATCAGTTGAGATGGCTGGGACACGTGTTACGTATGCCCAACGACCGACTGCCTCGACGTGCTGTGTTCAGTGGTGTAGGATTAGGTTGGAAGAAAGCTAGGGGCGGCCAAACCAAAACATGGCACAAGTCCATGAAGTCACTGACAAGTGGACTGAGTCATGTTGGTACGCGTAGACTATCTGGTTGGGGACCACGAGATGATAGCAAACGATGGTTAGAGACGTTGAATGACATGGCTCAAAATCGTTTGCAATGGTGCAGGTGCATCCACTCTTTGTGTTCTCCCAAATTCTAATCTTCTGAATTCTTCATGTCCTTTTCTTTTTTCTCTTTCCAAATTTATTTCACTGGATTATACTCTTTAAATAACATCTCCAAACCCTAATCTTCCGGATTACTGCTTATACTCTTGCTACCTCTACCACTATGGGATTTGATTTGACAACTGCATCTCTGTGCTAATGTGGTGTGGCAACTCGAACTGATGTACGTACGTACGAAGTTTTACGTTGTTACTGACTGACTGACTGAATTTTATTTTTAATTCATTCTTACATTATATTACACAGGGATGTGAGTGAATATGGAAAGGTAACTACTACTGAATAAAATAGTACTTGAAATGGCTAAATCAAAATATGAGATTAGATCATAAAATTATTTGTTATTTGGATTGAGTTGTGTAAGTAGGTAGGTGCAGACTAGCTAACTGGAGTTAATGCGATGATATTGTAAAGAGTCTTCAGTAAAGACTTTAAGTGATATAATTCACAGAATTAATGACAATGATGCAAATGTATTCTTCTTTTTTTGTCATCATTGCTTCGGTTCATTCGTTTATTAATTGCATTCTAATTGTTTATAATACAAATTTATATTTTACTCTGAAATCATATTCCCTAAGTTTAATGCTTATGCTATTCTAGTATCTTGCTATATCAATATGGAATGACACAATGAATCGTTGGGCACCCACACACACACACACATGTTGCGTATAATTAACTGTACGTGATTGAGATCTGTTTCATTCACCATACAATATTTGGGAGTATTTTTAAACTGTCAAGTGTTAAGTTTGTATCAGTGGTAAGACAAGACGTTAACTTCATCATAGACGTGATGACATAGATATCTACTGATTTATATAGATGAAAGGTATTAGCGAAAAAAATGGGCACAAATCATATAATTAGTGTATTTATTGTGATCAATTTGTTTTATTTATCTAAAACATAATGATCTTAACATAAAAACCCTCAAAATGTCTGAATAACACTGAAGATTATAAATATTCACCATGCCTGTTGAAATGTTGTTTATAGATTTTCCAGGTATATTTTATTTAGTGCCTTTAAAAGCGCTTCAACCGAGTTACTGGATACAGAGATTTCACATAGATGGGTTACATAAATTCTTGCTTTTCACTAATGGTATCACCCATGAGCTAAATAAGCTAAGATCCTATGCTGATCATCTGTGCTACTTTGGGATTATAATTTTTTGACGTTTCCCTGCCAGATAGATTACATGCATAGGTCAAAGACATGGGAGGTTCTCGTTCCTTAAAAAAGAAACAACCAATCACAATTTTCGGCAGTTGATCAGTAGGTATTATAGTATACAACACGATAGAAATAATGAATAAAACGTAGAATTGTGATTTACTACTCACCATAATTGTATCCTTGTCTGTTCATCTTCATTAAATGATATTTGCAACATACTTATATCAATACAACGATGTGGCCAATAAGCAAGACAAATTACATCAGGATATACAGAACAATACTGAAGTAAACTTAATTGTCCAAGTGAATTGTTCCATGAACGATAGAAATAATCAGCTGATATATGAAATTGATTATGATTGAAAATAAATTGTTTAAATAAATGGAAAGATTGACGACTTGTTATCATAAATTCTGAACAATCTAATTCGTTTAAAATCTGAAAATGGAATTGGAAAAACAATCATAGGTACATGTGTTAAGAGTAGAGACAATAGTAGTAATAACAATAATAAGTAAAAAAAAAGTGAAGAAATACTCTTCCTTTCAATTGCTTTTCAAATGGTGTATGAGGTTGTGGAGATTGTTGAATTTTATTGAGACCACAAACCAATCTAAGTTAGACAACTATTGAAAACTGGAAGCCCTCAACGGCTGTTTTGTAATAGTATGGAACTAGTCAGTAGACTCGTACACCACTGGACTCCGGTTCATTGGTTTAGAGATTAGTAGTTAACGCCCGAGACCGAAGACCCTGGGTTCGATTCCCAGCCTCAGAGCCGTAGATGTGCATTGGTGAGGAGTCCCATGCTAGTACTAAACAACCATCCGGTGCTGCAAAGTCTCCGAAACTTGTTTAGATTAGATCGTTTCGTGATAAAAAAGAACTAAACTCCAGCAGACAATTCAACTTGGCAATGTTGTTGTGATGAAAAACAGAATATATATTCATGTGGTTGTTGGTGACTAATTTCGCTAGGTAATTCTTACCAGAGTTCTAATGAAAACCTATGATTAGTGGAGTTCAACCATATCAGGCATAAGATGAATATCACTAATGAATATGAATGATGATAACACAATATCGTGAATTGATTTTAGTTAAAACAGTAAATCACTATATATTAGCTTAGTCCTCTAAAGGTGATGAGAGTGCTGTAAAGCCTAAAGCTTCTGAGTTTCATACTTGATGGGGTTGTGGATATAGACTACTGAGGAGTCACATACTTGATAAGAAGGCTATCACGGTGCTTCTTGACTTTCAAAGATGGCCTAACTAAAGTCAATTCGTGATGTAAATTACAAAGCTAAACGTTCTTTGCAAGCCTCTGTATTAAAATGTATTTAGTACTACTCTTGTACACAGAAAATTGGTTGATAACATAGTGTATGTGGTGTAATTAATTTGATATTAACAGACTCCTTAGTTGGAATACTAAGTCTATCTAGGATGCAGATTAGATGTTAACAGTGAGGAATACCACATGTTCCAATTAACAATGTGGTTTTTTTTTCATGTATCAAGTATAAAGTTGCAAACACTGAATTTCCCAGTCATTAGGGGCATATAAATGTAATTGAATTCCACTTACATATATATGTTTAAGAATTTGTATGCTGACGTGATATATAGGTAGCGTACATAGAAACGCTGAAGATAAAATTGTAAATCCTTCTACTGAATAACAATAGTTTAAACACTACTTACACATGTTTATGAGTAGTAACTAACACAAGGTAAACAAATTTCCACAAGTACCGAACAACTCATCGTCTTTGAGTAGCATGTGTTTCGACTGAGTCAAGATCGGTCATATCAAGTGATTTATAATACATAATCACCTACTAAAGTAACAAAATAGGCAAGCGAAGTGGATGATACGGACGAACAAACCAGAAAAGAAGTAGTAATTGAAAGCCAAATGCTTTAACCATCATTGGATGAGTTAGTCTTCATTATACCCTCACAGTATATTACCCAATTATATAGTTTCATTATAAGCATAGTTTTATTGAACTATAACACAGAATTCATAACTTGGATATACAATTAATAACTCTTAATATCATTCATTTTTATCGAAACCGGGCTTGAAACAAACTATATGAGGGCTAATAATGTAATAATCCCTAAGCTAATCAGACCGAAATACACAGTACATTGGAGCACATATCAAGACATTGTGCTTCACATAAATTCAACAAGGTTTTACACACACACACACACACACACATACGCATACAGTGAAAATCAATTATTGTCACTTACTATAGTTAGTTGTATATTTGGATTTAATTCATAAAGAACAGTGAAAAAGTTGTCTATATTCCATGATGACGACAATACTGATGGGGTATTTAATTCATCTAGATATTATAAGAAAAACATTTATTAAATGTGAAAATGTAAAAGAATTAAGAATAATGAGATTTCACAATAATAGTAACAATGAACCACAGTGAGTGAATAAATAACTTTATGAGTGTACATGTTATTTTTTCTATCAAATATACTTGATTTATTATTTCTGTAGCGAGTGCAGCAGCAGCCTCAGCAGCAGTAGTTCTCAACATACACAAAGGAAAAAGCAAGATTCTCCGATACAACACAGCATGCACTTGACCGTAGCTGCTACCTTGACGCGGTGATCGGGCTAGCCTATCGTGATGACCCAACCGAGCTATATTGGCTGGAACATATGTTCCTGTAGGTTCTACCATGCCAGGCAGGTCGATTGGAGAACGGTAAGACTAAAAGCACCAACTCAAGGTCTGAGGGCGAAGTCTTACTGCTGACTGTAGATGGGTGTGACACCAGTAAGGTGTTTCCCTCGGACAACCAGCATCTGCAGCGATGCTGCCTTCTCACTGTTATATCCGAGTGGAGATTAAATTACAGGTAACTTCCGAGGACTATTCATGGACTAATATTCTATAAATATTCTTATTGTATAACTACTCAACAATTACACTATGTATATTTATATTCCTTTTATGATAAGCTTTATTTTGACCTATAATTTATTATTGTACGATTTACGGTTCTTAAGTTATGTTCAGTTTATTAACTACTGCCTCCCACATTCACAGCCACTTCTTGGGCTTATTTGTGTATAAATATTATTTCCTATTTTATGGTACGTGATTGATATATAAACCAAGTATGCCTGAAATAAACGATCTGCTCTGATTCGGAAGCTGGTATCTTGTTCTGGACTGAAGTGGAAGGGCTCGTAGGACATAGGACCAATAAGGACGCTAAACTGCCCACACCGGTTGAACGTCATTGGTTGGCCTAGTGTGAAGATTCGTATAAGTCGTATTCGGATTGGTAGATAAATCGCGTGATAGAAAAGTCAGACATCCAAGGTCATAACAATTGGCGACGGGGTGGAGAAAAGTTTTGAACCCTCAACTTCAAGGTCATAACAATTGGCGACGGGGTGGAGAAAAGTTTTGATCCCTCAACTTCAAGGTCATAACACTCACAAGGAAGGAAGCGGTTAGAAAAGGTCAACCCTAAAACTGTCACGCCTCACCTTACCTCACAGATCTCCGTCTCCGGCGGTAAGGCCCCTTGAAGAACGGAGATAACACATTAAAAACCTCCCACGAAAACGCCGTGCGCGACCGGCCTCAAGCAGTTGTCCCTTGGGCTCTGCGGTCACGCTCCCAGGTCGACAAGGCCAACATTAATCCAACTTCCTCTTCAGGTTCCTCAAGAAATACCCTTCCACGGTGTGGGCAGCCGGGAAATGACATCAGCCCTCATACGCGTAACAGAACACGAGACCAAGTTGGTAACATTCAAATCCTTCCTACACCTACTAATACCACTTTTATCTCCCCGACTAACTCTTCTCACCCTTTATCACCTCACACCTCTAGGACAGACGATTCGCGTACGCGGAACGTTATTCCTGGTCTCCTGAAACTACGCTCTAAACTACACGTAGGAGCTTTAAACGTCCGAACACTGTGCCAAATAGGACAATAGGCTTCCTTAGCTAGGACTTTAGAATCTCGCGCCATCGGTGTTCTGCGTCTACGAAACGCGCATACAGGATCCGAGTAGCGTCATTCATTTGACCTCACTATGTCAAAATAAAGAACCAAGACGATTCACAATTCGTGTATCTGGAAGCCCTGATTCTGCTTCCCGTGGCCTCGCCGGCGTAGGTATAGCATTGAGTCCTAGGGCAGAACTAGCTCTCTTAGAGTGGACCTCAGTAGACAGTCGTTTGTGCGCTATCCGACTAAACGGAACAGTAAGAAGCCGAAAAGATAGGGACACTCGTCGTTGCCTCTTCGTCGTCTCTGCCTATTCTCCCACTGACTGCAGCTCAGATGATGTAAAAGATGAGGTAGGTAAACTCAGCGAAAGGGAAAGACACCTGAGTGGATCTTATGGTGTCGTGGCTCAAAGAACAGATAATGGCAACCGTCTGTTGCAGATATGCTCAGATAACCGCCTGTTCCTTGCAAATACTAACTTTAAGTATAAGCAAAAACACCTTTTAACATGGTGACCCCCTAATTCGTCCCAACATTGGACCCAAATAGATCACATCGCTATCAGCCACCGATGGAGGGGCTCGATAGAAGACTGTCGCTCATTCTGGAGCACATGCTTAGATCATGCTCTAGTGCGTGCTCATATTTTTCTGCGTCTTACTGGACGTAGGAAAGACGCTACAAGGAAACCTTTTAGGGCCCTACCGAATGATAGTCAAGCTAGGAATATATTTCAGGAACAACTAGGAAAACAGTTAGACAGCCATGTAGGTGATGCCCACCCCGAGGCGGCATGGAATGATATCCGAAGAGCTGTGGAAACAGCAGTGATATCTACTAGTACGGTAAACCAGAAGGTTAGAGAGAAACACTGGATCTTAGCAGCATCCCCTGCACTGATAGATGCTCGAAAACCCATTCCATCTGGTTCTCAACATAACGAAGAGCGGAGTCAGCTTAAGCGCAAGCTGACAAGAAGCCTACGCAATGATCGTGAACAGTGGTGGGCAGCGAAAGCAAGAGAGATGGAAAAGGCAGCGGCAATAGGTAATAGCAGACAATTGTTCAGACTCGTTAAGGAAAATAGAATTAGGAACCCAACCGTTAGCCAAACAATCTCAGAGAAAGATGGACATATTATTCATTCTCAATCCAGGAGATTGGATCGATGGGCAGAACACTTTAGGGATCAGTTCAACTGGCCTACAGCCACGCTTCGATTTCCCACGATCTCTAGTCAACCTGGATGGCAAGTTAGTGTAGGTCCTCCGTCCCTTTACGAAGTTGAAAAAGCCATAGGAAATCTGAAACGAGGGAGAGCAGCAGGCCCTGACAGGTTTACTCCTGAGATTTTTAAGGATGGTGGTTCAGTATTAACAGTGAGATTAACTGAGGTCTTAGGTAGAATTTGGGAACTGGTTGTATAGACAAGATATTCACAATACATCAGGTTTTAAAACATAGACACACATCCAGACGCCCCGTAATAATACTATTTCTCGACCTTAAGGCGTCATCCGACTCTGTTGATCGTGAGGTTCTATGGCAGTGTTTGTCACTGAAAGGAGTACCAAAGAAGTAAATTAACTTTGTGAAGGCTCTCTACTCGAACACAACTGGTCACGTGAAAGCTTATGGCGAACTGTCATCAGAATTGATTACCGCAAGTGGTGTTCGTCAGGGCTGTCCACTCTCTCCATTCTTGTTTAACTTTGTCGTTGACGTGCTTTTAGAGATAACACTCTCCTCATCTAAATGTCCAGGGGTTGAATTTCTACCGACAGATTCACTTGTTGACCTGGAATATGCTGATGACATAGTTCTATTTGGTGAAGACGCTGACAAAATGCAGTCTTCTGACCACTCTAAGTAACAATCCAAGCATGTTCAGCATGCGATTCTCTTCCTCGAAATGCAAAATATTGCTTCAGGATTCAGTTGCATCGACAGTCGACTGCTTCACTTATCTTGGAAGTCTCATCAGCCCTTCTGGTCTGGTGTGTGACGAAATCTCAGCACGCATACAGAAGGCTCGACTAGCTTTTGCCAACTTGAGTCATTTATGGCGTAGGCGAGATATCCGTCTATCAACCAAAGGACGTGTTTACTGCGCAGCAGTTCGTTCCGTCCTACTTTATGGCAGTGAAACATAACCAGTAAGAGTAGAGGATATCCGTAGGTTACTAGTATTCGATCATAGGTGTCTTCGAAACATTGCTCGTATATCATGGGACCATCGAGTAAGTAACACAGTTGTTAGGAAACGCGTACTAGGTAAGGATGGCAAATCCATTAATGAAGTAGTGAAACTTCATCAGTTGAGATGACTGGGACACGTGTTACGTATGCCCAACAACTGACTATCTCGACGTGCGATGTTCAATGGTATAGGAGTGAATTGAAAGAAAGCTAGAGGCAGCCAGACCAAAACATGTCACAAATCTATGAAGTCACTGACAAGTGGACTGAGTCATGTTGGTACGCGTAAACTATCTGGTTGGGGACCGCGAGATGATAGCAACCGATGATTAGAGACCTTGAATGACATGGCTGAAAATCGTTTGCAATGGCGCAGGTGCAGATCCACACTTTGTGTTCTCCCAAATTCTAATCTTCTGAATTCTTCATGTCCTTTTCTTTTTTCTCTTTCCAAATTTATTTAACCGTATTATACTACTTGAATAACATCTTCAAACCCTAATGTTTCCGATTACGGCTTATACTCTCACTATCTCTACCACTATGGGATTTGAATCGACAATTACATCTCTGTGCTAATGTGGTATGTCAACTCGAACTGATTTATGTACGTACGAAGTTCTACGTTGTTACTGACTGACTGACTGACACAGCATGCACCAATCCAATCACAATTGACGGAAACGATTTGAAAGATGTAAAAGCCTTTACATATCTGAGCAACATCATTGATGAACACGGTGGATCTGATGCAGACGTGAATGCACGGAACGGCAAAACAAGAGCAAGATATCTACAATTGAAGAACATCTAGAACTCAAAACAACTCTCTGTCAACCAACACCAAGTTCAGAACTTTCAATACAAATGTCAAGACAGTTCTACAGTATGGGGCGGAAACTTGGAGAACTACGCGAAACATGATCCAGAAGATACAAGTGTTTATTAACAGTTGTCTACGCAAAATATTTCGGATCCGTTGGCCAGACACTATCAGCAACAACTTACTGTGGGAGAGAACAAACAAGAATGCAGTGGAGGAAAAAATCAGGTAGAAGCGCTGGAAGTGGATAGGACACACATCGAAGAAAGCATTCAACTGTGTCACAAGGCAAGCCCTCACATGGAATCCTCAAGGCCAAAAGAAATGAGGAAGACCAAATAACACATTAGGCCAAGAAATGGAGACAGGCATAAGAAAAATGAACAAAAATTGGATAGAACTAGATAGGAAAGCCCATGACAGAGTGGGTTGGAGAATGCTGGTTGGCGGCCTATGCTCCATTGGGAGTAACAGGTGTAGGTAAGTAAGTAGTAGAGAGGGGGAAGTAACAAACCAGAACAGTGAAAAAAGTACTTGTGATAGTAAATGCACAGGAATAACTAAAAGAAAAAAATTGTAGTACAAAGTAAATTATAAGCATATTCCTGAAGAATTTTTTTATATGAAGGAGAGTAGAGTACCATCCAGTGGAATCGCTAGACGCTTAATAGACAGTGAATATCACATATAATTAAAAAGGAACGAATCACTTATTATTCCACTTTTAAGGGCTAGTGTCATCCAGCATTTTTTAAAAATCTTACCTTCAACAGAACAGAAAGTATGATAAACCTGATATTACCATTGTAAAATGATCATAATGGTGTAACTTTCGCTTATTGCACAATCTCTTTATTGTATTTTTATGTAAGTAATAAAAATTGTATACTACCTACTATCAGTTCTGACTATCTGATTCTCTTGTTCATTTCCCTTCCAGATTTAATCACACCCTAGCAAAGCAAACAACAAAGTGAAGTGTAACACATGATCGTATATATATATATTCCATTTTGAATTATTTTTTCCTGGTTAGCGTTTTTTAGCGAGTTAGTTTTCTACGGGATCGATACATATTGAAGAAAGCACCCAAACTGAGTCACGAGGCAAGCGCTCACATGAAACCCTCAAGGCCAAAGGAAAACAGAAAGATCAAAGAACACATTACATTGAGAAATGGGGACAGACATGAGAAAAATGAACAATAATTGGATAGAACTGGAAAGGAAGGTCGAGGAAAGAGTGGGTTGTAGAATGCCGGTCGGCAACCTATGCTCCATTAGGAGTAACAAGCGTAAGTAAGTAAAAAGTAATATATTCCATTTTAATTCTTGTTCTGATATGGGAAGAGTCAAGTGATGTATTATGTCGAAGGAATAATAGACAATAGGACATAATGGTACACAATACACAGATGATGACATAGAAAACATGATTTAAAAAAAGAGCAAAATTTACAACAATCACTCACCTGACTGTTTATCTTCTGAACCACATTGTTTATCATTATCATCATAACGGAATATTGTATTATTGTAAAATGTAGTATTATCATTCGAGTTACTACGGTTTGTTTTATTCAATTGTCCATCAGTAGTTCGAAGAAATAAACATAAACACTTGGCAATAGCTAACGGATTCAAATCGTCCACATCAAAATTACACAATACTGAACGGGTTGACTCTAGACTGTAAAAATAAGAAATTCAAACTATATATTTTCAGCAATTTATTTACAATATTTTTAAGAAAAGTTTATTAAAAAAAAACGGTTTGGTAATCAGAAGAAAAAAACACAACATAAGGACAAGTACAGATTGACTTGATGTGGTTTGAAAGTAGTCGGCAAGACCATCTTGAAACAAGGTTTCATATTAGATAGCAAACATAGGGGCCTGAAAACTACAAACTATGTAACTTGAGTTATCTGGATTTGAATCTCACGGACAGGATTAATCACCTTAGGATTACACACATATTGAAGTATATCAACTAGTATGAAATCTAGGTTGAACAGGCTTGTTTCATGTTCACTACCTTCATTCACCTAATATCAGAATATATATATATAGTGCATAGAATGTGTCGAAACACTTAGACTAGTGGTCATGTTGTAACTTAATCACTAAAATTCGACGAATACTAAGATGGAATTAAATAAATAGGATATCGGTTATATTAATAATTGAGGATAGATCAAAATAAATACGGATTTATGCATACATATGTTGATATATGATTATTTCAAAGAACTACTAAAATCATCACAAGGTGGTAAATCAAGTTGTTAGTTGAATTAGAAGCAGTCAGTCAGTAACAACGTAGAACTTCGTACGTACGTACATCAGTTCGAGTTGCCACACCACATTAACACAGAGATACAATTGTCGATTCAAATCCCGTAGTGGTAGAGGTAATAAGAGTGTAAGCGATTTAATTATGTAATCATCAAATACAATAACTTCAAATCATTTGCATCATTCACTTATTTGTCTTCAATGAGATGAGAATTAAATTTTTTTATCCAAATTCAATCTATGTTAACTCTGATAATTGATCATCATCTACAGTCAAGAGTGTAATTGATTGTGATAATGATATTATTTAGTTAGAAATGATGCAAAATATCATCACATTTTGTGAGATGTGATATAGAATCTGACACAAGTTTCAGTCAGTCAGTCAGTAACGACGTAGAACTTCGTATGTACGTACATAAATCAGTTCGAGTTGCCATACCACATATTAGCATAGAGATACAGTTGTTGATTGAAATCCCGTAGTGGTACAGATAGTAAGAGTATAATCAGTAATCGGGAAGATTAGGGTTTGAACATGTTATTCAAGGAGTATAATCCAGTGAAACAAATTTGGAAAAAGAAAAAAGAAAAGCACATGAAGAATTCAGAAGATTAGAATTTGGGAGAACACAAAGTGTGGATCTGCACCTGCGCCATTGCAAACTATTTTCAGCCATGTCATTCAAGGTCTCTAACTATCGGTTGCTATCATCTCGTGGTCCCCAACCAGATAGTCTACACCTACCAACATGACTCAGTCCACTTGTCAGTGACTTCATGGATTTGTGCCATGTTTTGGTCTGGCTGCCTCTAGCTTTCTTTCAATCCACTCCTATACCATTGAACATGGCACGTCGACGCAGTCAGTTGTTTGGCATACATAAAACGTGTCCCAATCATCTCAACTGATGAAGTTTCACTACTTCATTAATGGATTTGCCATCCTTATCTAGTACCCGTTTCCTAACAACAGCATTACTCAGTCGGTGATCACAGCATATACGAGCAATGTTTCGAAGACATCTATGATCGAATACTAGTAGCCTACGAATATCCTCTACTCTTACTGGTCATGTTTCACTGCCAAAAAGTAGGACGGAATGAACTGCTGCGCATTAAACACGTCCTGTGGTTGATAGACGGATATCTCACGTCCGCCATAAATGAGGCAAGTTGGCACAAGGGTACAAGCAATTCAAGTTATTACATCATATTACCACAAATAAATGAAACTCTCAGGGCATCTATCAAATATCTGCAAAATTATTAATATACCATGACAAGTTCATTTTGATTTGTGTAAATGACAAATAACATATTTCTTTTTTTGGGGGGGGGGCAACAACTGACTTGAAGGACAAAATATGTATAGGGTTGTGAAGATCACTAAGGTTTTTATTGAGATTATGAAGCGATTGATGTTAGACCACCATTGAGAACTTGGAAGCACTGGACGACCGTTTCGTCCAAATGTGGGAATCCTCAGCAGAACGAAACGGCCGTCCAGCGCTTCCACGTTCTCAATAGTGGTCTAACATCAACCGGTTCATGATTTCAATCAAAAATAAAATGTGTTTGTTTTTTTATCCTCCTATTCATCATTCCATCACAAAACAAAAGAGATAAAAGAATTTTTTGGACAGAAAAACAAAACAAATGAATTACGTTTTTGTACACTCATAGCCTAATTCTTCTAAAAGATCTGCAATCAAATAAGGATTATTTGATGACGATGACGACAGTCCACAACCACATATTGAAGACTTTGTGAAAACTGATGATAATGTAGTTGTTGTTAATCCATTATTCACTGTAGAATTAGTTTTAATAGGGGAACCAAGTTGACCGATAACTTTACTTGGATTGTTTAGATTTAATTCCAATTGACAGGTTTTCAAAAATGGATAACCGATAATATCTGGATATAATAAGGTATTGAGCACTAATGACAAACGACTACGAGGATATTCTGTAGAGAAAAGAGTAAATGAATGGAACAGATCTTTTTTTTTCTAACCAATAGTAAAGAAAAAAATATGCATATACTTAACAATCTGGTGGAGCTTAATAGTTAAAAGTATAGTTCTTAAACGAACTGACATACTGATAGAATATAACCAGGAGAGATGTCCATTTGTCAACCAAACAGCAAGTATACTTAGCAACTCTCCTCTCTTTATTACTTTATAGTAGTGAAAAAAATAGCCTGCGAAAGCAGAAATGAACAGACTGAAGGTTTTAGATCATAGGTATCTTTAAAGCAGTGAGTTTAGGTATAGAGCAATAGGAAATAGTTGGAAATCAGTTTACGACTGACAACCAAGTTATTCAATATTCATTAATACAGAATAACTACATACATGTTATACAGTTTGATAAATGAAGTAATTACTACTTACAATTATTTCATTTTTGATGAAGCTTTGGTAGAAACTAGTACAACAGCAATGTGTCAGAGTATGAGAAAGATGTGAAATAACCCTCATATACATTTAGACTCTATATTTAATCGGAGTTCTCCCTTTAAACAAGTTACATTGATTATGCAATCTACGTTAATTCGACAATATTGGTGTGAGTGGAAACTAGTACACATCAAAGGAACTGATATTTGTATTGTACAAACTACACAGTCTACTCAAATAGCATTTAATCAGTAGGCGACCGGTGTTTATAATTATGATATACCTTGCATCTTGAAATGTAACGCAATTTTGGAAGACAGAAAAAATCCCCATACCTTAGTTTATATGATTAGTTACATCTACAAGGACATTAAGATGAAACAAATTATGCAGTTTAACAACGTTGTGTAGAGTATTGAGACACAGAAGCTTGTACAGATTGTGCTTACAATGAATAAGAACAATCAAATAGGTAACTTAATCAGTAGGTCCCAAATCAGTGATCATTCAGTTGTATATATATCATTTCTATGAGAGATCAGACTCATAAGTGCATAAACCTTGTGATGGTGAAGTGAGTCCTCTCACCTTGAAATGGTCTCATATAGTCGCATTTATATAGCCACTTTCAAGGAAGTCATACTAACTGCCTACTCGTGGAGGAATTGTTGTTTATGACATTGAGAGGGCGAAGAGAGAATGTCCGACGCTTTGGCCGGGTTGATAGTTTTCGGAGAATCCATCTGGGAGAGTTGGAAAACCCTCATTCCAAACCAACTGTGGACATGGGCCCCAAGATCCTGAGGGGACAATGGGCGTATGAACCTAGTGCTGGTCACCGGCTACCATGGAACTGAATTTCTTGACGTTGCTTCAATGCCTTGTGGATTAGATCAAAGGCTCGGGGAGTGGCCCCCCAAGGAAAACCACCTGCTTCTGTCTGGGCACTCGGGTAGTACCCCAGCTCTCACAAAAACCGAGTGACGAAGTGTGGCGCATATATATTCGGTGCCTCATTGTACCAGTATCTATGTGTTTAAATGTAATGCATAAACTCTGCAGGCGTTCGGCTGGAAGAAACCCTTCTACACAAACTAGACAGAAATACTGTACCAACATATATATCTCGCTATTCTAAGTAACGTAAGGGATACATGTAATCATTTGATTTATGTATGAAAAACACAAGTAAAGACTATGTACAGTAAGCAGTCTCTTAATATCATATCTAAAAATAGATTAGATCGAATTAAGTAAACTCATTCACCTGGCACGTGGGGTATGAGCCATACTTCAAGTGTAAGGGATAATGATGCTACCCGGTCGCCCAAACTGAAGTAGATGAAGCGGGTTCGAACCTGGGACTTAGTGGCTGAAGACCGAACACCATAATCACTAACCTACCACTCAAAAAATCACGCTTAATCATATCAGAAACAGTGACCAATAATATACTGAGTTATTAAGTTTATTTTATTTGTATTCCGAAATGTATTATGTAATCAAAGTTAGTAATGATGCAACAAAACTGAACATATATAATCCTCTAAGTAATTACAGCCTCCATGAACAGGTATGACACAATCAAATGATGAATAAATCCGATATCCATATGAATTCATTAATAAAAATTTTCAACTTATTAAATCATTTATGTGATAAGCCACTATCTGCCTAAACTCACACATCTTCAAGTAGATTCAACAACAAAGTGAATTGTTTGAATTTTCACAATGCTACCAGACGAACAGACAGATGTCATCAACATAGAGCGTGGCACAGATATATGTATTAGTTTAAGTTCACAAACTTGATTATTGACAGAACAAGATGAAAATATCGAGATAGAAATAATATAGTAGCAATGATAAAAAGGAAAACGAAACTTTGAAAATATGATGTAATAGGATAATGGAAAGGTATGTATGGAGAGATACTCGAACTCAGGATAGAGAAAATAAAGAGTGAATGCATCTGTGCCATTATGAGCCATGAAAATGTTACCAGAAGAAAAGCACTACAAACACATAGCAAAAGTCCGATCATTCACAAGTAAAAAATGAATGCAGGTAATAATAATAATAATATACCTTTACGTAAAGAACTGATAAAATTGAGTAGTATATCATCTGAAAGGCCATAGTGTTCAACATCCTCGTATAGATGACTTAAGATGAAATGTAATAAATCTGTACTGATCTCATGTAAACTTCCAGTATTTAAAGGTTGTTCTTGAACAGGTTTTGATATGGAAGTATTTGTTGTCTGTGGCTCCGCCTTGGATTGAAGATATTTTAACGAACTCCCACTTGTTGTTTGTACTAAAATTAATTCAACGATGGAAACAATGTTAAGGTATGATTTGAACAAACAATAATAAGAAAGCTTGTCATGGAACAATTTTTACGCAAACTAATTATAATTAGAATAGAGAATTTGTGGAGATTGTCGGATGTTCATAGTTTACATCACAGACCGGTCTTGGCTAAGTAACCTTTGAGTCCTAGTATGAGACTTCCCAGAAGTGTGCACCCACGACCCAACTACAGAGGGATCGAACACAACCATATAGAACACTTAACCCGTATCTCATGGTATACACGTCTAACTTCCATCAATTCGCGATATTGGGCGACTATCTCCTATCGCCTACGGTGGACAACCGTCACACTTTTGAAACAGTTAAGTTGCACTAATCATCGCTTTTGACTAGAATAGTAATAACAATAATAATAAATTCGTTTTAGGGGTTATAGTATTAAAAAACACAGTTATCAGTGATAATTTTCGGGATCCGCGCTTACAATTTGAAGATTATGGAATTATCAGGATCAAACTGTTTACTTAACATAAAGCCTAAATATTTTTTTAAAAAAATCTAATCCGAGCTACCCATAAACTGGTTAAAGGATGTAGGACAAACATTTCATTTCATTATTAAAATACTGAGAAACCGAATGTTCACTTAAAATCAATACTAGTTTATTTTAAGTTAAATGAATAAAATTATCTAACTGAAAATATCGATGACCTTATTTATTTACTGGAACACATAAACATTGGTACAAGAGGGCATCAAATACATATGCGCCACACAATAACAATCAGAATGTGAAGAAATAAAGTATGTAGTGTGTATCATAAAAGAACAGAAATTAGCATATGAGAGTGAAATAATAATAATAGTGGGAAAACCAGTTCAGTTAGCAAAAATGCAACTAGAAATTCTTTTAGTTAAAGAACCTACGTTTAGTTTTATAAGAAAAGTAACAGTAGGATCTCCACTGGGGTTCTATTCTGAGCCATACGCTATCCCTAAGACCCCAACCACAGAGTTGTGAAGGACCGACAGAAGCCAGTCCTGTATAGCATTCTTTCATATCACGACACCATGTCATACACTAAACACCTCACTACTTTTCCAAACTGCTCTCACCAACGCGTTGTAGATCCGACCTTTTACAACCAGACTAACATCACGAAGGCGCCATAGATGGCCCAGATTGGCATAAGCCACTTCGGCTTTCACGATACGTGAACTGATTTCATCACTCACGCAGGCACCAACACTTATGAAGCTAGAAGGTGCAAAGCACATACCATACCTACGGATACTAACTGCCATCTGATTAAGTACGGATTGTATAGCTTGGGTAACACCACACAGTAAGACAACATCCGCATACTCTAGGTCGAAAAGTCTTTCTTTAGACAACAGATTCACACCGCCATTATTTACATCCATCAGAGATGTTTCCAGAGCGCCATCGATGGCTAAGTTGAAGAGGGGCGGTGAGAATAGACAACCCTTCCTAACGCCACTGCTTGAATGGAACAATGGAGAGAGGTGCTTGTATGACGTTACTCTGCCTGGGGTGTTTGTATATAGGGCTTCTAAGATGTTAAGAAACTTTCCAGGCACTCTCTTCTTCAAAAGACAATACTGGAGAACAGTCCTGTCCAACGAATCGAAGGTTGCCCAAATGTCAAGAAACACTACGATTGTTGACTTGTGATAGATATGACGGTGTTCTAGCATCTGGAGGAGAATGAAGATATAATTAGTACATCCTCGACTAGAACGAAAACCAGCCTGCTCTTCGTAAGTTAATCCTTCTCAAGTTTTGAACAATCTACGAAGTATGACTGACACCAATAGTTTGGACGCAATCGATAGTTGTTACAGAAACAACCTAAACCCTTTTTAAAGATAGGGACAACTATTGATTTATTCCATGATGTTGAAACACTCTCTAACTACCAAAACTTTGTAAACAATGCAGTCAGTTCCTTAACAAGAAAGTCGCCACCACCTTTAAAAAGGGTCGAAGATAAGTCATCTGGGCCTAGTGATTTGTAGGGCCTCAAGAGTTGGAGTTCCTTGCAGAATTCCGCTTCATTTGGTGGATACGTCGTCACAGACCATGGAGGGCAGGACAGCCTAGTCGACGTTGCCGGGGCAGAAGACCAGTTGAACTGCTCCTCGAAAAACTCTGCCCATCGTTCAAGACATCGGTAGATGTCAGTGATTGGCATCCCGTCATCTTTGCAGATTGTTTCGCTCACACCATACTTCTTTCTGCCAGTGGATCGGATGAGCTGAAAGAGCTTCCGGCAGTCGCCAGATGCAGCTGCCGTTTTCAACTCATTGGCATGCTCCAACCACCAGGGTTCTCGGTACTTACGCAAGATTTTCCCAATTTCATTACGTAACAGTCCTGGTTTGTGGTCAAACTCACGGTCACCCGGAGTAGACCCACGAGCTTCAATGAGTTGTAAGGAGCCTGAAGAAACCCAGTGCTTATAAGCGGGATGTTTCGAGAAACCGCAAGCGACTTCACTCGCCATTTTCATGGAGTCATGAAATTGAAACCAATGCTCATTTATAATTTTCGGTGGGCTGGTAGCTAGCCTTGAGCCTAGCTCGGTTTGATATTTGTTTGCAACAGAAGCTGCATGCAATTTGCTGACATCGATCAGTTTAGAACGATGAATTTGTCAGCCACTGAAACGTAAGATTAGCGCAATGACTTACCATCATACACAGCAAGATGTGTAGTTACCAATTCTGGTAGTTTCTGATGAACCCATTGTTTTGCATGAGCACTAAGCTGTGGATCATTTGAATGTGTAAGTGAAAGACCAAGAATCACCTCTTGGAGACGATTAAGTGTTGAAATTTGAGTAATTTGAGAAAATAGTCTTGTCGACAATAATCTATTGTTCTGTGTATGAAGAAGTAAGATAAGCGTAAATGGAACGAACTTCTAAGGTATTAGAAATAATAATACATTGTAAAATCCTAATGAATGGAAGAGTGAATTTCTGACATTTAGCAACTTAGTGTAATTTGCTTCCGTGGCGAACGAATAACCAGATAAAATTAGCCCACATTTAAAAAAGCCTACCTAATGCTTAATTTACATGAAGTTATTTAGCCAAACTTAGATAGTGGATCTTAAAGGCTTTTAAGGTGTTTTATTTACAAGGTACAATCGATTATGAACGGCTCTGGTGCAATGTATCAACTACAAGAGTGTGGATTTCATATCCTATTTTAGCAAAACAAATGAGAAAAAAAATCGGTCGAAAATAACTAAGCTGAAATTTATTTGTTATTATCGTCTGATGAGATCATGTACGTCGATTAACCTCCCTCCAGTTAGAAATTACTATTCATCACCTTTAGCATCGACACTTTTCAAGGGGGAACTTTGATAGTGGGCACACTTAAACTGGTAAAATGATTCATACAATGATGATAGATAGGTGTACAATAAAACAGGATGATTGTCGGACAATTGATTAAAAACTAGTAATGAATGTCTTACTAAACTTTTCAGTGTTCTGTTTTTAACTCAAAATTTGACAATGTACTCTCCGTAAAGATAACTATTTCCAGTTAATTCTGAACAGAACAGGACCTGACATTGAACGAGGTTCTTAAAATTTACGTCAAGACAAACAGGAATATAAATGACGATATTAATGAAGAGCTAAACCACGATCATAGACTGGGATATTTTGAATTCTAGTTACTACTTCCTGTTATTACAGACAGTTACCAAAAAATATTCGAACTTTGTAAGTGTTTGTATAATCTCGATGTGGATATTTGAGAGGGTGGCTTGACTTTACTTTTGTTAGTTGTCAGACTGATTGAAACTTAGTGGAATAGTACAAGTCCTTATGAATAAACACGATACCCATTGAACAAGTTAGTAGTCATCTTAATTTAGTAGCGTGGTAGATAGTAGGTCCGTGCTTGAAGTAAAAAATACCGGCTCCGAGTCTTATCGTGAACATCGACACGGATCCAGGTAGATCCAACTAACGAGCATCAAACGAGACAACAATTCAATATGTTGCAAACTGATAATTCAAACATGAAACAGAACAATACACATATAAGCTTCAACCTACCTTGTGTGTTGGCAGAGGATTTTCTATAGAATAGCAAACAAGTGACACGAAATTCGACTTTGACAATAACTTGCCGAGTTCTTGACTGAAATATTGAGCCTATTATGAAGTATTTAGTGTTACAAAAGAAGTAACGAACCTGATAAATGTCTTTTGGGGATTTATTTTCATTTAAACAATTAACTGAAGAGAATAAACAGCGTACAAAGTGGCGTTCTGTTTCCAATGTATGAAGTTTAATTATCTAAAATAGGAAAAAATAAGTAACCGCAAAAATATTTTTGAAATGTAAACTATAGCTAAGGTTCAAAGAGCCGCAGCTACGTTGGTTCATGGATTCGCAAAGTTGTTTTGCGTCGAAACGCTGGTTAAACTAAACCTATTTTCCCCGTCATGAAAATGACTGAAGGTGATAACCAGTTCCCAAATTACTTAGTGGTAACTTTACATCTGATATATACTCATACCTCTAACTTCCCAGAACAGATCTACGAGGACACTTTGGAAACGTTCATAAACACCGAATCAATAACTTGCCAACTGACTACAAACTTTACCATTGAATCACCAACCAGTGGTGCACTTGGCATCACGACAAGACCAGAACTCCATCAATAGATGCATTTAACAAAAAGCTGGATCGGCTGAAACCGTCATCACCAAGGACTAACACCAGTCGTTTAACCTTTATTCCTTTCCAAAATGACTATTGGACTGAGCTTCTAGGCACGTGCGGACCACATGGTTACGGTCCGCGTAACCGCCATAACCGATGGTCGCAAACAGGGTGAAATGGACAGAATGGTGAAGTTGCTCTGACCCTTTGATTCCACTTTGATCCTAAGCTATTAAACGACTCAAGTAATTTTATTCCACTAACTTATGTTTTCTCGGATAGTATCTTCTGTACCCAATCTTTCCTATCACTACTTCTACTATGAAATTTGGGCTGACAATTTTACCCTAATATTCTAATGGGGAATGACAACTTGGACTTATGTACATATGTTAGGTTCTATGTTGCGTTTAAATAGCTGCGACCGGATTTTATTGATAAATTTCAGTTGAATTGTGTAGCATGGTTTAGTTTTACTACAGTTTGTTGTTTGCGAAACTGAGAAAACGAAAAGCGAATGAACGACGCTTTAACCGGGTTGGTGGATACAGAGAGTCCACCTAGGGGAGTTGGAAAACCCTCATTCCAAACAAATGGTGCACATGGACTCCAATATCCTGAAGTAACAAATGGCGTATGAACCAATCGTTGGTCACCAGCTACCATGAGACTGCATCTCCTGACGTTGCTCCACTGCCTTGTGGATCAAACCTTTAGGTGGAAGGCTCCTGGTGCGGCCCCCTAAGAAAACCACCTGCTTCGGTTTGAGCACTTGAGCCGTATCCCAGCCGTCACACAAATGCAATGATTTATGTGGTGCATATCTATTTTTTGCATTCTTGTACCAATGTTTATGTGTTCCAATAAATAATAAATAAATAAAATAATACGGTTTGTAACAAATTGACATTACACAACTTCCGAAGGTCTCGAGTGATGATTGGCTCCAGGGAATTCCTGTGAATTCATGGTATATATTGTTGAATATGAACAGTTGGTCTGCTTGATGGACACATTTTAACAACTATCTATAAGCACTGTTATATACAAAAATCCGCAAGCATTATGCTTGTTTTTATAAAAACAAAGTAACTGTAAACATCCAACCCAAAATTCTTTGATAAACTAGTACATAACCAAACACTTATTGTAGTTAATAATAAACCCACTTCTTGGGATTTTATAGTTTGTAATTACTTATATTCTTCTAAGGGTCCTCATTATTAACACGAATGATTTCTACCAAGTAGGATGTACGAATCTTTAAGAAATCTTAAACTTTGCTATAACACCTCTTACTTAGCAACCCAAAACAATGATTAACAACTGTGTAATATTGTAACACGAAGATTACTGGACATACCTGATTAATCTCTGACTGGTTTGTCTTGTGATTCTTTTTGTTCCGAAAAAAAACTAGGGACTCTATCTGAGAGAAGACTGTCGACATTAAGCTAGGAGACAACATTTCCCAACACAAGCATATTTAGACCTGTCTAAGAACAAGTGTCGGTCTTCAATATACAATATCACGACGAATTCAACGGTCCCGTAACACCAAAAGGCCAACTGTGGCGGTTAATTTGAGCATGTGACAACGATGATTGAACTAGAATTCAACATTTTGATTAGTTAGGTAATCTTCCTCATACTAGCATATCAGTGCTGAGTGACAGCTCTAAATCTAGAAAGATAAATCAAGCAACTTGGTTGTCATAATCAACGTGTGTCAGGCGGGCGATTAAAAGTTGAGATTTCAGATTCCTTGAAATGAGTACGAAATGACAGTGATTGAATATGTTGTTCCTTTGTAAAATATTTAGTGGTTTGAGTTATAATTTTTTCACCTCGTTGCTTTCTAGTACATCTCTTTTTAAAAATGAGAGAGGAATACCACATGTGTAAATGTATACTTTACTTCCAGTACTCAGTTTCAGTTTCAATTTGAAAAGGATAGGAGGCTTATTGGTCTGTGTTAGTTCTGGCAATGACGGTCCCTCAGTTGTTCCAACTTTCTTTCGAAATAGTCGATGGGTGGAGCCTCAACCACGTGCTGAGTTAGTGAATTCCACTCGTTGATGATTCGATGAGAAAGTCGATAGTCAAATGACAAGTAATTTGTCCTGTGCTTTTGAACTTTTGTGGATCGTCCTCGTAAGTTCTCTGTCTTGGAAGACAAGAAAAATGAGGGCATATCAGTTCCAAATTTATCACTAAGCAATTTGAAATATGTAATCAAGTCGCCTCAAATTCTTCTATATGACAAAGGGAATAGGTTTAGTTTGGCTAGTCCATCATCAAACGGGAGATTCGTTATTCTAGGAATCAGCTTAGTTGCTGTCCTCCGAACCTTTTCCAAAGGTTTACTGTCTTTTTCAAACAGGGGTAAGCCGCTTGTATGAGGTACTCAAGTTTAGGACGTACGAACACTGTATACAAAGTCAAAAACGTTTTAGTGTCGACATGACTAAAAGCCCTACATATTGACCATAAAGTTCTAAAACCTTTGGCGACTATTGCACGGCAGTGTGCAGTAGTCTTTAAGTCTTGACTAACGACGACTTCTAAGTCACTATATGTCTGGACGACAGGTAGCTCAGTGTTATTCATCGTGTATGTATCTGTACCTTGATGACCGATATCCATCACAACACACTTGGAAGTATTTATTGGCAACTGCCAGGTTTGAGACCATTCAGACAATTTCTTCAGGTCATTTTGAAGTCCTAAGCTATCGCCCTTACTTCATATCTCTCTCCATATCTTGACATCGTCAGCATATAGCAAGACCGATGATGATATTAAACAAGATGGATCGAGAGGAATATCACTGGCCCAAAATCTGTACCCTGAGGCACTCTATTAAGCACAGTTTCCCAGCTAGATAACTTTGAATTCACCCGTACTCTTCGTTGGCACCCAACTAGGGACTCTTTTATCCACATCAATAGATTGCCTTCATTCCCGACATTTTTTAGCCTTTATAACAGCAGGTTGTGCGGAACTTTGTCATAACTTTGCTGAAGTCAATGTAGGTTACGTCTACAGGTAACGTTTGGTCCTTAAGAGATCATCAGCTTTCACGAGCGACTAATAAGTTAGTAATACAAGAATAACCTATTCTAAAACCATGATGCTTCCTCGAAAGGATCCGGTTTTCATCAAGAAACTTCAACATCTTCCGAATAATCTTTTCCAAAATTTTAACAACCACAATAGTTAGGCTAATGGGTCGGTAACTCTCAGGTTTATGTTTCGTATCTATTTTGAATACAGGACTTACTATGGTATTCTTCTTGTCTTTTGGTAAACAACCCCGGGTTAAGGATGGGTTAAAGCATATACCTCAGGGGTTCGTAACGAATTTAGCTAATTCCTTTAGTAACCTAGGTTGCGATTCATCGGGCCCCATGGATTTACCTATGTTAAGCTAATTTATCGGTCAAAGACATCGAGTCGTTTAATGGTCGCGCAATTCAGTGTTTGTGCAATTCTTCACACATCTTAAGAACAAATGTATTTTTCGCGTCTAGACCGAAATTAGTTAGTGTGCTAGTGAAGCATTCAGAGTCTTGTGATTAAGGAGACTTGGAAAAAAGGAGAATAAAATAACAATGAGTTGACGACTCAGCACGCAATTCATTTTCATTTATAAAAGAAAGATGACAACAAGGGGCAATAAAACAGGCTTCAGATAAAAACAATCTTAAAAAGGAAACTAGAGGTAGATAGTTTAACTTGCTACAACAGCATTGTTTTACACCTGGAGCGGTGGTCCGAAAATGGGCAGCGTTATATGACTTCGACATTTGGGTGGAGTTTTGTCCTCTGAACTGGATGGTTCGTTTGTGAAGCTTTAATTGTTATTCTGAACAACATCAACACAAACTTCAGGTGGACGTCAGGTATTTGAATTTCTCCCTATATGACTCACGGTTTTTCTTTTAGACCTCGATCGTTCTTGATTATTGTTGACTTTTAACTTATCATTGTTTACTTCTCTGTCTTGATTGAATCTCCTACTGATTTGATTCTTAGGATAAAAAAGAACACCGCACTAGATGAACTTGAAACTTGGTGAAGATGGCTTTCTCTTAGCAGGTCATCGAGTAGTCAAGTCTTAAAACAGAATGCTGCCAAGATCTTCATAAGTAAGACATTATCTTTAGAAGTTTTATAGACAAATGCTCATAGTCTAGGGAAACACTTTATGGACTGGGAGTTTTAGTGGAAGGATTAGGGCCACTCCTTATAGCTTTGAAGCACATTCAGCTATGGAGTAAATATAACAAATGCCGGATATTGGGGAATCTGAATACACCTAATGTTAGTTAAACAGAGATGACCACCTAAGGACCTGGGAACTATTTGAATGATAGACTCCTGATGACTGTAATGGAGCATGCCCAAGCACAATATGTCTCCAGATTCACACGTTTCGGGTCAAATCAAAGATCTTGTTTGTTGGACTCAGTAATCAGTCACTAAGCGGAGGATATTGGCAATATAAATAATCCCTCTGCTACTAGTGATTACCGACCACGTCGTTTCATCATTCATGTTTCGAGCTTGTGACATAATACCCGATTAGCTTATATCATATCCGGATATATGGAGAACAAAGATAACAGCCATATTGGAGTTTAAATGGTTCGGCGTGGAATGGAAGAAGCCTAGGCTTAATGGGCTTCCGTACTTAGTAACAGCGGATCACCGATGCTTTCAAGTAGGAACCTAAGCATACTATCGACAAAACAGGAAAAATAAAAAAAGTCGGTAAGTTGGTCAGATTCTGTCATTAATCATTAAGAATATGCCAAGTTTTCTCTTAAACGACCCCTGGGAATTCGCTCGGACTAGCTCAGCCGGTAGCGATTTTGAACATTTGACCACTGCATTTCCTTCTTTAAACTCAACTCAATATCCTTCTCAATAACACAGAACCTGATTTGTTATTATAATTCTATTGTTATTAATATCTTTTTCAAATATGGCGAATACAATGCTAACATTATTGAAACTTGTGTATTGTTGGATTTTTGAAGAAACCCGAAATGTTTTATTCACAACACTTATGTACCCATAAGATGTTCGCGAATAATAATTATTATACTCTTATGGAGTACAAGGTGTGTCTGCAGTCCGTTCTGCTGTGTTGAGTCTCCAGTTCCTGGATGTTACCTCTTGGGTTTGCATTGTGACTAAGCTTAGGTACGTGGTTAAGGGGGTGTTCAGAAGTGTCAAGAATGCTGGAAGTCATTAGATCATCTCTGAGGCGCCTGTACCCTAATGAGTGATTGAAGACACTCTTTAGAAGACTTGGATTTGAGTCCTCGAACTGGTTTTTTGGCTTTCGTGGGTACGTTTTTATGTATTCTTATTCTTCTAAAGTGAGGGAGGAAACAATATGTTTCCATGCTTCAAGGGTGTCGAAAATACTGTTGAAGTTTATATGGAAGGCTATTCCATCGAACTGGCAGAAAGTGCGCCTCAATGTTACCAATGTATGGTTTGCACGGATCGCATTTTTGCCGCAGTTAGCGTAGGAACTCAGATCATAGAGTACTAACACTTAGATCTCTTTGAACTCAGGATAATTTTAGAGAAAAGTCACCTCAGTTGTATTTGTAGTCTGAAACGTCCACTACTTTACACTTTGGAGTGTTTTTCATGAACCACTTTGCAGTGTAGTCCATCCGATGAACTCCGGATGATATTGGCGGTCTTGTCAGGTACACTTTAGTGTTGAAACAGGTTCCATAAAGTACTTCTATTCATACTGTCAAACACCCCATAGTCAAGAAACTTTATGTATGGTGACAAGTTCCATTCAGCCGATTGCTCAACAATCATCCATTTTGTCCGGTCCTATTGCTTTTTCACTCTTGCTTAGTTCGATGGCGGCAGAATTTCTTCCGTTGTTAGTAAAGTGACATCTGTAGCAAGATCTGTATGTGCTGCTTCGATGTCTAGTGTGTTGAGTGGATCTGGACTTTTTAAGAGTTCCTTGAAGTTTTCATATTGAATGTCTGAAATGACATTTCTGGAAGAATTTGAAACAACTTAGTACTTAATAACATCAATTAAATGTGTCTTTTAATCATGTATTCTGGATCAATCATAAGAATTCCGTATGATGTTGACAATCTCTACTTGACCGTTCACTCCGGTTTGCCTTTTTTCCACTCCATTTTCTTCATTTGTTACATAGGTGTTTCATATTTCCTTCCCTTACAACTCATTCCGCTGTCTTTGCTAGCTATTTCATGTATTTCGGCTTGTCGGCTCTAATGACCCTCTTCACTTGCTTGTTTGCTTCTGTGTATTCAGCTTGTGCCTTGACTTTTGCTGCGCCTGCTTGGCTGTTATTAATTGCTGTGTTCCTGTTCTTCCTTTCTTGATTCTTGTTCGGAGTTTCGACAGAACTCTATTCCTTATAATGATGCGTTATGAGGCACAGAACCTTCTGACGCGTTAAGGCTAGTTTTTATTTGATTCCTTTTCGGTTGTTCTCCATAATATTTTCTTCTTTCAATAGGTCCTGTATGAATTGAAACATGTTGTTGCGAGTTATCTTCAATTCATTGAGTTTTTCAGTATGTCGAAGGAAGGCTGTATTGAGCCTTTGTTATGCTGTTTCTGCAGTGATCTGAAGTCGTGTCAGTTCCTCTTCTGGTTCTCACGCTTTCCAATGACCGGGGTCTTTACTGATGCAAATATGATCGACCTGATTCTCTGTGGTGTGTTGCGGTGAGATCTATGTAGCTTCGTTTATGCTTTTGTATAGGAACATTGTGCCGCCCATAACCATTTGGATGATAATCCTGGATCCATGAGATTCCCATCCCATTCGTTCTTTTTGTGCCTCTTTGAACAGCATCAGATCAACTCTATGAGTTTGTGGAGCATTTTCCTCTTCGTGACCAGAGTACAACAACATTTCTCCTGAAGTTATCATTTTATGTCAAGATCGGGTCCCATGAGTTTCGATTTTTCTGACAACCGTCAAGTTGTATATCCTCCTTTTTGTAGCTATTCGACTGATCTTCCTAGTCACCTACACTGTCCGGACATTACATGTACTTAATTAAAATAATAATTTATCCTCAAATAACAGATTGTTACATGAAACATGCCGGTTTACAGGCAAGATCAATTTGTTAAAAAAGATACAATTTTCACTGTAGTAAATTACTCAGCTAGGGTGATATTTTATAATATACGAATGTTGATGGTTTTAGTAAGAGTCGTATTGTCAGTATCACAGTTGGCGCGCTTTACGAAGGTTGTGTTGCGAAGTAAAAATGATGGTCGAGGATAGATCCACATGAAGTTGGAGGCTTCTAGATACCGCAACCTTGGATCCTCCGGGAATATCTGAGGCTTTGATGATGGTACAAGACGAAGTCACCCGTTCCATATCTGTTTTCGTTGGCGTGTCAAGGAGGCTGATATTATAATAACTATTGCTCTAGTTGTTTGAAATGGCATCAGCCTCGTGACTTCCGAAGAATATCGGCTTTCACCATAAGGCGTCGTAATTCTTTTTTCTTTCTGAATGACGGAGTTTAAATGGTTTAAACTGTTTACCCTGATTTGCGTTGTTTTAACAAGATTGTTTTCTACGAGATGAAACTGCTGACCGCTAGCCCAACCCGGCTTTAAACTGGAAGTAACTCCGGAAGAGCTACAGGCGGAGTTTATAGATGGTCATCATAAGTTAATACTAATAAGAATGTAGTGATGCAAACAAATAGCTGTGGCTGTTCATATCACTGAAAAATAAGTGAAATTTTGTTGTCCGTAGTAATGGACCATAAAGATCTAGAATTCATAAAATGCGATAACCTTGGGACTACGAGTAACTCTAAGGTTGCCGCTGTCGAAGACTTAGGGGTCGTATTTATTATCTGTCAACCATTTCATTACATTGACGAAGAAATATTTGGTATGGTATTGTAGAATGGTGGTCTACTATGATATTAGTACTGCTCTAATAATAGACCTAATCCTAAATTTGTAGATTCGTCATGATATAACTGCCTAATCTATAAGATCTTACGTGGAAGTCACACCATCGACTACGCCAACTCACTGTATCGTATCAATTACCAATACATGATGAAGAAGAAGGTTAGGTTAGAGAAGGAACAATATATTTAATATGAATAAAGACCACGCCTGCATGGCCGAGCCATGCCACTCGATCAACTCCAGTCCATTCAATTCATTCTCCGCGCCTTCTCCATTGTTAGGTATTTCTCCGCGTTAAATATTGAATATCTATTTTCTGAGTAGTCTCGTGTTCACAGCTTTGTGGATTGTGTGGCTATTGTCCAATGCCACTACACTACTCTCCCACCAGAATCAACGTGATGTTGGTTCGATACCAAATTGGATGGGATCGTCGCGCGCCGGAGGTTACCAAGGATAATAAGAATCCTCCGGGTATTGGTAAGCTGAAAGATAAATCAAAAAGAAGGCGGCAGCATCTGGTAGGGAAATACATGTAATAATCTTAAAATATCTGCTTTCATGATTAACACGCTTAAAATGAAAATATGGTTGAAGATTATTTGAACTATAAAAAATGGGATTACAATAATAATAATAAAACGACGCGTGTTAATAACTTAACTTATAGGCAGTAATTATTTTGTGTTTAGAAATATTAAAATAATGAATATTGTAGAAATGTTAATATTGGTATTAGTTTTGGTTTAAATTATGAAATCGGATAACGATTATGCCGGTATGTTGTCCATAAGAGTTGATTTCCAATTGCATCTGTATTAGTAGGCTAACTGAAGGAACAAAAGTATTACCATGGTAAAGAATTCCAACTAGTGTTCCAGTTAGTTTGATACGGTTTATTTAGTTACGGGGAGATTTTCTCAACCTCATTTTTACTTGACCGTGATAGAATTTGGTAATACTATTAATACACATGAATGGTTACCAAAATAAAATTTAAATACGTGAGTGATGATTATATGAATTTTGGACAGATAGCTAGGAACAAATCGTTAAACATGAGCGTATTCGTAAGAGACATGCTCTAGACTCAATGTTCTGATCTGTGGCAGACTATTTACTTGTATTTATACTTGCCGGCTGATTGGACATACAAGTTAGTTGCAAGTATGCAGTTTATCATAAGGCGGAACACGATTTAATTGAGATATAGTGGTTACAAGTTATTAAAATCAGTTAGACTATGGGTCATATTACGAAGTGATGTGGTGCTGCAAGATGTATTTAGCTAAATAACTTTTTACAAGATGATTAATAGTGAGTGATGCTCATGTGATTATCAGGGAGAACATAAGTTGTAACCAGGGAGTACACTCCCAACTCATGTCTATGATAATGGCTTGAACCTTAGTCAGTGTTGGGGTAAATTCGACATTGATGTTTTCCGTTTGCAGGAGATTTGCTCGACTGCTTATACTGATTATTTGCATGCATGATTGTGTCGTTAAACCATCAATTAGACTGACAAGGTTTTGAGATATTTACTGAATGAGCAACTGATAGAGAAACATACTGTAATCATCTGTGATGGGTGAAGATACCAAGAAAACAACACCATTTAATGGTAATTATAAGTCAATTTGTTGACCTATTTCGTTAATAGTTTCATTAATTTTATCAGTCATATTACGTGATTGTCAAGTTATGACAATGCTTTATGACGATATCCTGAAACTATTAAATTTAACTAGTTATAGTGTTGATTAAGGATTAGTCAGTGGAAAAATAGGTATTGTTGCTTTAAGTGATTCAAAATCATCAGATATTTATAACGTTAAAGAATCCGAGACGCCTAATTTAATTATAAATTTTAATTCAGAAATATTCGTTTAGTGTTAATTCTAGTAGGCTACGGAGTTTTGATTTTGAACGTTTGTTTAGCCAACAGCTACTTGGGGATTTAGTTATTTCACTAGTGCAGTTGATAGTACCTAAATTTTTAATCTTATTATCTAAACTATGTTCGCATTTTAGGCTGCTAATATGATAAACCAATCCATAAACCCAAATACGATTAGCAACAACGACTATGATGGGTTTATTGATAAATGTTAAAGGCGATCCAGATGATTTCTAAATTTATAAGACATGGAGATATAGTGTAACGTATGTATGGGCCAGGTTAACATGCAGGTTGTTGACGTATATGACGATTTAAAAATAATGAACATGACCAGAAAATAATTTCAAAGTTTAGACTGCTTGTGAAACTTCAGGCAGGAATATGATGTGTTATAAACATTCCATAAGGAGTTACTGCATTTAGCCTAGGGACACTTACAAATATATAGCAAAAGGAACCGGAAAACATATACATGTTAAGTAAAAAAAAATCATCCAGTAAAATAGTTGAACTCGCCTGGATTATTTTTGAAAATTAGATTATTCAGTGGACGACATATATAACGCCATTCGTGAGGAGTAGTAATGATCCAAAAGCATCCAGAATAAAACATACAGTATGGCAATCACTTCCAGGGTGCTTGATGCTGTTGAGGTCTTTGGGACTCGCTCTGATCAGAACAACTGAATGAATCCAGATAATTGTGTGTGCCATCTAAAATGAACTTATGATTGCAGAAAACTTATAGCTGGAACTCACCGTATGTTTTTGGAGTAGTCATCCTCGTTGTTTGGCAATGGAACTCGAGAATATGAAATTAGGCAGGCAGTGGTCAGAAGAAAAGATATTACAGGATAGTGCATCGTTTAAAACAGGATGAGGTGTTAAGTGAAGGAACACTGAGAATTAGATCCAGATAACTATTTACTCCTTGATCGCATTGTTAGTCAATGTATATTTACGCTATTTACAGGTCATATTTGCTAGAGCTTGATGTTTAAACAAGACTACGTCGCTGAAGCATGTAAATGCTATTACAGCTTGTTATCAAATCATCAAAGCTAATTAGTTAATATAGACGACCAGTTTTTATTATCGATTGAGCTAGTTTGTCATGAGGACTAATCAATATAACATTACAATGATGCATGTGAGCATTAATCAGAGGACTATTAGAATACAGGGTTAACATAAATATAAAATCGATCGAGAAAGTTGAAGTGGAAATAAGGATTAATAATAATAGGTTGCGTTTCTTTAGTTGGGCTCACCAATGTAGAATGGTGGTCTACTATGATATTAGTACTGCTCTAATAATAGACCTAATCCTAAATTTGTAGATTCGTCATGATATAACTGCCTAATCTATAAGATCTTACGTGGAAGTCACACCATCGACTACGCCAACTCACTGTATCGTATCAATTACCAATACATGATGAAGAAGAAGGTTAGGTTAGAGAAGGAACAATATATTTAATATGAATAAAGACCACGCCTGCATGGCCGAGCCATGCCACTCGATCAACTCCAGTCCATTCAATTCATTCTCCGCGCCTTCTCCATTGTTAGGTATTTCTCCGCGTTAAATATTGAATATCTATTTTCTGAGTAGTCTCGTGTTCACAGCTTTGTGGATTGTGTGGCTATTGTCCAATGCCACTACAGTATATCCGTCTTTTAGGAGATCACATTCTGAATGTGTGATTCAAGCAGAGAGCACTTCTTTCATGTATGAAACGGATATTCCAGAATAGATTCAATGGAGAGGGACCAAAATTGCAGAAAGTTTCTCTAGTCTGTCTTTTTAAGTCACATTGACACGCCCCAACCTATTCTCACTGCATAACCTCAGGTTACAGACTAATTAAATATCGGGTTACCGTGCGTTTTGGCATCAATGTCTCATATTTTCCTTCCACCTTACTTACTTACGCCTGTTACTCCAAATGGAGCATAGGCCGCCAACCAGCATTCTCCAACCCACTCTGTCATAGGCTTTCCTATCTAGTTTAATCCAATTCTTGTTCATTTTTCTTATGCCTGTCTCCATTTCTGTTATTTGGTCTTCCTCTTTTCCTTTCGCCTTGAGGATTCCGTGTGAGGGATTGTCTTGTCACGCAGTCGGGTGCTTTCCTCAATGTGTGTCCTATACACTTCCAGCGCTTCTTCCTGATTTCTTTCTCCACTGGGATCTGGTTTGTTCTCTCCCACAGTACGTTGTTGCTAATAGTGTCCGGCCAATGGATCTGAAGTATTTTGCGTAGACAATTGTTAATAAACACCTGTATTTTCTGGATGATGGCTTTCGTAGTTCTCTAGGTTTCTGCCCTATACTGTAGAACTGTCTTGACATTTGTATTGAAAATACTAACCTTGGTGTTGGTTGACAATTGTTTTGAGTTCCAAATTTTCCTCAGTTGTAAATATGCTGCTCTTGCTTTGCCCATCCGCGCCTTCACATCTGCATCACATCCACCATATTCATCAATGATGCTGCCCAAATATGTAAAGGTTTTCACATCTTCCAAATCTTCTCCATCAATTGTGATTGGATTGATGCATGCTGTGTCGTATCGGGGAATCTTGCTTTTCCCTTTGTGTATGTTGAGACCTACTGCTGCTGAGGCTGCTGCCACACTGTTCGTCTTCTCCTGCATTTGTTGTTGCGTTTGCGACAGAAGGGCCAGATCATCTGCGAAGTCTAGATCGTCCAACTGCATTCTAGATGTCCATTGTATCCCGTGCTTCCCTTCACATGTTGACGTCTTCATGATCCAGTCGATCATCAGGAGAAAGAGAAACGGTGACAGTAAGCAACCTTGCCTAACACCGGTCTTCACTTCGAACGACTTTGTCAACTGTCCGCCATGCACGATTTTGCAGTTTAATCCATCATATGAATTCTGAATGATATCGACAATCTTCTGAGGCACGCCGTAGTGTCAAAGAAGCTTCCATAGTGTTGTTCTGTCCACTCTGTCAAATGCCTTTTCGTAGTCAATGAAGTTGATGTAGAGTGATGAATTCCATTCAATTGATTGTTCCACAATAATCCGTAGAGTTGCGATTTGGTCTGTACACGATTGATCCTTACGGAATCCTGACTGTTGGTCACGAAGTTGGGCGTCTACGCAATCCTTCATCTTGTTTAACAATACCCTGTTGAAGACTATTCCCGGTATTGAGAGGAGAGTGATGCCCCTGTAGTTATCACACTTGCTGAAATCGCCTTTCTTCGGTATTTTGATCAGAAGTCCTTCTTTCCAGTCTTTTACTACTTGTTCCTCATCCCAAATCTTATTGAAGAGAATTTGAAGTATCCCTGCAATGAATGCTACGTCTGCTTTCAGTGCATCTGTTGGAATGTTGTCTGCTCCTGTTGCTTTGCCACTCTTGATTTGTCTAATGGCCATGATGATTTCTTCAATTGTTGGTGGGCCAACATCGATTGCGATGTCCGTGAGTGCTGCTTCGATATTGGGTGGGTTCAGTGGAGCTGGTCGATTCAACAGTTCGTTGAAGTGTTCTACCCACCATTTTCGCCGTTCTTCAATGTTGGTGATTACCTCGCCTTCCTTGCTTTTCACTGGTCGTTCTGCTTTGCGGCGATTTCCAGAGTTTCTTTGTCGTGTCATACAGTTGTCACATATTTCCTTCTCTTGCAGTCTTTTCCGTCGCCGTTGCTAAATCTTCCACATATTTACGTTTGTCGGTTCTGATGCTCGTCTTCACTTTTTTGTTAACTTCTGTGTATTCAGCTTGTGCTTTGGCTTTTTCTGCTCTTGTTCGACTGGTATTCATTGCTGCCTGCTTGTTCCTTCTTTCTTGAATCTTATCCAGTGTGTCATCATTGATCCATTTCTTGTGATGGTGCTTCTTGTGGCCCAGAACCACATGACATGTTGAAGTGTTTGCTTCCTTGATCCCCTTCCAGTTGCTCTCCATAGTAGTTCCTTCTCCATTGTGTAGATCATGAAAGGACTGGAACTTATTGCTGAGGACTATCTTGAATTCGTTGAGATTGTTAGTATCCCGAAGAAAAGCCGTATTAAACCTTTGTATTATTGTCCGCCCCGTTGTCCAGTAATTCTTCAGTTTCAATTTCATCTTGGCGACCAGCAAGTGATGGTCTGATGCTATATCAGCTCCTCTCTTGGTAGGCACGTCTTCCATCGTCCTCCTGAACATTTTGTTCATGCAGATATGGTCGATTTGGTTTTGTGTAGAGTGATCCGGTGAAGTCCATGTGGTTTTGTGTAGGCGTTTATGTGGGAATATGGTGCCGCCTATGACCAGTTTATTGAAGGCACATAGGTTTGCAAATCTCTCACCATTTTCGTTCCTTTCTCCCAGTCCGTGTCGTCCCATGCTATCTTCATATCCAGTGTTGTCCGTTCCAAACTTGGCATTGAAATCTCCCATCAGAATAGTCAGGTCCTTTGTTGGACACTTCTCGATGATTGACTGCAGCCTATTGTAGAATTGATCTTTAGCGTCTTCATTGTAATCGTTGGTAGGCGCATAGCATTGGATGATGTTCATTGAAATGCCCTCTTTCTTTGTTTTGAAGGAGGCTTTGATGATCCTTGGTCCATGAGATTCCCATCCTATAAGCGCATTTTGCGCTTGTTTAAACAGCATCAATGCAACTCCTTGTGTATGTGGTGCATTTTCTTCTTCATGGCCGGAGTATAACAGGAGCTCTCCTGTAGTTAGTCGTTGTTGTCCAACTTGCGTCCAATGTGTCTCAATGATCCCAAGCACCTCTAGGTTGTATCTTCTCATTTCTGCAGCAATTTGGAAGGCTCTCCCGGTGTCCCACATTGTACGAACATTCCATGTACCTAAATAAATGGTCGCTCTAGTTGTCAGAAGGGGCATCGGCCTCGTAACTACCGAAGAAATTCGGCTTTCATCATGAGGCGTCATAATTTATCTAAATGAAGACCTTCTGACACCCAGGGCAGAGTTTAAAAGGTTTGAATAATTTTTTCTGGTTAGCGTTTTTTAAGCGAGTTAGTTTTCCACGGGATGGGGACGCTAACCCCATGCCCAACCCCCCTTTATCCGGGCTTGGGACCGGCAGTAGTTCCCGGAGGGACTTCAGGCGTAGTTATTTTTTTCCTTCCATCTAGGACCAATTATCTAGGAGTAGATTCTAAGAAATTTCAAAAGCTGAGATCAAAACGTTTACATCTAGAGTACCCTTTCTCGCACAGCTAGTGATTTACTAGAATTCTCCACACAGCGACACGTAATATCAACACGTCCAGATGGCATATAACGCAAAATTGAGTTTTCGCTGCACTACAAATTGCAAAAATAAATATTGGTTAATTAGACTGACATCATTACTTCTGAGGACTAAAGACTGATGATCGTGTCAAACGCCTGCTAACATTGCTATCCTAGGAAGTAAGAACACTCCAAAATGTTCGGGAAATCTCATGCGTCATTGTAGATTCACACATATGGCAAACAATAACTGCATTGGGGTGTGTATATATAGACCAGTATGACCATCGCATTTAGTCGGTTCTCAACACGACCTTCCCTCCTTATGACCTGTGCACATCCATAAGAATAGAAATTTCGCTTAGATTGTAGTAATTTTGATCTCAGCAGACATAAAGTCCATTTGGCAGCATGCTGTGACTAATAGCTGGAGCAGAGGCTAACTATTAAACGACTGAGTGACAACAAGTAAGGAGGCGGTCCAAAATAGAACTGGATAGTAAAAGAAACGTTTGTGCCTGTTCATATTCTGGATTAAAGGAAAGAACGTTTGTGATAGCAGGGTCCGAATCGACTGACTTTATTTTAAAGTGGGTGGGCTTACGAGAATTCAAACTAGAGAACAACTTTGTCTTGAGATACGTTTCTTTTCGGCTCAATTTTTATATAAACCAACAACTTTGTTAGCATAAACTGTTGTATAAAAATTTCAGGGTGAGACCACGATCAACATATGGGATTGGCAGTTTAGTGGCATAAGGAATCTCAGTAAATTAAGGATAACAAGAAATTGTATAATACAGGCCTTGACACTACCATGTATTCAGATTTTTCGCTTAACTGAATCTTTCGAGCTGGTATGCTATGTCGTAGCATATATTTGTCATAAAGGCTTTGTCAAAGGTGGAAAATTAAAACTACTGGCTACTGTTTCATCATATCGAGCTACCTGAGGTCACCCACATACGTTGGCTTTGGTTGGAGCTCAAAAGCTGACGCTTGACGTTCGTGACAGACAAAAAACAATTTGGGGGGTTGTGGTGTTTGAATGAAGTAATGATACCTTGGTACTTGTTGAATGCTCGATTTCGAATTCCGAATACAATACATCCATTAGTGCTTGTGTCTCACTTCCTAATTCAATTGCGTTATTTCTGGGACTCTTAGTTCGTGCTATAATTCAAATAATTCAAAACATTATACTGGCGTCGCGATGGAGCCTGTAATGGAAAAGTTTGATATTCATTCAACTTCGTAAGCTTTTGAAGATTCCTTTGAAAGGTTCGAAATCTGGGCTATGACCAAGGAAGATGATGAGGATGTTTATATTGTGGCACACTTCCTCACATTCATTGGAAAGGAAGCATACAGCTTATTAAGAACTCTGGCTATGCCGGTAAAGCTCATTTCGCTTCCTTATACAGCTCTCAAGGAACTGCTGCTAGACTATGTTCAATATACAAATTTCGAATGGGGTTAAGGAGGAAGATTTCGTAAAATGATTTATGAGGATATAAAAAATTCCACTACATTACGTCATCCCAACCCAGTTCATACTCAAGATTATGCAGACAATTCATTGAGGAGTTGCAATGCATTTCACGAAGATAGGCACAAGCTAAGTCAGTGTTTGTCCTGTGGCAAGTTCCACTCTTTTAATTCATGTAAATTTCGTAATTCTAAGTGCTTTAAATGTGCTGATATTGGACATATTCAGTCAGTCTGTAATACTAATGTTCATCTTATTGCAATCAATATTAAGACTTGTAATTCTGATTCTACTGAGTCGAGTATTTATAATGATGATTTATTTTTATCAACGATTGCAATAGACAATGTAGAGTCACAAAGTAGTTCAGAGTTAAATGAAATCCAGAATTCTTGCGAAACAACAGTTTCTAACCAATCGATTTATCAGATTTCTCATGTTATTGTACCAAATATGGCTTTTCCTAATGATCCATATATTTCTGATGACATTTCTTACAAATCCGAGGAAAATATGTTGAGTGAACATAATTATGATCGAAAACCTGATTTATTTTTAATAGATGCTGATTTTTCTAATGATCCTTTAATCTTCAATGACATTCTTAATGAATTCGAGGAAACTTCCTGACGTTTGTTAATTCCAATACTAATGAGCACATTCAAGATAGTACAAAGTTTCTATCCAATACAATGTCAGACAGACTCAGGATGAACTTAAGAAGAAGATGTAAAACCGATTACAAACACATTTACTCCTATTTAAACTGTGTCGGATGTGGTGTTTAAATGAAGTAATGATACCTTGGTACTTGTTGAATGCGCGATTTCGGATTCCAAATACAATACATCCATTAGTGCTTGTGTCTCACTTCTTAATTCAATTGCGTTATTTCTGGGACTCTTAGTTCGTGCTATAATTCAAATAATTCAAAACATTATAGGGGTATAGGAAGTTGACTGAGATTTTCGGTGGCAACTTTGTTTTTTTCTGAACACAGTAGACCGCCTTTGATGACCACTATTATTATGAAAGGACGAAAATAGGCATTCAAGCATTATATTAAATCAAATTGTCCTTTCCCAATTATTAACGGAAGTGGGTGTTAATTATGTGCATGTTGTGCTCCAGAATATTAGAATTATTTGATTTGAATCGAAAATTCGTTTACAATCTAACACATAAGTTTAATCAAATGCCACTTGACCTTCTATTTCTCCGTTATTACACATATTGACTTAAGTGATATCTTGGTAAATATTTCTACCTGACGTGACCATAACCATGCAGTTCGACGGTTTAGGAGACTGACTAGGAAAATATCCCTTTTTATGTAGGAAATGTCTTCAGCTTTTGATAGGAAACCGTAATAATCAGTCATTAATGAGATCTATAATCTGATGTGTTACGCGTAATGGTTTTAGTCTGTTAATTGTTTATCATAATAGAAGTATGTTTGTGAGGATTTACATAGTATTTCATTCCTGTGGTAATTTGTAGGTTTGTTTCAGGCTTCATAATTGTAGTCGAGGCAACTACTCAATACTACTGAGGCCATTTTCTTATTGTTGCTGTTCTCACACTTCTGTTTCTAATCTCACGTCAAGTTCAATATTCTACGAAGACAACAAACTAAATGCGAATTCAGACACTTACTCCATGAATAAACGTTTGAGACTTGATAAAGAAGAATGATGCACGATAAAAAGTAATGGTGAAAATTTCATTTATGTATTCATATACTTTTCATTTTCTTGTCACTCTTCCGAAATCAAAAATTGTTTATTCTGTTCTGTACTCCAGCTTATATTTGATTGATTTGGTTAATAAACAAGAGCATTTAATGCCTTGCAAGCAAAGCGAACTGTACGCTCCCAAGATCCTCCCGACTGACTAGCGGCCAGAAGATACCAGTCGGCTCCCTGGACACGTTACTTCGATTCATGTTCAGCTCCCATCAAATTTCGTTCATTAACATTGTATTTTTGAATGTCTGTACTACCGACGAACTTAATCAGAGCTATGACAAATTTATCTATTATAAAACTGTGTTTTACACTAACTTCTTTAGTTCTTATTTTCAAACACCTTCACAAATAACCGTAGAGTTCTGTAAAATTCTTCGGTTTAACTCGATGTGTTAAAAACAGTCTTCTACTGAAGAAACGAATTGTCGCGATTTTCTGCCCTGATCAGGGATGCTATTACGTATTTAATAGGTCCTGTAGTGAATAAAGTCTACGTGACTTGTCTTAGCCTTTGTTCTAACCTTTCCAGTTATCCCATAACCGATGTTTGTTCTTTCCGATTAGCCATGTCTAATCTTGATCATCCCCTACACATGTCTGTATGCTAGTGCGTATATATCTGTACGCTAGCTTGTACCTCTTTCATGCTTATGACGACTGAGTAGCTCATTATTCACGGAGATGGCTACCTATGCTACTCAGTTTCACATGCATATGTGTTGTCACCTAGGGTTTCTCCGAACCGCTGAATGTTTGAAACATGATTTTCTGAAATACTTCACTTTTTTACCCTTTATTTCCATGTTGTTATTGTTGTAACATGTTTAAGGAATATATACGAAGTAGGATATGTATTTCATCGACCTCAGTATCATTCGACCATATGAAGTCAAATCCCAGGCCAGTATATCTCTTTTTTCTGATGGATGGGGAATCATATGATGTATTTGTATATACTTGAGAATAAATAATAGCAGTAGAGTCAGTGATTCGTATAGTTTCAAGTGGTTTCGTGCTGAATCAAGGAACTAAAAATCGATACTTCATGTACGGGACCAGGTATTATGAAAAACAAGCCAAAATGAAGAAGTCCTATGATTAGTGAAATATTGCTGAGACCTAACCAAGCAATTTCCTAATGTGGGTCGTTAATACATTAAGAGACTGATCAGAGGACGTTGAAGTGTTTACCAATTATCATCAAGTTGTTTAGACCATTTCAGAATGCGGAGAACATAATGCGCTTTATGTATCTTGAGAAGTACGGATTACTGCCGCCCAAATTAGATGATTTGGTAGATATGATCAAGTGAATACTTAATTGCTTGAGCTTAGTGATAAGACAATCATAATTGACACATCTGGCTTCTTACTAGAATAAAGTATATTTGTCTAGCTATCCGTTGTAATCAACTAACTTGTGATATTAGAAGTATATAAGGGAGTTAATCTGAGTTTTACTCGCCAATTACTTCTACCACTAATGTTTTCTCTCTTTACATTCAGGTAGAATATGGTAGCTATCGTACCTTCCTATAACCAATAACTCTGTCCTACATCTCAGGTCGATATTATAAGTGAAAATTATTCTATGAATCCTATCTACTTCAGATTATACTTATATCGTTTTCAGACAGTTGTTCCTGTACATAGGGTACGTTGTACATCACTACGCGCAATGTCCGAAGTGAGCGCTACGTTACTATTTGAAAAGGCCTATGGAGTCCATCGCCTATCTGGGTTTTATATTTTATAAATTTCTGCTCACGAAGCAGAACAACATACTTTGGTTATGTTGCACCTGAGTACTGTGGCTGTTACAGTATTTTTACTTGTGACTGCTACCAGACAAGATGATGACATTGGTAAGTCTATTTGATCTCGTATATCACAAATTCCGAACAATACAATATTTTGCTACATTTATTTGTAAAAAGTTTCTTAGAATACAGTACAAGAGCGGTTCAACTTTTGGCGACGGCAACCTCATGTTTTTTATAAGCTAGTCACTTGATCTTCTATCTTTAAGTTTAAGGTAGATGTGATTTGTTCCTTAAAACGACATAACCAGATTTAGACTAACGGATCGCAGTCTAGTTGTGTATTTTAAGGATGATGTTTATTCTGTATTATGATTACAGATATACTTGAGTAGCTTATCGTTATGCTGACAATTTAAAATAAAATTTGCCTAATATCACTTACTCGTTATTGAATACGTTTGAGCACTGACACATCTGTACAGGTTGATATTTGGGCTTCTGCAAGTAAATTGTTTTGAACTTATCTTCAGTTTTCAAGTGGTAGAAGCTTTAAATCGATCTAAGTAGCTCCGGTTATATTATTAAGCAAAACTTATTTGATATGAGATTCCTTATTTCAAGGCATAGTTGTGTCTTATCAAATTTGTGGGAAAACAGAATAGATGCATACTTCGAAACAGGATTTATCGAAATTGTGTTTTCTTTTGCTATCACTAGCACTACACATCTGGGAGTATCTTGTGCTTCTCAATCAAGTTTAGTTTTGACTTAGAGTTGACTGCTGTCAGTAGTTGTCGTTAAAACAAATTTCAGATACATTGACGACTAAGGTATCTCAACCACGCAATACTGAGGTGTCATTTTGTGTGGAAAACTGTAATCATGATTCTTAACTATCAAATTAAAATCCTAATTCTTCGCATTAATTTACAACCGACTTCGGCCCTAAAGTCTGGCTTAATTCTTATGTGCTGTTTTTTAGACATTGGCAAAACTTGGTTGGATGATTGTGTCAAAAAGGTGTCCTACTTTTTCTGGTCTCGGTCTAACTTATCATACTTGTAAACTATTTAGCTGATGCAGTTTCGTGATCGCTTCATGCCTGACTGGTGTTCGAGAACTGTAAATCCAGAGCAGTTAAAGAGCCTCCCACTTGTCGGTAAAGGTGATAATCAAGTCTTAGCCTGTTGATGGGTCTCAAAATACAGAAATTCTTATATGGGTTTAACTATAGTCGTGTTCCCTCACTTAAAGAGGGGGTTTAACTCCATTAACTGGGAGGTTTTATGGTTACTTTTACTGAATAGCAGCAAAGAAATACATATACTTACTAAAGTCGAGTCAGAGCTTGTGGTATTCACTTCGGCATAACATCTATTTCCACCTAACTATCCTAAATGTTCCTTTTAGATGTGAATTTCTTTATCAATCTTTTCAAACACTGATCGCACATGTATTCCAGGCGAAATACCACTCAGTCTTTCAGAGCTATTATAATGCTCAACCTTTTCCCGTGTACTACTGCACGGCTTCGTAAACATGGTTTTTGAAGGTTAATTCGATACGTCGGATGCTAGTATTCGACCATAAATGTTTCCAAAGCACTACTCGGATATAGTGTAACTGTTAAGTTGGTACTGTTAAGATATGGTTTGTGTTGCTCATTAATATTTATTTTCTACTTTTATCCAAATCTTGGTTTGTATTCCTTTTAGCTTCTTATTATTCGGTCTCATTTGCTCCCTCAAATACGGGATTTCTGATGTTTGGGTTTGATGTTAAGTAGCTAAGATTAATTTCCAGGGGCTCTGGACCTTGCTTTCATACAATCTGAAGGGAACTGGTGCTTCACATGGAGTTCGAACTTGCGCGACCAAGCTCCACAGACTGAGATATTACCACTGAATTATTTGAGTCAAGAAGGCCTTTAGGATTAAGATGCTTATATTAACCGATTATTGAGTAATAATCGGTATTATTTGTCTTGTTTTTTGTACTGATCAAATCCCGTTAGTTAAGCTGCAGTATGGCCATTAATCTAAGTGACTTAACATATCGTAGACTGTTTTAATGTGATGCGGTTGCAGGTATTTGACTGGCGACTTCGAACCTAGGTTCTTTAAATGTTGGCATCTGTTGGCATTAGGCACCTGGGATCTTGAGGGATCTGATGCTCGTTGTGGAATTCGAACTCAAACTGCATTCGGTATTGTTTCCAATCTGTTTTTTTCCATCTCGCTGATTTCTCACTATGCTAACATGTGTGGCAACTTGAAATTACTCAGTAGTGTCAGCTCCTATGTTGATGTTGACTGAACAACGATTCAAGCTAGTGACTCACTACTAGTTAAAACACGGATGTTTTAGCTAACAGCGCCAAATATTCACTTTCAGTCGATTAACTATTGGAGGATACGCCACAATGGATTAATGTTTAATCGTCACTTTTTCCATTGGTCATATATTTCCATCTTTAACTATTCAATATCTGTGTTGTTCTAATTAGGTACTGTTTTTCTTTATAAAAATGATAGAGAAAAGCTTAAATTTGTATCTTCCTTACTGATTTTAGGTTACTTTTGGCATTTAAGTGATATCCACTGTGATTTAAAATATATAAATAAATCATGTAATCTTCCATATGGTAATTATTCTTGTGATTCTCCACTCAAACTTGCTTTAAATGCAATCAATGCAACTAGAATGTTATTTGCTAAAACACCGGATTTTGTTATTTGGAGCGGGTAAGTCAATTTATATGTATACATTCATAGTCATTGAACTTTTTTCCCGTATTGGTTATGCAATTCTGATTATTATTTGTTTGTGATATTGTCATATGTTCTTATGAGAATTATTGTTTGTGTTGAGTATCGCTGACTGAAGTTCATGTAAGAAATTGTACTATCATTATTTTGTATACGGCTCTCTAAAAGCTTATTTTTCCAATTTCACTTTATCAGATACAGATCTCAATTAATTACAGGTGTTGTATGCTCAAAACACATTATTATTAATGGCCTTATTCAATATATATTTGGTAGAATATAGAATTCTCAGCATAAACTATTTCAACAAGTTTCTTTAACAAAACAAAACAAAAATACAATAACTATATACATATATACATAAATTAAGTAAATTACCTGAAATTAAGTGAAATGTTTATTTTTTCAATACAATTAGAATCTGTACAACTTTACATAAGAAGCATGTTTAAGAATAGAAGTTATTAACTAGGTCAACTCTAACAACCTGTTCATCACATAGAATATTTGCTGAATAAGTTATTGTTGAGCTTTCATTATCTTCCCTCGAGTGCATACATTCTAATATATTAGCACATCGTTTTACCATACGATATACAATGAGAGGTATAAATGAAGTAGATGATTAATATCTAATAAGATAACGATTACTAAGAGTATGGAAGATTTTAAATATCTATTCATAACCATACTGATAATGACCTCGACAGATTGATCACACCCCTTGCTAACTGCTTTCAGCACTTACTGCAATAAAGCAAAGTTTTTTATCAAAAGCCCGGTAAAGAATAATGAAGAAAAGTATAGAATATTAGGTAATATACAAGAATTAGCAAATTGTAAAAGTAAGTGTCGATTATTGCCAAAATCATACAGCTTCTTCATGTGGTAAGTCAGACGAGAAACTTTCTTCGATAACAATGAAACATTAGGAGACCAAGAGAGATTAGAAGAAAACGTTACACCAAGATAAATAACCTCTGATATTATTGTTATTAAAGAATCTTCAACGGTACAAGCTTTATGGGATTCCATAGTACGCAAACGATAAAATATCGGTAGGCCATTGGTAAACAAAATCTTGTAAATGAAAAAAAAAATACTGCTGTTATAAAAAATTTATGGCAAAATGGTAGTTTGTTTATTGAGCGTAAAGATATTCAGTTAGTAATATTTAGAAAATTTCCTAAGCCATCAAGAGCTGATATTGGTTAGAATATTAGAATTTGGGTCACAGGTTTGAACATCACCTCATCTACTTTGGATCAGGTCGTCAGGTAGAGTCGCTCTCACATGAAAATTATGACTAATATTAATACATAAAGTGTCAGTCAATTAACTGATATGTTTCTCAGAGCGAATTGCTCCAGACAACTGATACCGATAAATGCACTCTGGAATTATGAGGAAGGTTGATTATGAATACAGTGGTCTTGAGTGCTGTTAGAGGTATGAAGGCGGTTTTCACTTCCCGGTTGCCCACACCGTGGAAGGGTTCTTCTGGAGGTACCTGAAAAGGAATTTGGATTAAAGGTGGTCTTAGTGACCTGAGAGCGTGACCGCAGTGACCAAGGGACAACTGCTTGAGGTCGGTCACACACGACCTTGTTATGGGTAATTTTTGTGTTAGCTCCGTACTTGTTGAGACCTTACCGCCGGAGACGGATATCCGTGGGACAAGACGAGTTGCTCATTTTCAGGGTCGACCTTTTCTAACCCCACCCCTCCTTGTGGGAAGGCAGCATCGCTGTCATGCTGGTTGTCTGAAGGAAACACCTTACTGCTGTCACACCTCTGTACAGTCAGCAGTACGACTTCGCCTTCGGACCTTGGGTTTGTTGCTTTTAGTCTTACCGCTCTTCAACCGACCTGTCTGACATGGTAGGACCTTGAGGAACGGTTGTTCCAGCCAGTATAGCTCGGTTGCTTCATCACGATAGGCAAGCCCGACCACCACGTCAAGGTAGCAACAACGGTCGGGGATAAATGCACTATGCTAAACGGAACCAACATCGAGTCAATTCACTATACTTTTTCTCTGATCAGTATACTAGATGAAACCCATGACTAGAAACAAACTGATTAAAATGCGATTCATAGATGCATAAAGTCAAAATGTATTGAATGATAACGACTAAAAAAATACCATGGTCAGTAGGAAGTATAGATTTTTTTGGTTTTATTAATTGTACGGAAATATATATTCAACAATAATAATAGCATTGAAAATTTATCTATCAAACTGAATCGTTCAGTAGGTGATATGTAAACAGATGTTAGTTAGATTCAATGTAGTGTATGGCACAAATGTACATCATTCACAGTTACACTATTTTAATACATTACAGACAATATTAACAAGACAAGTAGCAAACTTCGGAATGATTATAGTACTGTCGATGATTAGTGTGAAAGACAACCTAGGAAGTTCGATCTTTAAAGGAGGGATAAAATTGAAGAATAATAGCTGTGAAACCATGTCGAGTTCGGGATCTACAAGGGGGAAAGAAACATGCGCATGGACTATGTCGACTGACTGAATCATTTTCACTAATCCCGACCAACTGGTCAGACTTGTTTACCGAATATCGCTTCTTCAACCATGTAATCCATCTTTACCAACGTGGGTTGGTCAAAATGTCAAAAACGTCGTTAATTGACGCCAATTATTAGTTTAACTGTTCTTATGCTTCCTCCAACGTACTCCTACGCATCTGCTTCCGTTGGTAAAGATTCTCTGAATCATCAGCTAATTCTTTTTGTAAGAAGTGTCACATTTGTTATTTTTTTGCTCCAAATTATTTATCCGTTGTCCTAGGAAATCGTCAAAAACTGGTCACCATGATGGGAATCAGGAGTGAGGCTGTGTAATCAAACTGGATTATGGTTTGTATGTATTTGCGTATCCGATACTTAAAACTCCGTTCCTGTACATTCAACTATTACTTATACACATGTTAATATAATGCATTATGCAAATTTGATGTCTAGAAAATATTGTATAGTGTGTGGATTATATTCTATCACTATCGGGTTTACTGTCTATGTCATCAACTATATATATTCACATGTTTCCAGAATGTATTCACTCTGATTTCGATTAATATGTTAGTCTTATTAAACTCAACATACAAATCCTCGTCTTTTTGATATGGTTAGGGATTGTTCTCTTTTTTATCTGCTAATTATGCATTCATTCAAACATAACTAGTTATTTGGCAGAAGAAAGTGGATTTATTAATGAAAATGATTTAAATGTTCGTTTTCAATACAAATATGACTTGAGTAGGAAAAATGCCACATAGTAGCTTTGTAATTATGAGAATTGTGGCTTAATGTAGTGACCTTTTTGTGGATCGAAGATAGGTGTAGGTTATCAATATTATAGAAAAGATGTTTCTTAAGCACCGATGATAACGGTGAGTTATGTTAGATGTAGGATACTAGTTAGAGAATAGTAAACCGGCTAATGTTAACTATCCCTGTAATGAAAAGAATGCTTTAAAAATCTCTCCAAAGCATTTTATTGAACAGTACTGTCATTTATTTGTTTCTTCTCCTTGTCGTGCATCTTCACCTTCATTCAGTTCCCTTGTTAACTATACTTTATGTTCTTCACTCTTCCTTGTCCAGTCCTTTGTTATTTGATCCTGGTTAAAGATATATCTTTTATTATGTAATATACTGTTGCGCGTTGCCGGACTGTTGATAATAAGGTCACGTTTGACTAAAATCAAGGTCAAGGTGTGCTTCAGTGTATGACTGTTATCTTCTGTCTGCTTGGAAAGTTTGCTCGAATCTTTGCAGATAGATATCTGAAATATTTTTTTGATTCACAGGTATCGAACCTTTGTTTACTAAGTATTCCTTTTGTTGTTTGCCATGTTACTTTGTGTTAGAGAAACCCTTGACTGTATAGCACAGGCTGTACTGTATGAGGTGTTTTGTATACTTGATATAATTTATTGTCTTTACTAAATTGGAACCGTTTAGATTGAACGTGGAGTTTGTGTTTTAGTGTAATTTAATACGAGTCACTCGAAACGCTTTGTATGCTATACAGAAGAACGTAGCTTGGTCTAATTGAATAAATTTTATTTCTTTAGTTCTGTGTTCAAACGGAATATTGGTATTTCGGTCGTTACAACCACTTTATACCTATTACTATATATGTAGATCAGTGTATGATGTCTAGGGTCAACTAAATAAACAGACAGATTCAGTTCATGGTATCAGAAACCGAATACTAATTGATAGCAGTCTTCAAGTATAGTGTAATATACTGTTCCAATTAAGAACCAATGGACGTATTAGTGAATCTTACTTATCGAAGATCGTGTTTACGGCGAGGCTATAATTTATGGAAAAGCCAATCAGAAGCGTTTTGGGGATTCCAGGGTTACGGCGCCAATTTCGGTACCTGATGATCATGTACGATCGGTTTACAGCAGATTTTAGAGAAGACGTGATAACTGAGCGGCTACAACAGATGGGACTACTAAGAAGTTGCAATTTAACAGAGGACGTAGTATTAAGGAAGACTGGGTAAATAGCACTTCCATAAATATACCTCGCAGGTACTTGGGATTTACGACAGATCAACCCAAAAGGGCCACTTCCAAAAGGTCAGAAACCGATAAGCAACGACAATAATACTAATTATACGGGAATACGTGCAGCCGCGTTCCAATATCTATGCGGATGATTGGAAAGCCTACCGATGCCTGGCTAGACTTGGATATGTGCATCATGTCGTTGTCAACAAGCGCCATTTTGTGGACCCTACAACAGGAGTGCACACTAACAGTATTGAAGCTATATGATCGAGGCGCTATTATGCCCCGAGAGGTCGATTATTATAGAGCCATTTGAATGAGTTCCTCTACCGTATGCACTACGATTTCAGAACCTCTGAACCTCTTTCAATGCTTTATAAGTTTTTGAGCCATGTTATTATTATTATTATTATTAATTGAACACACAGATATTGGTATAAGGAGGCACCAAATACATATGCGCCACACAAATCTCATTTGATTGTTATGAGGGCTGTGATACTGTCCGGGTGCCCAAACCGAAACAGGTGGTTTTCTTAGGGGGCCACACCCAGAGCTTTCGATTTAAAAGGTCTACTAGGCAGTGGAGCATCGTAAGGCGATTGATTCCCATGGTAGCCGGTGACCAACGATTGGTTCATACGCCATTTGTTCCCGCGGGATACTGGAGCCCATGTACACCATTGGTTTGGAATCAGGGTTTTCCAACTCCCCTAGTTGGACTCACCGTGTCCACCAACCCGGTTAAAGCGCCGTACACTCGCTTTCCGTCCTGTCAATTTCGTAAACAACACCACCGCCACGAGAAGGCAATGAGTAGGACTTCCCTGGAAGTGGCTGAATGCACGTGGCCACGTGAGAGCATTTCGAGAGGGTGAGCGGACTCTCCCAACTCTCAGCCGTACCAGGGTATTTGGGGGCTTTTGAACCATGTAAAAGAACTATATCCACTTTGATTCTTTGTTTTTTTATAATATATTTTTACTTCATACGAACTGTCTTCTGATTGGCTAATATTCCACAAGGTCACTTAAGGTTCATTCAAGGGTCGTCTATAAATTATAGTCTCGCCAGAATACGAAATCCATGTATTTTCTATTTGATCTGTAACAATATCATGTGTCTCAAACAAAATGGTAGTTTATTTCTTGAATTGTGAATGTTGGCGCTAATTTTTTTGAACTATTGTATCTTTTACTATTCACTTCTAATTGTTGTTATGATTTCGGACAAATCAAGTGAAGCAGTGTTCAAGGTATACTACGAAGCAATAGAATTATAAAAAGATCTCAATTAATTTTGGATTATTTCCGTGTCAACTTTCTATTATTCCTTGTGTCATTAATCTTGATCATATCACTTTTGCTTTTATGAATTCTAACACTTTAGATTGTTATGTACATTTATGTCGAGTCTGGTTATTGTAAAGTCATCGTAAAACAATCAAATCTGTCTGTGAAAACCCTAGAGTACCTGATACATTTTCCCTCATGTATTCTTAAATAAGGTTTATATGTCATCCATTAATCGTATTCTTTTGTTTCCAGGGATTCAAAATTTGATTCTAACTCAATTAAAAAAAGGTTTTCTTGTAACACTTTGAAACTAACCAAAATTTGTGGTTATTTTCATGTTTTCTTCATTTTATCATTTGTTTACTGACCACCCTCTAGTGATAATGGGCCACATGATGACAGTTTGACATCCGATCAACTTTTGGATGGCATCCGGTTAATAAGTAAAGCGTTGAAACAATCATTTCCAGTGGATGAAGTTTACATTCTACCTGTATTAGGTAATCATGATGTTGTGCCTGCAAATACTATGGAAATTACACCACAAAGTCGTTCACGTTTTGACTTGTGTCACAAACTTGGTAATGATGTAGATTTATGGGGTGAATGGATTAATCATCGACAAAAGAAACATTCATCATCATCATCATCACGTCCCTCTTCTTCTTCCTTCTTCTCATCAGAAAATTCATTCGACTTTCCAATGGCTAATTTCTCACAAAGTAAGCTTTAATTCATTAAATGATGTTGTTGAATACTGTACATTTGAATGCATTTTCTATTCTTCGGTATCAATAAGTTACCAGATTATTCTATTTTCTCAGGATAATATGGATGAAGAAATAAATAAATTAGACAATATTCTATGAAACAACGGTTATCTGACTAATTTTCTCAAAAGTATTTCTCTAAACTGACAATTAGAGTACAAGCTGACATGGTCAGTAAGAAAATAAACTTTTATCTATGAATCGATTTTAAAAGAGGCATAATGGGCCATATCTTATCATATTAACTTAAAAGATCTGTTGAAAGAACATTTAAAACCGTCACGTTTCATATTGTTATGCTTATACAATGATGCCTATAATATCCTCCTCAACGTTTGCATATCAATTCCTGTGAAGGTAGTTACATAAGCTGTACTTACAGAGAGAGTACTAATATCAGTGTTTGTGATTGCGAAATATATCAAACGTAGAGAAGAATATGGTGTGATATAAAGTAAGAAAATTGAAGAAGGCAAAAGTGATATACACTAAAAGTCAGTCTTGAAAGGTAGTTTATGAATACATTGGTCTTGAGTGCTGATAGAGGTATGAGGGCGGTTATCACTTCCCCGTTGACTACACTATGGAAAGGTTCTTCTAGAAGTATCTGAAAAGGAAATTGGATTAGGGCTGGTCTTAGTGACCTGAGAGCGTAACCGTCACACCTCTGTACAGTCAGCTGTACAACTTTGCCTTCGGACCTTGCGTTTGATATTTTTAGTCTTACCATTCTTCAACTGACTTGTCTGGTGTAGTAGGACCACGAGGAACGATTGTTTCACCAATATAGCTCGATTGCTTCATCACGATAGACAATCCCGACCACCATGTCAAGGTAGCAACAGCGATCGGGATACAATAATAGTGAGTGCATCTGTGTCAAAGTGATTAATCTTTAATAATATCACTCATCATCTCATCTCAAAACCTATTGATCTAGTAATTATAAAACAGGAAGTATGAATTCAAATAGTTACTAATGTAATCACTATAAGATTTAAAGGTCAAAGATATTACATCACTGTCGGATTTTAATATTGTTATCTTAATTTGAATATGTGTTAAGCAATGAGTTTTGTTCAATGTCATACTCAAGGTATGTATCAATGATTTCATGGAATGCAAATAGTTGTCATCTATTTACATAGCAACATTTTTATAATTGAAATAAGATTAAATCTTTCTTTTTTTAATTTTTCTTCTAATTTTATTTAATATTTTGGTTTGTTCCGAGTTCATCTATTACATCATTATGGAATATTTGAATGAAATCATTACTATTAGTTTGATTCACTTTAAAACTTTAATCTCTATTGATCTCTATAGTTGTTTTATCTGTTTAAAGTATCTCATTTATGATAATCACATAGATACTTATTTCATTTGTGATTATTATTATTATTATTTCAACACATAAATATCGGTACAAGAGGGCACCAAATATATATGCGCCACACCATATTTGTGTGTGTGGGGGCTGTGATACTGCCCGGGTGGCCAGACCGAAGCAGGTGGTTTTCTTAGGGGGCCACTCCCCGAGCCTTTGACTTAATGGTCTGATCCACAAGGCAGTGGAACATCGTGAGGAGATGCATACCCATGGTAGCCGGTGACCAGCGATTGGTTCATACGCCATGTGTTCCCGCAGGGTACTGGAGCCCATGTACACCATTGGTTTGTGATCCGGTTAAAGCGCCGGACATTCGCCTTTCGTCCTCTCATTTTCGTAAACAACACCCCCGCCACGAGAAGGCAATGAGTAGGACTTCCCTGGCAGAGGCTGTATACGCGTGGCCGTGTGAGAGCATTTCGAGAGGGAGGGCGAACCCACCCCACTCTCGGCCATACCGGGGCATTTGGGGGTATTTGTGATCATAATATTCTTTGAGCTAAAAATAGTTTGATTCTAATGCTTTCATTTGTTATTCTAGACAATATATCTCCCTGTAAGCTTCAGTTTAACTTTTGCCAACTCATGTCATCTATGGTAAAGGTGAGATATTCGTCTATCAATTAACGGATAACTATACTGCACGGCAGTTCGTTCTGTTTTACTTTACGGCTGTGAAACGTGTCCACTAAAAGTATTAGGGAACGATGTTAAATCAGTTGACGAGGTTGTTAATATTCATCGACTGAGATGGTTGGGCCACGTGTTACGTATGCCTGAACACCGATTATCACGACACGGAATGTTGACTAGTGTTGGGGATGGTTGGAAGAAATTTAGGGGCGGCCAAACCAAAACGTGGCACTGAAGTGTCATTGAAGTCACTAACTTCTAGTGTTAACCATGTTGGTAGATGCAGACTACTTGGTTGGTGTCTACATGACTATCGTAATCAATGGTTGGAGACTGTAGATCACATGACTCAGAATCGATCACAATGGTGTAGGTGTATACACTCTCTGTCTTCCTTTAAACTATGAGATTAAAATCACTTCATATCTTTCTTTCTACCAACTAATTCTTTCTACCTTTACGATATCCTTATATGCAGTCTTTCTTTTACACATTACTAGCATTGAAGAAACTACTTCTATGAATCCGGTGTTCATTTTGTTGTGGTAATATGGTGTGACAACTTTGACCGATGCACATATGTGCCTGGTCCTACGTTGTAGCTGATTGACTGATTTGAATTTCAACTCTGCATTTCCCTACTGTTTATTTTGTTCGATGCTAAACACTAAAATATGCTCGTTATTCATTCGATAGTGAGTGTATAGATAGCAGTCAATTATGTGTAGACGTGTTCACTATTCATAGTATCTATTACTGATTAACTGACTGACTTACAGTGCTCAATTTAAAAAAGGGTGATAGATATATTCCATGCTTATTTCTAGATTACTATTTCTCGTTTGATTCCGTTTCATTTTTATTTATTTATTTAAACACACGAACATAGGTACAAAAAGGCACTAAGTAGATATGCAACACATAAATCATTCGATTTGTGTGAGGGCTAGGATACTGCTCGGATGTCGAAACTGAAGCAGGTGGTTTTCTTTGGGGGATCACACCCGGAGCCTTTGACCTAAAGGTCTAATCCACAAGACAACGGAGCAACGTAATGGGATGCAGTCCCATGGTAGCCGGTGACTAACAATAAAGCGAACGTATTTGATTTTTATCATTATTTAATTTGTTATGAAGCAATACGCCTAATACTTGTTAGAACTGTTGGGTTTCGACTGATCGTTTAAAATTTCGAATCCTGTCCTTCATCTTTTTTTTTGAGCTTTCACAAGTAGAGTGTATAGCCTACAGGAGAAACATTAGGAAATCATACTTGATAAATGGGCTATAACATAACTTCATTTAGAATCTATAACTCATTACGATTGCTGCTACAGTGACGTGGCGGTTAGACTTTCTTAATGTGATGACTTAATCGAGCTGTATTAATTGGAACATTCATTAATTTAGGTCCTACAGCGACAGCCAGTTTGGTTGGACAACAATAAGACTAAATGTAATCACCTGAATTTCAAGAACGAAGCTGTACTGCCGATTGTATGAGTGTGTGACGACAGTAATATGTTTCTCTCATACATTCAGCATCTGCAGCGATACTCTCTCCACACAATGGAAAAATGTGGGGTATTGCAACTTGGCTTTTGCCAACTTACGTCACCTTCGGCGAAGGCGAGATATCCGTCTATCAATAAAAGGACGAGTATACTGCGCGGCAGTTCGTTCTGTTTTAATTTACGGCAGCGAAACATGGCCCTTAAGAGTAGAAGACACCCGTAAGTTACTAGTATTTGACCACAGATGCCTTAGAAATATTGCTGGCATCTGCTGGGATCACCGGGTAAGTAATAGTGAGGTTAGACGCAGGGTATTAGGGAATGATGGTAAATCAGTTGATGAGGTTATGAATCTTCATCGACTGAGATGGTTGGGCCACGTATTACGTATGCCTGAACACCGATTACCACGACGTGCAATGCTAACCGGGGTAGGGGATGGTTGGAAGAAAGTTAGGGGCGGCCAAACCAAAACGTGGCATCAGTGCCTGAAGTCACTAACTTCTAGTCTGAGCCATGTTGGTAGATGCAGACTACTTGGTTGGGGTCCGCGTGACTTTCGTAACCAATGGTTGGAGACTCTTGGTGACATGGCTCAGAATCGATCACAATGGCGTCGGTGTATACACTCCCTGTCTTCCCTTAAACTAAGAGACTAAAATCACTTCATTCTTTATGTCTACGAACTAATTCTTTCTTCCTATACAATATCCTTATTGCAACCTTTGACCTAACCACTCCTATGAATCCGCTGTTCATCTTGCTGTGCTAATGAGATATGGCAACCTGGACCGATGCACATATGTGCCTGGTCCTACGTTGTAGCTGACTGACTGACTGATTGCAACTTGGATCGATGCCTATATATGCCTGATCCTACGTTGTAGCTGACTAACTGACTGATTTAATGTAAATTATATAAAAACCTTCCTTGACCTAATATAAATTGATCATCCATCAATAAATAACCATATGCTGTCAGCAATATACGTTTATATTTATTTCTATAAAAAATGTGATCATCTTATGATAACCGATTTTTCTAAAATAGAAAAAAATATATAATTCGAGTTCTATCATGAACTTTATCCAACTTTTGTTGATCTAATTATCTACTTTTTATACGTCTCAAAATGTGAATAAATCACATGACTAGTCATATTATAAAAGTACTACTCTAGCACAAATGATAAGGAGGGGGCGGGTGGATAGTAACAGGGGATTGAAAAAAAAAAGGTTTTCCATTTTCTTTTTTTACCGCTTACGGGTTATTGAGATTAAACAAGAAGTTACAACTAAATTAACCATATCAACAGAATCCTTTCAGGATGTACATTCATCAATAGAGACGGATCAGTTGGAATCCTTAACATCTACTGTGAGAAATGCAACTCCTTAAACATCATATGTATATATTGAAAATGACTCAAGTTATAGGATAATACACCCATTAAGACATGAAATAAGAAAGATTAGTTCAGCGAATAGTTCTCTTTTCGGCGAATTCATTTTCAAAGCTGTACAATCGTAAATATGAATACTTATGTTTTCAAGATGATAATAAACTTCTGTTAGACATGGTGACAGTGAGGTTAAATAAACAAAGGTATGAAAATATCTGAAACAAGCAAAGTTCAATAATTGTTCGCACTGAATAGCTTACATATTCATCAAAAGAGATAGATAGGGAAATTATCATTGGGAAAGGATGACTCACTATGATAAGATGAAATGTTGAAATTGAGATTAAAGGTAATCAGGAGGATCGTAGAAACAGAGATAAACCAGTTGGAGGTTAGAAGATTTAAGGGGAAGATGAAAGGTGAAGCAGATGGCTGTAAATGAAGAGGAGTATAAAAAAAGAGAAGACATTAAGACCATGGTAGAAGAAGAGGTTGTACCAATCTCTTTTGCACACACAATTCTGTTTTTTCCGGATGTATGGCTAATAATTCGGCAATGCAAAGAAGATGCAGTCTAATTGTTTTTGGGAGACTTCTACTTACCTTGTCGAGGACTTTGAACGCAGAGTCTGTTTTGATTTAGTAATCTGAGTTCAATAGGTGTTGGATTATTGAACTTCTTATTGAGCTGTTGCCTTCTCATTATCATCCTGTAAAAGTATTTATTTGCGATTGTACAGCTTTGCAAATGACTTCGCCGAAAAGAGAACTCTTCGCTGAATCAATCTTTCTAATAATTTTAATTAAACACTTATAAAAAACAAAGGAGTGACCATTATACAATGATTTCGTTCTAGATTGGAATTTGTCAATAGTATATACTTATAATTTTAGTAGTAATTAAAACCAACATCTTTCTATTCATTGCTTGAATTAATTGTACTTATAAATCACATGAACCTTCTAAGCTTATTACAAAGATGGTTATGAATCATAAGTTTAAGTAATAGGTCAACGCATGTATTATTTCTTGACATCCATGTTAGTGATTATGTACAGTTAACTTGTCTGATGAGTTATCTATTTGTATCTATTGTTTTTAAAGCACTAAAGGTTCTACGTATGTCGAACTTCACTTCTGTGTGCGGTATTTGCTAACGTAGAAGTAGGTTGAAAGAATGTTGTTAACGGCCAAACCAAAACATGACATCAATTTATGAATTTGTTGACTATTAGTCTAATCTACACAAGTAGATGCAGACTATTTGGTTGTAGTCGGCTCGATAACAGAGATCATTGGTTAGACAATTTGTGTGATACATTTGATAATCATTCACAGAAACACATATGCATTCACTTAGTATCTTGCTCTCTCCCTTGAATGCCAGTAGTCCTTCTTACATACTTTTGCACTGTGTTTTTTTAAAAATCATATACTCAATGTTTAGTTGTTCTCATTATCATTGTTGATATATTATTTGATTTACTTTGCTATGTATTTTCTAGTATTCTTATGTATAGCATTGTAACTTAACTCAATTTAGTTATGTTCTAAGCTGTACGTTTATCATAACTGACTAATTCAAGACAGATTCACTTCGTTAAACTAATCAGGAAATTAATAAGTTGACTAATTATTCGATAGATTAGTTGACTAGATGCAATACAACAGTAAAGATTTCATAACTTCACACTGAAATTAATTCCCTAGATTGATAAGATTGAGAGAAACTATTAAAAATCAGAAAATATTAAATTATTACTTATGAACATTTATGCTGATCAGTCAGTCAGTCAGTCAGGACCAGGCACATATGTGCATCGGTCAAAGTTGTCACACCACAGTACCACAACAAGATGAATACTCGATTCATAGAAGTAGATTCTTCAATGCTAGTAATATATAAGGATATCGTACAGGTAGAAAGAAAGATATGAAGCGATTTTAATCTCATAGTTTAAAGGAAGACAGAGAGTGTATACACCTACACCATTGTGATCGATTCTGAGTCATGTCATCTGCAGTCTCCAACCATTGATTACGATAGTCATGTAGACACCAACCAAGTAGTCTGCATCTACCAATATGGCTCAGACTAGAAGTTAGTGACTTCAGGCACTGATGCCACGTTTTGGTTTATCCGCCCCTAACTTTTATGCTGACCAACTTAGATGGGATCTTGTATATTCTATATGTGTCACCATTAGCACGTATCAAACTTTACGGTTATTCTGTGTTTGGTATATTGCGAACTGGTTACTCCATCCAAGATGATATTTGTTTCACTCTTGTTATATTGTTTTTAAATGGAGTAAATGTTTAAATCGTTGTCAGTATCCGAGCCTATTGAATTGACAATTAACTTTTATTATTTCAAAATCTTATTCTATTCCCACGATTGATAATGATATTGACCTTTAAATGTGGTTGTCATCAATCTGAATTGTGGTGGTCTAACATCAATCGATTCATGATCTCAATAAAAAACTTAATAATCTCCACAACCCCATACACTAGTGATTACTTTGTAGTTGGCCAATCTTGTACATGTACATGTTTGTATGGTCGGATGTAGATAATATTGACCTCATTCTTGAAATTCCAATGTTTTTTTTTCGCAATCACTTACCCCCCCCCCTCATTATTGGATTCATATATAGATATGTGATTTGTTGATGTTATGTATGTGAGTAATTTATGTAAAATTATTCTCCCCACCCTTTTTGTTTTTGTCTCTTGGTCGAATTTTTTTTCTAACTATTAATAAGTAGTTGAATGATTATGTAACGATTGTGTATTGTGAATATCAGTGAGACCTGTATAATATTTATGTGCTGCTATTGTTTCATGTTTGTTGTGACTATTAAATTATATTTATTATTATCACCATGTGTTAGCGGTGTATAACCACAAGAATCATGATCAAATGGAATATTATTTGGATTAATCTATCGAATGATAAAAATTGTAGGTTACTATGTGATTACGTAAACTACAAAATTCCAGCAGTTTCCACAAAACTCTCATAATAATCATAACAATAATACATAGATTTTTCAGAGTTCTAATGAGTGTGGCTTTCACCAGGGATTTTCAGTCATATTAAGCGTAAAGTAATTAACCATCTATAACATTAGACGACTGTCACACAATAACATCAATTGATTAAAGTTAAAACTGTAAACTTAGCGGTGGCGAGACTATAATTTATAGACGAACTAATCAGATTCACGATGATAGGTTTTGTATTTTGACGTGAAATTCTTTATCCATTCGACTAAATAGCGTCTTGGCATTTTAGCTGTTGTCAGTTTGTGATAAAAATCTTATATCTAATCTCTATCCCTGACCATCAACTATAAATCACAATCCTTATCCTTCTACATAGGTTTGAAATACTCATTTAGCCCTAGTCAGTAGGCGGACATTCTCAAAACCACTCTAGCGTCACTCATTTATAAATTAGTTCAGTTCATTTTCTAGATCTAATCCTTCGGCAGCTTCTGTTATACTCCGGCCATGAAGAAGAAAATGCTCCACATACACAAGGAGTTGCATTGATGCTGTCCAAACGAGCACAAAAGGCACTTATAGGATGGGAATCTCATGGACCAAGGATCATCAAAGCCTCCTTCAAAACAAAGAAAGAGGGCATTTCAATGAACATCATCCAATGCTATGCGCCTACCAACGATTACAATGAAGACGCTAAAGATCAATTCTACGATAGACTGCAGTCAATCGGCTAGAAGTGCCCAACAAAGGACCTGACTATTCTGATGGGAGATTTCAATGCCAAGGTTGGAACGGACAACACTGGATATGAAGATAGCATGGGACGATATGGACTGGGAGAAAGGAACGAGAATGGTGAGAGATTTGCAAACCTATGTGCCTTCAATAAACTGGTCATAGACGGGACTATATTCCCACATAAGCGCATTCACAAAACCACATGGACTTCACCGGATCACTCTACACAAAACCAAATCGACCATATTTGCATCAACAAAAAGTTCAGGAGGACTATAGAGGACGTGAGAACCAAGAGAGGAGCTGATATAGCCTCAGATCATTACTTGCTGGTCACCAAGATGAAATTGAAACTGAAGAAGTACTGGACAACGGGGAGGACAATATCACAAAAAGTTCAATACGACTCGTCTTCAGGATACTAACAAACTCAACGAATTCAAGATAGTCCTCAGCAATAAGTTCCAGTCCTTTCATGATCTAGACAATGGAGAAGGAACTACTATGGAGAGCAACTGGAAGGGGATCAAGGAAGCAAACACTTCAACATGTCATGTGGTTCTGGGCCACAAGAAGCACCATCACAAGAAATGGATCAATGATGACACACTGGATAAGATTCAAGAAAGAAGGAACAAGCAGGCAGCAATGAATACCAGTCGAACAAGAGCAGAAAAAGCCAAGGCACAAGCTGAATACACAGAAGTAAACAAACAAGTGAAGAGGAGCATCAGAACCGACAAACGTAAATATGTGGAATATTTAGCAATGACGGCGGCAAGGGCTGCAGGAGAAGGAAATATGTGACAACTGTATGACACGACAAAGAAACTCTCTGGAAATCGCCGCAAAGCAGAACGACCAGTGAAAAGCAAGGAAGACGAGGTAATCACCAACATTGAAGAACGGCGAAAATGGTGGGTAGAACACTTCAACGAACTGTTGAATCGACCAGCTCCACTGAACCCACCCAATATCGAAGCAGCACCCACGGACCTCCCAATCAATGTTGGCCCACCAACAATTGAAGAAATCATCATGGACATTAGACAAATCAAGAGTGGCAAAGCAACAGGAGCAGACAACATTCCAGCAGAGGCACTTAAAGCAGACGTATCATTCACTGCAAGGATACTTCAAATTCTCTTCAATAAGGTTTAGGATGAGGAACAAGTACGAAAAGACTGGAAAGAAGGACTTCTGATCAAAATACCGAAGAAAGGCGATCTCAGCAAGTGTGATAACTACAGGGGCATCACTCTCCTCTCAATACCAGGAATAGTCTTCAACAGGGTATTGTTAAACAAGATGAAGGATTGCGTAGACGTCCAACTTCGTGACCAACAGGCAGGATTCCGTAAGGATCAATCGTGTACAGGCCAAGTCGCAACTCTACGGATTATTGTGAAACAATCAATTGAATGGAATTCATCACTCCATCAACTTCATTGACTACGAAAAAGCATTTGACAGAGTGGACAGAACAACACTATGGAAGCTTCTTTGACACTACGGCGTACCTGAGAAGATAGTCAATATCATACAGAATTCATATGATGGATTAAACTGCAAAATCGTGCATGGCGGACAGTTGACAAAGTCGTTCGAAGTGAAGACCGGTGTTAGGCAAGGTTGCTTACTGTCACCGTTTCTCTTTCTCCTGGTGATCGACTGGATGATGAAGACGTCAATATGTGAAGGGAAGCACGGGATACAATGGACATCTAGGATGCAGTTGGACGATCTAGACTTCGCAGATGATCTGGCCCTTCTATCCCAAACGCAACAAGAGATGCAGGAGAAGACGAACAGTGTGGCAGCAGCCTCAGCAGTAGTAGGTCTCAATATACACAAAGGGAAAAGCAGGATTCTCCGATACAACACAACATGCACCAATCCAATCACAATTGACGAAGAAGATTTGGAAGATGTGAAAACCTTTACATATTTGGGCAGCATCATTGATGAACACAGTAGATTTGATGTAGATGTGATGGCGCGGATGGGCAAAGCAAGAGCAGCATATTTACAGCTGAAGAACATCTGGAACTGAAAACAACTCTCTGTCAACCAACACCAAGTTCAGGATTTTCAATACAAATGTCAAGACAGTTCTACTGTATGGGGCGGAAACCTGGAGAACTACGAAAGTCATCATCCAGAAAATACAGGTGTTTATTAACAGTTGTCTACGCAAAATACTTCAGACCCGTTGGCCGGACACTATTAGCAACACCGTACTGTGGTAGAGAACAAAGCAGATCCCAGGGGAGAAAGAAATCAGGACGATGATGCGCTGGAAGTGTGTAGGACACACATTGAGGAAAGCACCCGACTGCGTCAGAAGACAATCCCTCACATAGAATCCTCAAGGCCAAAGGAAAAGTGGAAGGCCAAAGAACACATTACTTCGGGAAATGGAAATAGACATGAGAAAAATGAACAAGAATTGGATGGAACTAGAAAAGAAGGCTCAGGACAGAGTGGGTTGGAGAATGCTGGTCGTGGGCCTATGCTTCATTGGGAGTAACAGGCGTAAATAAGTAAGTAATAAACGCTTAACTTGTAGACCATTGAGTTAACATTCGGTGATGTTAATGTCTAACTTCAGTCAATCTACAAAATTGCATCACCGTCCATCATATTCTTCAGTGATTTATTATCTCATGATAGACCTTATTGTACTCTTCAGATCATGGCTTTAATTGACTCATAAATTCAACTATTAAATTACCTTCCTAGTTAAATTTGTCCTTCAAAACAAACAAACAAACAAACAAATTCATTGCCCACATTTGAACTAACTGTGTATAGTTTGTTTATTATTTAATCCTATTCACTTGTCATGTTTATAGTTTTAATGGATATAATGGATAGTTTATGAAGAGATATATTGGTAGTCACGTATAGAAAATGTCTGTGTTTTTTTAATGTTCTATACCATATGAATAGTAGGATAGAAGAAGTAATTGGTATTTTATTTATTTAAATACAAACATTGGTACACGGGGACACCAAATATACATATGTCACACTTTCTCAGTTACCTCCATGAATGACTTCAGTGCTTCAGCTGATTTATTATCTGGTTATGCTGATCTTCTTGATTATGTTGAGATGACAGCTATGGGAAGATCTATGTGTGCTAGTTCGATGTCCGAGGCTAGTCTATTGAAGAGTTATTCAAAGTGCTTAATCCATTAGTTTCTGTATAGTTAAATCTCAGTGATTGGCTTGCCTTTTTTGTTCTTGATAGTTTGCTCTAGTTTACTGTGTTTTCCTGTTAGTTTCTCCATTCGTCGTATAATTAATTCGTATTTCCTTCTCTTACAACTCATTCCGCTGTTGTTACTAGATCCTCTATTAATTTCTGCTTGTCAGCTCTAATGTTCCCTATCACAATCATGTTTGCTTTAGTGTATTTATTCAGCTTTTGCCTTGAATTTCTGTGTTCTTGTTCGACTGATTTTAATTGCTGTTACTTTGTTTTTCCTTTCCTACCACTATCATTAACACCTCTCTTTTATTGATAATAAGTAAACAGGTGCAAATTATCTAGGTTCAGAGTTAAACTGTTGTGAGCTTTTCGTCAATGGATATTTTGTTGAGGATTCTTTTCCCTTTTTTCTATGATAATTTTACCGTTGTATAAATTGATAGAGTCTGTTGTGAAATATCAGCCCACTGAAGAAAATGGTGTAGGGTGGCGCGATTTTTTGGATTGGTTGAAGTTAGACATTAACACCGTTGGATGCCAGCCGGCTCAATAGTCTAGTTGGTTAAGCGCCTGGTGCGAGACTGATAGTTCCTGGGTTCGAATCTCGCGGGGTCGGGGTCGTGGATATGAACTGCCGAGGAGTCCCATAATAGGACGAAACGACCATCCAGTGCTTCCAGGTTTTCCATGGTGATCTAGCTTTAATTGACTCATGATTTCAACTATTGAAATTACTAAAATCTCCACAAAACCCTTCCTTATTTACGTGTACTATATGACTTGTTATAAATGTAATGAATCTTTTAAAAATATGGTTAGTAGTATCTCACTCAGTCGATTACATCAAATTTTTTTCTGGGATTTTCAAAACTCTCGCGTATCATCAAATCCCCACGGTGTATAATACTTTCACCTTTAATGAATAATTGTCATAGCTACTACGAAATATTTATAGATATCCACATTTTTTGTTAAACCTATTCAATTATTGTCGATTGAAGTGTGGTATAAATTTTAGACATGTTAAAAAGCTTGTAATTTATGGCTATATCAAGGGCATCCACACAGGATGCACATATATCAACATGAGATTGATCAATTACAGTCCCACGTAACAATGGGAAGGTACAAGTAAAACAACACCAAGTGAATTTAAGCGTCACTCTATTGCACAAGCAGGTGGTTATCAGGACTCAGTAACTAAGTGGATAACGCGATGGCGTTTGAAGCGAACGGTACTGGGTTCGAGTCCCAGAGTGAACACGAACAAGTCTGTGATGCAGGTACACGTAGCTGACGAGTCCCAAATAGGACGAAGTGGCGCTCTTAAAACTGGATTTCACTGTTAGGCACTATCCATGTTTGCTTAAACAGTTTGTGACTTAAGGTGATATCGAAGCAATCCACATAGATAATTAGAAAAGTTTTGTTAATTATTTCATTCAGTTTTGATTGACTTACTGAATTACTAGCATTTGTTACCTTCCAATGAAGCATAGTCTACCGATCATTATTGTTCAATCCACTCTGTCCTAATAATTGAATTCATGAATCAGTCAGTCAGTCAGCTACAACATAGGACCAAGCACATAGATGCATCGGTCCAAGTTGTCATACTTTACTCATTAGCACAACAAGATGAACACTGGGTTCATAGAATTAGTTAATTCAATGGTGGTACTATATATATATAAAAGAAAGATTTCATATAAGGATATAGTACAGGAAGAAAGATTCAGTATGTAGAATCAATTAAAACTAGATCACTATTAAAGAAAACAACCTCGAAGCATTAAACGGTTATTTTATTCTAATATGAGACTCTTTAACAGTACACATTCATGATTCCATCCCTACAAGGATTCGAACCGAAGACTTATTGAGTTTTACTATTTATGTTTCATTCATCTAATCAACTGCATCATCATCATCATCTTCAATGTAGATTTAAATTGATTAATTCGTTTTAATTGGTATTAAATGTATTTAGGTGTTTGTTTTCTAACTTACCCACCTACATACCCACCTACCTACCTACCTACCTACCTAGTAATTGTACTTAGTTTTAATCATTATGAGTCATTTTGTTCGCTTCTTTTTTTCTTTTTACGAAATGTATCCTTGAATAATAATGTGCCAAAAAAGTTTGTTTTTTTTGACTAAGAAAATCTGAGATTATGTCATAGATTATTATTATTATTATTCTATGTAACTGTAATATAGATTGATATACTTTTTTTGTTGTTGCCATGCTGATTATCAAGTTGATTGATTGATTGATTGATGGAATGGTGCCAAATATAAAACTCAGAATGAATAAAAATAAAGGATTCTCCCTTTTTGTTTCTGTATTGAAAAAAAGAAAGAAATAAAGAAACAATACTATTCATGATAATGATGATTTATTTATAATATGAGATATATATAACTAAACAATTAATTATCAATATATACTATTCTTGAAGATTTAATCATTGTTTTGTTATATCTTGAATAGTAACTATTGAGATCTATTTCTGGACTAATACTATACATAATATATTTATTGTATGGTTACTAAGTGGATAAACTATGCATATTTATGTTCCTCTTATTATATGCTTTATTTTGACTTATAGACTATTATGATACCATTTATCATTCGTGAGTTATGCCCAATCTATCCATTACTATTTCTTACATCCACAACCACTTTTGGCTACTATCTTGTACAAATGTATATTTTCTATTTTGTAATGCGATGCAGTCTATTTGGTTTGTATATAAACCCAGTATGATTGATATCATGGAGGCTGAGACTGGTGTTCTGGACTCAATGGGCAGGCAGGGAGAACGACAGATTAGGACTCTAAACTGCTCGTACGATTTTACGCGTCATTAATAAATCATTGTTCTCTAATTGATGGTATAATTATGTTATCCATCAACAGGGTGCACCGACCACAAGTTATAACATTTGACACGAGTTCATTGTTTGTTGAGAAGAGATAGTCTTTAAATTAGTTTTTTTTCTTTTCTTTCCCACCCCAGATACACGAATTCGTCTCTTTACTTTTCTTTTCTTAATCAAATCATGATTTTGTTTGTCTGTTTGTTTGTTGACACTGTGATTAGTTTATCATTATCTTATGTATCTTATGTAATTCATTGATTAATATAATGACTTCATGTTTGTTAATGTGATATATACAAGACATAATTTCCTATCTTTGTTCAACTTCTAAGTTCTTTGATTTTATTCCAAATCTTATGATGATATAAACTATGAAATTCAACAAACTAGTGACAACAGTTCGTCCCGTCCTACTTTATAGCAGTGAAACATGGCCGGTAAGAGTAGAGGATATTCGTAGGTTTCTATTATTCGATCATAGATGTCTTCGAAACATTGCTCGTATATCCTGTGATCACCGACTGAGTAATGTTGTTGTTAGAAAACGGGTACTACATAAGGATGACAAATCAATTGATGAAGTAGTGAAACTTCATCAGTTGAGATGGCTGGGACACGTGTTACGTATGCCCAACCACCGACTGCCTCGACGTGCTATGTTCAGTGGTATAGGAGTAGATTGGAAGAAAGCTAGGGCGTCCAAACCAAAACATGGCACAAGTGCATGAAGTCACTGACAAGTAAACTGAACCATGTTGGTAGGTGTAGACTACCTGATTGGGGATTGCAAGATGATAGCAACCGATGGTTAGAGACCCTGAATGACATGGCTGAAAATCGTTTGCAATGGCGCAGGTGCATCCACTCTTTGTGTTCTCCCAAATTCTAATCTTCTGAATTCTTCATGTCCCTTTTTTCCACTTTCCAAATTTATTTCACTGGATTATACTCTTTAAATAACATCTCCAAACCCTAATCTTCCCGATTACTGCTTATACTCTTGCTACCTCTACCACTATGGGATTTGAATCGACAACTGCATCTCTGTGCTAAGGTGGTGTGGCAACTCGAACTGATGTACGTACGTACGAAGTTCTACGTTATCACTGACTGACTAACTGACAACATTCAAACGTAAGAAACACCAAATGTGTTAACTACAGAGACAAACATCAAGAGGTAATTCTCGAAATTCTAATGATGAATAGACATGAAATAGAAAGTTTACAAAGCATCCAATATGATATAATAGATATATCACCAATTCCAAATGATGAACATTCCACATTGTGAATTCATTGAAATGATCTAAACGTTCAACAATTGTTGTAGTACAAAACATACGTTTAATTCCTGGTGGGGTTGTCTTTTTTCCATTAGGAGTAACAGGCGTAAGTAAGTAAGTAAGTAAGTAATTTGCTCACTTCTGAATAGTTACCTACTATGATGAAACAACTGCATCGTACTTTCTGGTTTTTAGCTTCTGCCTAACTAACTAAGATTACTTCACGATGCCATTTTTGTGCCTTTTTCCAGTATTATTATCATCAATGCAGATATATTATTTGACGTCGTTTTGTTTGCATCCTTCTTTTTTTTTCTTATTTTCTAGCTTGTTTCTTCTCACATTATCTTGTATATAATACTGCTTCCAACAATCATTTTAATACTGATAAAAACAATCATAACTCTGAAATTGCTCATCAACCTAATTTACTTCTAATCAGTTTAAATGGTCTAATCTGGTATCAAGGGAATATATTAGCTGGTACTAATGATCCAGATCCATTGGGTCAATTAAATTGGCTTCGAAAAACATTTGAATGGGCAAGAAAACGAAAGGATAAAGTAAGTTTCTAATTATATGGAATTATACTTTGTTACATATTGGATGTATATATATATCAGAAAGGGGTTGTTGTGCAGGTTGTAGTTATTTCACTAATTGAGATCATGAGTCAATTGAAACTAGACCACCATGAAAAACCGGGAAGAACTGGACGGTCGTTTTGTTACACATCCACCATTGTCATCAGTGAGTTATATATATAATGATAGTGGAGCAACCCAAATACTCTTCAATCGAACTTGTATTATGTCTTTCGCACAGCAACTTTTTGTCGAGCTTCCTGAAATATTGAATCATATCTTATTATGACATCAACTCTCTGTCATTATTTATTTGATTTTTGAATCAATAAGATTCATTAATTAAGTTAATTATTATAGAAGAATACAATTTGATATTTTTAAAAAAAAGATTTTTTGGTTTAAAAATTTTACGCTTATTACTCCTTGTGACAGAGCATAGGCCGCTCATCAGCATTCTCCATCCAACCCTGTCCCTTTCTAGCTCTTTCCAGTTGTTATTCATTCTTTTCATACCTGATTCTATTTCCCGATGTAATGTGTTCTTTGGCCTTCCTCTTTTCCGTTTTCATTCACGATTTCAAGTTATGGCTGGCCTCGCGATGCAGTTTGATGATTTGCGTAATGTATTTCCTATTGGTTTCCATCGTCTTTTCTTAATTTCCTCTTCAGCTGGAATCTGATTTGTTCTCTCCCAGGAAAGGATGTTGCTGATGATATCCGGTCAATGTATGTTGAGTATCTTGCATAGACAGCTATTTGTAAATACTTGAACCTTCTTGCTGATGGTTGTAGTAATTCTCCAAGTTTCAGCTCCGTAAAATAGAATTGTCTTGACGTTCGTACTGGAGATTTTGAATTTGATATTGGTTGAAAGTTGTTTCGAGTTGCTTATGTTCTTCAAGTGAAGGAATGCGACCCTTGCTTTTCCAATCGTCGCCTTTACGTCTGCATCTGATCCTCCTTGTTGATCGACGATGCTTCCCAGATATGTGAAAGATTCTACATCTTCCAGAGGTTCGTCAGCAAATGTGGTTGGATTAATGTTCTTTGTGTTGTATTTGAGGACCTTGGTTTTCCTCTTGTGTATGTTGAGGCCTACTGATGCCGAGACTGCTGCTACACTGGCTGTTTGTATAATTTGACCCAACACAAATGTATTGAATTTCATATTGTCATCTATCAATCAGATAAGCAAATAGAAATACAGAATTAATACAGCTATACTATTATGTTTGACTTTTTCTCCCATCATATGTATTACTCAGTAACTCTTTTTTTCTCTTTGCTTATTTATTTTTAAAGGTTTTACTTGTTAGTCATTTCCCTCCGGGTGCTTCAGAAAATGCTCCACAATGGTATCAATTTCTTCGTCCAGAAATCAATGATCAATTTGTGAATATATTAATTGATAATGCAGATTTATTAATGACTGGATTATTCGCTCATGAACATGTGGATAGTTTTCGATTATTAGTATCTAAATCAAGTTAGTATTCATACAATTTATTCATATAAACCATTGGTATCTTACTAGTTTGTTTAATCAATTATTCTTATGAAGATGAATTAGTTTTCATATATATAAGGGTTGGGATACTGCCATGGTGCTTAAACTGAAGCAAGTAGGTTGGGAGAAGAAGAAGAAGATGATGATGTAGTCGGTGACCGACGATTAGTTCATACATCATTTGTTCTTTTGGAATATTGAAACCCATATGGATGATTGGTTTGAAATGAAGATTTTCCAACTTCCTTAGGTGAACTCTCCGTATCCACTAATCTGGTTAAAGTACCAAACATTCGATTTTCATCTTGTGATTAAGATTTATAATCATTTATCAAAAAAATAATATTTAATTCCTTCTTATAGAATCTTTTCATTTCTATTTCATTTTGTTTTTAGATGTACCATTAGCATCTTTATTTCTTATGCCTTCCATTTCTCCATTAATGTTACATGGATTAGGTGATTTTAATCCACGTATTCGATTATATCGATTTAAACGTTCCACAATGACTCTATTAGGTTATTCACAATATTATTTTAATTTACAAAATCAATTATTCAATTCTGATCCATTCAATTATTGGCAATTAGAATATGATACAATGGATACATATCATTTAACTGATTTATCTGCAAATTCATTCAATCTATTATGGTATAATTTCTCTAAAGAAGATAATCATTATTGGTCAAAATATTGGAATTATGAATTAGGCGGTCGACCACATGTATTCAAACCAAATTATCTTACAGAGAATGGTCTTTGTCCACGAGCTAAATCCCAATGTCGATGTGATCATTTATGTGCTATACGATTTTTGATTATATCCGATTTAACTAATTGTCTTCAATTATGTAAAGATATAAAATATATTCAAGACAATGAATTAGCTGACAATGGTGGTGATAATAGTCTTCAACATCCAATGTTTGCTGATGTCGATGCTGCTGTTGCTCCTGATTATCCTAATAAAAATAGCACCTATTTAAATCATTCAATTAACAATCAAACAAGTATTACAAATTCTAATGAACGTAGTAGTCTACCATATATTATTGGTGTGATTGTTGCCTTTTTAGTGGTATTAGTCGGTATTGTTTTAATTGTTAATCGTGAAGTATGTAATCGACATAGAGTTTATCATCAGCGTACATCATTACTGGCTAGTGTAATCGGTATCAATGGAACTAATCCTGGAAGTATTGGTGGAAATGGTCTATTTTTAAATACAATCAATGGTGCATTACCCAGCTCTTCATTTCTTCATGGATCATGTTCAGTTGCTAAAGATAACGATCATTGTACCGGTGGTTCGTGTATTGAATTGCGTACAGCTTTTCATCCATCTTATGATGATTTCTATTCGGAATATCTTAATAAATCTGTCACATCTTTAAATGCAATCACATTCTCCAACGGTACTACTACTACTACTAATAATAATAATAATCATAAAGAATCAGATCGAATGATGAATCAATACAATGTAGAGAATTCCTTTACTCCATTGGAGCATAATGATACAATCCTGTCACCATCTCATATGATTTCCTACTATGAAAATCCTAGTGATAATAGTAGGAGTAGTAGTAATAATAATAATAATAACAACCAAAGCATAAAACAAAAGTATATTAGTAAACGATATTCCCTACCGAATTATGCTTATTTTAAAAAATATCTATCTAGTCATATTAATCCAACTGGTCGAATGGTGTATGTAGTGAATCAACTATTTGATCGTTGTGGACACACTAGTAGTCGGGTAAGTCATGTACACAATAATGATACTGTTAATAATAATAATAATAATAGTAATAATATGAATGTAAACACTACTAATACTAACATTGGTAATTGTAATAATACTGAACAATATGTGTTGAATAAAATCTCATCAACTGATGAGAAAAGTTATACAACATCTGAAAGATCATCCAATAGTCAACATACACAATCACAAAACATTTATCATCATTATCGTCAAAACAACAGTTGCCTTCCTGAAGATTATTATGCTGATGATGAAGCGTTCGGTGATGAAGACTATAATGATCTTCATCATAATACTCATGTTTATTATCATTCACAGAAAGATCAGAACAACAAAACAAATAATATCTGTACTGATACAGTTGCTGATAGGGATAATCATCAAGATCAAAGAGAATTATCAATATTATCACAAACTGGTTATCATCAATTAACTAGTAATAAAAAGCCTAAATTGAATCAAATAAAAAAACAATTCAGTTCTCATCGAAGTCATCATTATCATCATCCTCCTCCTCCTCCTCCTCCTCATCATCATCATCATGAACAACATCAACATGATGATGATGATAATGTTCATCGTAAAAGTAGTACCAATGATGAAGATCATGATTCAATGAATGATCATCTTTTTCATTATGATCAAGAATCAAAACTTCTTAATAATAATAATAATAATCATAATCATAATAATGTTCATATTGGTAGAAGAAAATATTTCAAAGATCATAAATTCACATTTTGTCGTACAAAATCAACTAATCCAAATGATTCATTCAATAAACATCATGTTATCAATCATTCATCATTTTCATCATCTTATTCTTCACCTTTAAAATCATCTCATTCTATAGTACATAGTCAATCATTAATTCTAAATGAAATAAATCCTAATACTACTAAAGACAATACTACTTTATGTAGTATTAGTAGTAGTAGTGGTAGAAAACATAAATCTAAACATAATCTACATAATATATCAACATCTTCATTGACATGTTTACCAAATGAATTAGATATTCATTTAAACAATAAAATGAAAATGATTCAACAACAAAATTTTGATCATCATCATCATCATCATGATGATCTATATCAACAGTCACATTCAAGTTATACATCACCGTCTAAATATCGACCACAATTTTCATTATCATCAATACCATTATCGAGAACACCAAAACATAATCACGATCATGATCGCGATCATGATCATCATGATCATCACTTGTATCCGGATCAACATACTCTTATTTCATTTTCATTACCAAATCAAACGGATCAAAATTTATCATTGAATTTAGATCATTTAAATAGAAATAATGATGGATTACAACATGATGATATGAATGATAGAAATCATTTAAGTAGTAATAATAATAATGATAACATTATCTCTTTGAAGAATTTCCCCTCAACTACAAAAAATGTATCCATTGTAAATATACCTAAATGTGATTATGTTCGATTGTCTAGTTAATTATTCGTTTTTTGGCCTATTGTATTTGTTTATCTATGTAAATATAATTTATCTTTTATTGTTTCTCACTCTGTTCACCCCCACCCCTTTCTATCTCTCCCTCTTGTTCTCGTTCTCGGTCTCATTCTCCCTTTCTTTGAATATTAATATGATATATTGATGAGTCATTTGAAGAAGAAAAAAAAACGCACAAATTTACACATGATAAATGATTTGTGTTTTGAGGGATGGGGGTTTTTGTGTGTGTGTGTGTGCGTGTGCGTGTGTTATGTTGAATATGAAATCCTTTGAAAGGTATTTACACCTTTTTATTTATCCATTTTTTTTGTTTGTTTGGCATCTGTTTTGTTCAAATGTTAGTCTTGTCGTCAAAACAAAAAAGAAAATACACAACTATTTAATATAATCTTTCTATGTTATATGGATGCGTATGCATAATGCTTATTCTCAATGAATTCACCTCCCCTTCCATACTCCCCCGTCTCCATCATGACAACTATACATTTATGTACTCATTTCTTTCTTTTTTTTCTTTCAATCCTATTTGAAGAGAAAGGGAAAGTATTTTTACTCCATCTAGTCTGTTGATTAATATAAGAGAATGTAATTATGGTAATGATAGTTATTCATTTATGGATATTATTGTATCCATGTAATGAATTAGTTCGGTTATTCAGGTAGTTTTGATTACAAATAATTTACAATTATTATCAATGATATTTTAATTTAATTTTGTTGATTATTAAAAACTGATTGCTCATTGTAGGCTTTTTTTCATTCCTTTCTTCTTTCCTTCTTTCTTTCCCTCTTTCTTTCCTTCTTTCCTTCCTTCCTTCCTTCTTTCTTTCTTTCTTTCTTTCTTTCCTTCCTCCCTTACTTCCTTTTTTTCTTTCTTTCTTCGTCTTCTTTTATCCAAAATAAAATCCAATCAGTGTTATGTGTATATTGTAGGTGTACTTATAATGATTTCATTTTTATACTGATCCTCTTTATTGTATTCCCTTGTTGTTGGCCTGATTTTTCTCAACTTCTATACTATGTGTAATTTAATTAGGCGATTGGGATTATGTTCAAGTCAACTTTCATTCATATAACATACAATAATATTAATAATGAACAAGTAGAATAAAACAATCTATTTGTACATATATCTATATATTTAATGTTATTCTATGTTTTTGAAAGTGAAATGTGTTGTTTTTAGATCATGATCTCAGCACAGATACAGAAGGCTCGACTAGCTTTTGCCAACTTGAGTCATTTATGGCGTAGGCGAGATATCCGTCTACAAATCAAAGGACGGGCTTACTGCGCATCAGTTCGTTCCGTCCTACTTTATGGCAGTGAAACATGGCCGGTAAGAGTAGAGGATATTCGTAGGTTACTAGTTTTCGATCATAGGTGTCTTCGAAGCATTGCTCGTATATCCCGGGACCACCGAGTAAGGAATGCAGTTGTGAGGAAATGGGTACTAGGTAAGCATGGCGAATGGATTGATGAAGTTTAGATGACTGGGACACGTGTTACGTATGCCCAACCACCGACTACCTCGACGTGCGATGTTCAGTGGTATAGAAGTAGATTGGAAGAAAGCTAGGGACAGTCAGACCAAAACATGGCACAAATCCATGAAGTCACTGACAAGTGAACTGAGTCATGTTGGTAGGTGTAGACTATCTGGTTGGGGACCACGAGATGATAGCAACCGATGGTTAGAGACCTTGAATGACATGGCTGAAAATCGTTTGCGATGGCGCAGGTGCAGGTCCACACTTTGTGTTCTCCCAAATTCTAATCTTTTGGATTCTTCGTGCCCCTTGATTTTCGCTTTCCAAATTTATTTAACCGTATTATACTCGTTGAATAACATCTTTAAACCCTAATGTTTCCGATTACTGCTTACACTCTTACTACCTCTACCACTACGGGATTTGAATCGACAATGATATCTCTTGGCTAATGTGATATTTCAACTCGAACTGATGTACGTACGTAAGTAGTTCTACGTTGTTACTGACTGACTGACCAACTACTTTAATATTTTCTAGTCTCCAACGACTACAATGAAGACGCTAAAGATCAATTCTACAATAGGCTGCAGTCAATCGGCGAGAAGTGTCCAACAAAGGACCTGACTATTCTGATGGGAGATTTCAATGCCAAGGTTGGAACGGACAACACTGGATATGAAGATAGCATGGGAGGACACGGACTGGGAGAAAGGAAGGAAAATGGTGAGAGATTTGCAAACGTATGTGCCTTCAATAAACTGGTCATAGGCGGCACCATATTCCCACATAAACGCATTCACAAAACCACATGGACTTCACCGGATCACTCTACACAAAACCAAATCGACCATATCTGCATGAACAAAATGTTCAGGAGGACGATGGAAGACGTGCCTACCAAGAGAGGAGCTGATATAGCATCAGACCATCACTTGCTGGTCGCCAAGATGAAATTGAAACTGAAGAAGTACTGGACAAGGGGATGGACAATAATACAAAGGTTTAATACGGCCTTTCTTCGGGATACTAACAATCTCAACGAATTCAAGATAGTCCTCAGCAATAAGTTCCAGTGCTTTCATAATCTACTCAATGGAGAAGGAACTACTATGGAGAGCAACTAGAAGGGGATCAAAGAGGCAATCTCTTCAACATGTCATGAATTCCTGGGTCACAAGAAGCACCATCACAAGGAATGGATCACTGTTGATACACTGGATAAGATTCAAGAAAGAAGGAACAAGAAGGCAGCAATGAATACCAGTCGAACAAGAGCAGAAAAAGCCAAGGCACAAGCTGAATACAAAGAAGTAAACAAGCAAGTGAAGACGAGCATCAGAACCGACAAACGTAAATATGTGGAAGATTTAGCAACGGAGGCGGAAAAGACTGCAAGAGAAGGAAATATGTGACAACTGTATGACACGACAAAGAAACTCTGGAAATCGCCGCAAAGCAGAACGACCAGTGAAAAGCAAGGAAGGCGAGGTAATCACCAACATTGAAGAACGGCGAGAAAGGTGGGTAGAACACTTCAAAGAACTCTAGAATCGATCAGCTCCACTGAACCCACCCAACATCGAAGCAGCACTCACGGACATCCCAATCGATGTTGGCCCACCAACAATTGAAGAAATCATCATAGCCATTAGACAAATCAAGAGTGGCAAAGCAGGCGGACCATTCAACATTCCAGCAGAGGCACTTAAAGCAGACGTATCATTCACTGCAAGGATACTCCACATCCTCTTTAGCAAGATTTGGGATGAGGAACAAGTACGAGAAGACTGGAAAGAAGGACTTTGATCAAAATACCGAAGAAAGGCGATCTCAGCAAGTGTGATAACTACAGGGGCATCACTCTCCTCTCAATACCAGGAATAGTCTTCAACAGGGTATTGTTAAACAAGATGAAGGATTGCGTAGACGTCCAACTTCGAGACCAAGAGGCAGAATTCTGTAAGGATCAATCGTGTACAGACCAAGCTTCTTCGACACTACGGCGTGCCTGAGAAGATAGTCAATATCGTAAAGAATTCATATGATGGATTAAACTGCAAAATCGTGCATGGAGGACAGTTGACACAGTCGTTCGAAGTGAAGACCGGTGTTAGGCAAGGTTGCTTACTGTCACCGTTTCTCTTTCTCCTGGTGATCGACTGGATCATGAAGACGTCAACATGTGAAGGGGAGCACGGGATACAATGGACATCTAGAATGCAGTTGGACGATCTAGACTTCGCAGATGATCTGGCTCTTCTGTCGCAAACGCAAGAGAAGACGAACAGTGTGGCAGCAGCCTCAGCATTAGTAGGTCTCAATATACACAGAGGGAAAAGCAGGATTCTCCGATACAACACAACATGCACCAATCCAATCACAATTGACGGTGAAGATTTAGAAGATGTGAAAACCTTTACATATTTGGGCAGCATCATTGATGAATATGGTGGATGTGATGCAGATGTGAAGGCGCGAATGGGCAAATCAAGAACAGCATATTTACAGCCGAAGAACGTCTGGAACTGAAAACAACTCTTTGTCAACCAACACCAAGATCAGGATTTTCAATACAAATGTCAAGACAGTTCTACAGTATGGAGCGGAAACCTGGAGAACTACGAAAGCCATTATCCAGAATATACAGGTGTTTATTAACAGTTGTCTACGCAAAATACTTCAGACCCGTTGGCCGGACACTATCAGCAACACCGTACTGTGGTAGAGAACAAACCAGATCCCAGGGGGAAAGAAATCAGGACGATGATGCACTGGAAGTGTATAGGACACACATTGAGGAAAGCACCCGACTGCGTCAGAAGACAATCCCTCACATGGAATCCTCAAGGCCAAATGAGAAGAGGAAGACCGAAGAACTTATTACAACGAAAGATGGAGACAGACATGAGAAGAGTGAACAACGATTGGACAGAACTAGAAAGGAAAGCCCAAGCGAGAATGAGTTGGAGACTGTTGGTCGGTGGTCTATGCTTCATTGTGTGTAGCATGCGTAAGTAATTAAGTATTCTATTTCAGATCATATAATTCACCTTTATATACTGGAAATGGCTTCTATAGAATACTTAAGTTCATATTTCACTATTGTCGTCCTATCAACTAGTTCATGTATAGGTATAGTGACGAAATCATTTTCATTGTTTGGTAATACCTACAATGTCGTATCTTAAGAATATAAATCGTAACTAAATCAATGTGATGCCAATAATGAAATGCCAGCAGCTGACAAATTCATATCTAATTAATGATAATTTCTTTTCAATGGTGTAGAATCATCCAAACATTATGGTCATGTGTTTATATCATATTTTACGTTTATAACAGATGAAATGATTATATAGTTTCATAAATATTGCTATTGTAATTATGAACTGGTCAATGTTAAAGCATTATTAGAAATCTGGAAGTACTAGACGATCTTTTCGTCCAATTGTAGGACTCTTCATCAGTGAGTATCCATGACCCTTTCTCACGAGATTCGAGCCCAGGACCTATCAGTTTTGCGCGTGAGCACTTAACCTCTAAACCACTGAGCCAGTTGGCATTCAACAGTGTTAATGTCTAACTTCAACCAATCCACATAATTACACCACCGTCCATTATTGTCTTCAATGAGTTACTATCTTACAATAGAGCCAGTTTAACTCCGCTGGTCACTGCTTCTTATTAGAACTCCAGGAAATACCTCTTAAAGCTTATCATTAGTGAGCACGAATTAATAAAAAGAAAAATTAGCAACAGCCTGAAATTAATGTAAATAGAAGAAGTCACGCTGAGGATATTATTCAGTGAATACATACATAATCCATTAGAATTTATCTATCTATCATTCTATTTAATTGTCCATATATTTATCTATTCATAAACCCCTATTTATGTGTAAACATTTAACTAATTATGATAGTTGGGAGTAATCAGCACATTTATTGATTCAATCTTTGCACATAATACATTTCTATTGATTCTACATCATTGTAACATCTTTATTATGATAGGCAGTTACTTGTCTGGTTTATTCAATACTTGTTTTGTATTATTATCTGAATTTATTGTTAAAGTATTTCTAAATTAAGATTGTGTTTATTCTGAACTGAGATTATGTTATAGTGAATAAGATTACATAAATGGGGACAACCTTTGGTATTTGAATATAAGATTACAGTATCAGTTGTGAGATAGTGACTCATTGGTAACAATGGTGGATATGTCGCTCAATTTCGTGGATCAGTTGAAGTTAGACAGTAAAAGCGTTGAATGCCGACTGGTTCAGTGGTCTAGTGGTTAAGCGCTCGTGCGCGAGACCGGTAGTTCCTGGGTTCGAATCCTGCGAGGCGGGGTCGTGTATACGCACTGTTGAGGAGTCCCACAATAGGACGAAATGGCCTCTCAGTTATTCCAGGTTTCCCATGGTGGTCTAGCTTCAATTGACTCATGATCTGAACTAATGAAATAACTACAGTCTCCAAAAAACCCCTTCTGTTACAGTATCATTTAGTAAAATCTAAGTCTTAGACTTGATTGTTCTTTTGTTTCCACGCCAATTATTCTTTGTGCCTTTTCTCCATTTCTTTGATCTCTTTAACCTTCCGCCACCTGTCATTTCACTTTCGATTGATGATACATACTACTGATATCTGTCGATATCAGTAGAACACATCACAATGTATCTTAGTTTAAAATAAATTAATAATATGTAGTCATGATTACAACAGATGAGTTTGAACCTGATACGTTAAGCTTTAACAGTTATTATGATCCATATTTAGAAGACCAACAGTCGTCTCACTTGTTAACTACATGTAATACGGAATCCTTTTTTTATAATGATCAATTTATGTCATTGATAAGCATTCACTTAAATGTCCGATTTGGTTATTTATTTATTTAAACATGTAAACATTAGTACAAGAAGGCACTAAATAGATATGCGACATATAAATCATTCGATTTGTGTGAGGTCTAGGATACTGCCCGGGTGCCTAAACCGAAACAGGTGGTTTTGTTAGGGGGGCGCACTCCGAGCCTTTGACCTAGAGGTCTAATCCATAAGACAGTGGAGCAACATAAAGAGATGAAGTCCCGTGGTAATCGGTGACGAACAATGCATTCACATGCCATATATTCGTTCAGGATCTTGGAGCCCATGTTTTTCATTAGTTTGGAATGTGAGTTTTTCAATTGCCATATGTGAATCCACCAACCGGGTTAAACGCCGGATATTCGCTTTTCGTCTTCTCAATTTTGTAAACAATGCTCTTGCCGCATGAAGGTATAGGGTAGGACTTCTCTGGTAGTGATTGTATGAACGTGACCATTTGAAGAAGGAGAGTTGACTCTCTCCACTATCGGCCATACCAGAGAATTTGGGGGCCGATTCCATTAATTTTGTAGTTTATAATAAACATTAATTGATTATTTATATCAAGTAACTATGCATTGAAGTTTTAAGCATATGAATGTTTTCTGAAGATGAATGCCAAAAAAATTGTAGTCTAATAAATCATATTAAAAGTACTTTCAGTTGTACATGATCTAAGAAACTTGATGTAAAAGATCATTGATTGTTTCATTCTTAATTGACCATTTATTATACACTAATCAAATCATAATCACTTGATCTTGATTGAATAAGTTTATGTTGAAAATTCTAAATGAAACATATATCTCCAATAGCCAATCATTTGAATTTGTGTTTTACTGGCCATGTATCTGACTCTATTTAGATCGTATGATGATTGTTGTCGAAAATATACATCCTGGTTACCCTCATATATAATCGTCAACTTAAATTACGTTAGGGAATAACAGAGTTCATTAAGTTTTTGATTCAAATCATAAACCGATTGATCTGAAACCCTGTAAGCATTGGACGGCCGTTTCGTCCTATTGTGGGACTCCTCAACAATGTGCGAATCCCGCGAGCGGCATCGTGCTTCAAGGTTTTTTAATGATGGTCTAACATCAGTCGGTTCATGATCTTAAACAATAACTTAATAATCTTCACAACCCCTATACTGAGAATTGATTAAGTCAAATGCGAGAATGGATTTCGAATATGTATATTTCATGCAATCATTGATCCAAACAGACGATCAAAGAGAGAGCGAAACAAAACAAAATGACGCCCAGTGAAGAAAGTTAGTAAACCAACTCAATTTAATCAATTATAACTCAATAGTTATAATCAAATAAAAATTAGTTACAGACATATAATCAATAGGATAAGTAATTAACACACATACACTCATACACAGTCAGGGTTATTAAACGAATAAGTGACATGGTAAAACTGTGACTTGAGAAGAATGAATAGATCAATCTGTCCTGAAGCTAGAATAATCTCTGTGTGCTCGACATAGTACCAACTCCTACAGTATGAGGAATTCGTCCCACGGATAAATTATCCATTCTGTCATCATCCGACATATAAGTATTACATCATATTACTTATTTCGTAATATATTAATGAAATAAATAGTGATATAATACATTGCTATGAATCTATAGATTACTTCAGTACTTCTTTTATTTCATCATTGATAAGGTCAGCTTAAAGTCAGTCAATTCATCAATATGACATGATGAACTATCAATCAAATGTTCATCCTGATTATAGGATAGGAATTGCCCAATGAAATACATTCTTTAGCTGAATACACTCAAGAGTATAAACATTATGCTCATATCAAGCATTTAAAAATCCTTTACTCTATTCTACTCAAGATTATGAGTATACTCTATTAACTAGTTATTCAACATGAATCAATCAACTAGTAAGTGTGCAATAACTCTCTATTCAATGTCATTTCATGATGGATATTAGTTTAAATTTCATTGTTACCAAACTATTATGCGAGGAAATGATCTGGTTACAAAAATTGAGGTAGGTATCAAGGGGGAATTTGAGTCAGAGATAGATTGTTATCATTCTAGATTAAACTATCGTAATTCTGTAGAGAAACAACGAACGTTATTGATTCAAAGTTCAAGAAGTTTAAAGGATAAATACTTTTGATTGTATGTTGAATTTATTAGTATTTTACTGCTATTGTCAACTCCGCCTTTCGCTCTTCTAGAGTTACTGATGATTCCAAGCCTGAGTAAAAGAGAGGGAGTGGGCATGGAGTAAGCAATCCCATATCACAGAAACAACATTGCTAAAACAACGCTAACACTGCGTTGAGAATTGGAAGTAGACATGAGGAGGATGAATAGCAAGTGGAAACGAGTGCCTAGGACAGAGTTTGATCCAAAGTGCTGTTGAGCGGCCAATGCTCCTTCATGAGAGGGAACAGGCGTAAGTTAATAAGTAAGTTTCTGTTATTGGCAATGATGAACGTTTTTGAAACCTCTTTTGAAAATCACTTTATAAATCAAAATACAAGAGGCAAATCATGTTGAAAATATGATATTATGATATATGATTTATTGATTCATCATCATAGTTATCCGTGGATAAAACACTATAATAACAATAATTTATTAGTTGAATTCATGAGTTAATTAAAGATAGACCACCATAGAAAACCTGAAAGCAGTGGACGGCTATTTCGTTCTAGTGTGGGAACCCTAAGCAGAGAGCATCCACGATTCCGCCTCGTGAGATTTAGATCCTGGATCTGTGGGTCTCACGTGCGAAAATTTAACCTGTAGACTACTGAGCCGGCTGGCATCCAACAGTGGTAATGTCTAACTTCAATCAATCCACAAAATTGCACCACTGTCTACCATTGTCTTCAGTGAGTTATTATCTCACAATAAACCTAGTTGAACTCCGCTGATCACTGCTTCTCTCTAGAACTCCAGGAAATCCCTTTTGAAGTCAATCACTAGTAAGCATATGTTGATTAGTATGAGAAGAGGGGGTGTTGTGGATATGACAGTAATTTTATTAGTTTACATCATTATCAATTGAAGCTAGACCACCATGGAAAACCTAGAATCACTGAACGACCATTTCGTTCTAGTATGGAACTGCTCGACAGCGAGCATCCAGGATCCCGCCTCGCGACATTTGAACTCAGGACCTGTCGGTCTCGCACGCGAACGCGAGTCGGCCTCCAATTGTTGTTTAGCTTAGATCGACACATGAATTTATCTATTAAATTACTATAATATTCACAAACTCGTCTTTCTGATTATAATAATAATAATTAATTATTAAGTAAACTGACATAAAACGTTTTGTTTTCCTTTCTTATTTGCACTTCCAATTCGTATAATTGAAATCTTAACCAAACTACAGATTGTTCAAACTGGCACATTTATTACATATAATATAGAAAACAATTAGGATAAGCCAATCCATTAATAGATAATACTTAATGATATAATAAGCAAGTAAAACTCACATGATTAAACCATGTTTCTTAAATGAGGTACCATGTTTTTCTATGCAAAAAACCCATTTGTTGTTGAGTGTTTTATTTACTTCATATTAATTTAATTTAGACTAACTCCACTTGGAGCCCCTCTGGGGATACTGCCAGTCCTAAACCCGAATAAGGGAGGAGAGTTGGGTATGGGGTTAGTGATAATACGGTGGTTGGAGGTAGTCAACAGGAAACTCTGGATCCGGGTTTCGTGCTACTTGGCACTCGTCAGTAAGGTGTACCTGTAAACTTGAAGCAACTGGTGCTCCTTAACGAAACCGATCCCGTGTCACCCAGCTTTACAGTCAGAGACTTTACCACTGGGCCACACGGGCCGCGGCCGACCTCCTGTAGGACTGAGATGTAATCACAATTGATTGAACACTGGGCCGATCACTTGGTCGATAACATTCGATCTGCACTAAGAAGGACTTGACACACATGACATTGATCACCATCCAGTGATCAATCAATTGTGAGGTTAGTGACTCCATCTCAAAGAATATATAAATCACTTAGAGAAAAACACTAACCAGAAAAATAATTCCAGATTTAGACTAATAATTCAAACTTAATATTATTTCTCATATTTCTAAAATAACTTGAAATAACCGTACTCTGCTTAGAGCCTCTCTAGGGCTACTACCGGGTCCTAAGCATGGATAAAGGAGGAGGGTTGGATGTGGGGTTAGAGATCTTATTTCGTAGAAAACTAACTCATCATACAGTAAACTTAATGAACAGTAATACAAAGTTGCTTTGAACGTTGTTACTTACTTACTTACTTACTTACGCCTGTTACTCCTCGTGAAGGAGCATAGGCCGCTCACCAGCATTTCCCATCCAACCCTGTCCTGAGCAATCCTTTTCAGATCTTTCCTGTTGTTGTTCATCCTTTTCATATCTGATTCTATTTCCCGATGTTCTCCGTTTTGAATTTGAGGACCTTGGTTTTCCCTTTGTGTATGTTGAGGCCTACTGATGTAGGGACTGCTGCTAAACTGTCTGTCTTTGTCTGCATTTGTTCATGTGTATGGGATAGGAGAGCTAGGTCATCTGCGAAGTCCAAATCGTCTAACTAGTTCTGAGCTGTCCATTGTATCCAATGTTTTCTCTCAGATGTCGGGGTCTTCATTATCCAGTCGACCACCAGAAGAAAGAGGAAGAGGGTGAGTAGACAGGCTTTTCTGACTCCGGTCCTTACTTGAAATGCATCTGTCAGCTGTCCTCCATGTACGATCTTGCACTGTAGTCCGTCGTATGAGTTCCGTATAATGTTGACCATTTTTTCAGGAACTCCGTAGTGTCGAAGAAGTTTCCATAATATTGTTCTATCTACACTGTCAAACACCTTTTCATAATCAATGAAGTTGATGTACAGTGACGAGTTCCACTCAACTGATTGTTCGACGATGATTCGCTTTTAGCTCTTCTAGAGTTACTGTCAGTTCCAAGCCCGGGCAAAGGAGGAGGGTTAGACATGGGGTTAACGACTCCATCGCGTAGAAAACTAACTCACTAAAAGATAAAAACGCTAACCAGAAAAAATAATTTTGAACAATGTACTCAGATGATATATGTTAACCCATTAGAACATTAAAAGGCAAAACTTCACTGAATGAATTCATTTAGTCAATTTTTATTATAACTTAAAAGGTCAATATCATTATTAAATGTATGTGTAATGATCTACAATAAATGAACGATTTGCTTTATTATCTCACTTTAATTATTTTTACCGGTAAAGGAATCTGAAAAAAGACGATCGATATTAAATTACAAGAATGTAATTGTACTATAATATCCACAACACCCCTCCTTCTCATACTAATCAATATATGCTCACTAGTGATCGGCTTCAAAAAGGTATCTCCTGGAGTTCTAGAGAGAAGCAGTGATCAGTGGAGTTCAACTAGGTTTATTGTGAGATAATAACTCACTGAAGACAATGGTGGACAGTGATGCAATTTTGTGAATTGATTGAATTTAGACATTAACACTGCTTAGGGTTCTCATACAAAAACGAAACGGCCATCTAGCTTCGCGATTGACTCATGATCTCGACTATTAAATTTACTATGATATCCACAAAAACCCCCTCTGACAATATTCAGATAAGATAACTGATTAATCAAACCAATAATTTACATGAACAATCATTCTCCCATGTGCCACACAATTCACTTGATCCGTGTGTAGGCTATGATACTGCTTGAGTGCCTAGACCGAAGCAGTTGGTTTTATTAAGGGGCCACATCTGGAGCCTTCGACCTAAAGGTTTGATCCACAAGACAGTAGAGCAACGTATAGAGATGCAGTCCTATGGTTGCCGGTGACCAATAATTGGTTCATACGCCATTTGTTCCTTCAGGATCCCGAAGTCCACATATACTACTGGTTCGGAATTATGATTTTCCAACTTCCATAGGTGGATCCTCCATATCCCCCAACCCCGTTAAAGCGTCGGATATTCGCTTTACTTTCTTTCAGTTTCGTAAACAATACTCCCGCTACGAGAAGGCAGTGAGTAAGTCTTCTCTGGTAGTGGTTGTATGGATGTGGCCATGTGAGAGCATTTGAAGTGGGAGAGTTGACTCTCGCCACTCTCGGGTGTACCAGGACATTTAGAGGTTAAGTGCCAAACAGAACTCAAAATATTAGATATTTTTGTCAGCTATTTAGAACTTTCAATATTTTTTCTTATAAAAAACCATTTGTATAGAACAAATGACGGATTAAAAGTGCGAATGTAGGTCAAGGAAACAATCAATCATCTTTCATTGTTATTGATCATGATATATACATGTGGTGTCTTTTCAAATCACATTCAATATGTGTAATTAACCGGGTCATGTTTAAACTGTTTCCCCTTTTGATTAAATGAGTCAAAATTGAAAATCGATCGTCAAAAACTCTTATTGTTACATGTTATTTAACATTTCAGAATTAGAGATAAGAGAGTTTTGTGAAGGTTAGGGTAATTTACTAGTTGAATTCATGAGTTGATTAAAACTAGATCATCATTGAATTCCATCTCAGTGGTCTAGAGCTTAAGTGTTCGTACATGAGACCAATAGGTCCTGGATTGGAATGCGCACTTCTGACGAGTCCCATACTAGGACGAAACAACCGTCAAATGATTCCAGGTTTTCCATTGTGTTCTAGCTTCAATTATCTCATGATCTCACCTAGTAAATTAGAGATAAGCAACTCTTCGAAATGATCCATTTTCAACTATTCTTTTCATTCACTATTTATATTCTGTAACTCGATGAGTCATTATTATGTATTATATTTTGGACAAGAACTGAATGAATATCTCAGGTTTAATCTCTTGTAAGTTGCACCTATGCCAACCATAGACTGATCAATTGCGGATCTAAACAACAATCGGAAGATTCAACTAAACACTATTCAATGAATTTAAACTATATATTGTATTGCATAAGCAAGTAGCTATCAGAACTCGGTAGTTAAATGGATAATGTGATGGGGTACTGAGTTCGAGTCTCAAATACCACTGCTAATCACTATTCATCTTTGCTTATACCAGATTTAGTTTGATTAGATAAATTATGCTCCCTATTTTTCAACTCCTATTCAAATCAGTCTAATGATTAAACGTGTTATTTCAATAGTTGAATTGTTCTCTTTTTTTTACCTCTTCAGAACAATTTAGTTACTAAGGTAACCAAGATTTTATTGAGTAAATATACTTTATGGTGACTGTATGTTTTACAAATTTCTTTTATTGAGTGCATTATTGAAATGTTTAGTTGATTTAGTTCCCGAAAAGAAATTTCTTTCTTACAAGATCTTCTTTTTAATGTGAGTTTATGACTCAGTGAAATTGTTACCCCCTTTCCAATGGAGTATAGATCACCGACCAGCATTCTGCAATCCACTCTGTCCTGGGCTTTTTGTTCTAGTTTTCTACAATTATTGTTCATTCTTCTCAGATCTGTTTCCATTTCTCAATGTCATGTGTAATCCATCATAAGAATTCTGTATGTTGTTAATTATCTTCTCAGGCACATCATAATGTCGAAGAAGCCTTCATAGTATTGTCCTGTCCACCCTATCAAATGCTATCTCATGGTCAATGAAATTGATGTCGAGTGGTGAATTCCATTCAGTTGATTGTTCTACAATGATCCATAGTGTTACAATTTGGTTGGTACACGATTGATCCTTATAGAATCCTGTCTGTTGGTCTCGAAGTTGGGCATCTACGGAGTCCTTTATTCTGTTTAACAATACCCTATTGAAAACGTTTCCCAATATTGAGAGGTGAGTGATGCCTTTGTAGTTAGATTGTATATTATTCATGATATTTCTTCATTGAATTGATTGTTATTTTCGTAAAAACCTGGTTAACATTAAATACAAATCAAGAATTACTTGACATCTATATTGGTTTATTATATAGACATATTAGGAATATTCCTATTGTGCCTCATAACTAAATCATAGATTTCAGAGAACTCAATAACTCTAACACTTTTCATCCATCAAGTCAATAATAAACTGTAATATCATTTGAACTGTCTAACTAATGAATAAATCTGAATGTATTAAACATTAATTATGTGAAGACGGCAGGCGAATGAACTAGAGGAAGCTCAGAAAGAGTCGAAGATATTCCATTTAACCATCTTTTGAAAGAAGATTCCAGAATCCCTACATGTAGCTTCCCTATTAGACAAATGTTAAAAAAACCCCTGTATGCGCGTTGGAGATTTCGTGTTTACAGAGAAAACCATAAATACCTGAGAGTTTTGTACCATATTTGACACTGTTTGTAATAGCATCACTTTCATTTGTCTTCTATCTTGTCATTTGCGACTTGGGAGTGTTCTAGCGTCGAGTACTCAAGTTAGAATATATATATACATGCTTACACCCGTTGCCCCTCATGGCGGAGCATAGGCCACGCCTAAGCACTCTTTATCCAACCCTGTCCTGGGCGATCCATCTCAGTTGTTTCCAGTTGCTACTCATCTTTTTGATGTCTACTTTCGATTCTCCGCACAGTTTGTTCTTCGGCATTCCTCTTTTCCGCTTTCCTTCAGGATCTTAAGTTAGGGCTTGCCTCGTAATGCAGTTTGGTAGTTTCCTCAATGTATGTCCTATCCGACTCCACTGTCTTCCTAATTTCCTCTTCAGCTGGAAGTTGGTTAGTCCTCTTCAAACAGTAGGCTGTTGTTGATCTTATCCGGTCAACGGACATTAAGTATCTTGTGTAGAAAATTGTTTATAAATACTTGTACATTTTTGATCATAGTTGTGGTAATTCTCCACGTTTCAGCTTCGTACAGTACAACTGACTGTCTTGACGTTTGTATTGAAGATTCTGACTTTGATATTAGTTGATCGGTAGTTGTTTTGAATTCAGCTGTCCAGTGCTTCCAGGTTTTCCATGGTGGTCTAGCTTCAACTACTCATGATTTCAACTATTCAAATTCGTTAGTTAAGTTATTGGAAAATTTCTTCAGAAAAGTTATTCCTTATAGTAACTTTAGACAAAATGTCTAATAATTGTCTAAAAGCCTGTAAATAGTTCACAATTCTACAACTAACTATTCTAAATTTTTTAAAGTAAAGTTGGATGGTGGTTAGCAACGGAATCCAAGACGCTTGTTTCGTCATTTTTAGGATTCGTCAGCTGGATGTATTTACATTTCAGAGTTGATGTTCACTCTAGGACTCGAACCCAGTCCTGATAGCCACTTGATTGTGCAATGAGACAAATAACGCGATGGCGTTTGGAGCGAATGATACTGTATACCAAATATAATAAAACGCACGTCCTGAATTCTACTACTAGCCACTATCCATCTTGAATTATCATTCTTGTGACATAAGGCAATCCGCACAGCATATACGTACGCCAATTAGAGACTGATCAATTGCAGCCCTAAGCAACAATGAGAAAATACAAGCAAACAAAACCAAGTGAATTTATTCTAAATTTTATCTAATTATATAAAAGAAAAAAATTGTTGCTGGGTGGTAATTACTGTCTCCTTATAATCTTTATTATGGATTCAGTCCTCTCAGTGGATGAAAATGGCGTATGTGTGTGTGTGTGTGAATAGGGATGGAATTATCAGACATTCTGATGAGTAATAAAACAAATAATTATTATTGACATAAACTTCATGGAAGATAGCATGAGTTAAAGTGTTTTTCATCACAGTATTCGATGTTACCACCTTTGACATAACCACTGCTATGAATGCGGTGTTCATCTTGTTGTGCTGATGCAGTATGGCAACCTGGACCGATGCACATATGTGCCTGGTCCTACGTTGTAGCTGACTGACTGATTGAGTCTACCGATACCTGTACATGATGATCGTTGAATGAAATTGTAAAAATATAGACCGTTGAATTCCAACTCATTGAATGTGATTGTTTCCGGAAACATTTCGCGTACAGAACCTCGAATCATTATCACATTCAATGATTTAACAAACATCATTGAAAGCAACATGAACTTTAACAAGTAGATGAACTACATCAGCTAAGATCTAATCTAATCTACTTTTTTGTTTATCTGTATTCATTAATTCACTCATCATTATTTTTATTTATGTGAAAATCATTAAACCAATAAGGTCAAGGACATGCGGAAGACTAACATCCTACTGAACAAAACTGTTCAGTAATAACTGATTGTATCTGTACATTGAATAACTTGAACCGAATAAACAGTAGTCACATTTTATGTTTGAGTAAAAGTACAAAACATTGATTAAGTTCAAAATTGACCTTGATCGGAAGAAACTAAAAACTAATGTCGACTTCAGGACTAATTTGACCCAGTTCGAAACATTTTGAGAAGTATGAATCCATATTTCTAGTAGGTGAAGCTTTGTTATCTTATTGAATCAAATGTCCTTATTGTGAAAAATTACATATCCACATTTAAAAACTGTAGCCCCTCAATGCCCTGGTATGATGGAGGGTGAGGAGAGTCAGCTATTCCTCTCCACACGCTCTCACATGGCTACGCATATATAGCCACTGCCAGGGAAATCCTACTTACCGCCTTCTTGTGGCGGGTGTATTGTTTACGAAATTGAGAGGACGTAAAGAGAATTTCCGACACTGTAACCGAGTTGATGAACATCGAGGGTTCACCTAGTCGAATAGGAGAACCGTCATTCCAAACCAATGGTGAACAGGGGCTCCAAAATCCTGAGGAAATAAATGGCGTATGAACCCATTTTTGGTCACTGACTATCATAGGACTACATCTCCTTACGTCGCTCTACTGTCTAGTCGATTAGACCTTTAGGTCGAAGGTTCGGAATGTGACCCACTAAGAAAACTGCCTGCTTCGGTTTGGGCGCCCGGATAGTATCATAGTCTACACACAAATCAGGTGACTTGTGTGACGCATTTGTATTCGGTGCCACCTTGTACCAATATTTATGTGTTCAAATAAATAAATGAACATTTAAAAACTGTAGCTCTGAAATACTCTCCAAAAAGATGATTGGATGGAATATCTTTGGCTCTTTCTAATCTTCTTAGAACTTCCTCAAGTTCAACCACGTGATGTCCTCACAGTTTTATTACATTAATTGTTTGCAAATATATAAGTATTTTTTGATTTTATTCTTCTTTGCAATAGAAATGGTCAAACTGTGTTTTAAACTTCAAATGATACTGATAGAAATTGATCAGGAACAGAAATGATCAACATTCAATAAAATGGACTTGTCTGCCCATCAATTACAGGGATATTTCCTTGTTTTTACAAAGCTTCCATCAACAGTGGGGTCGTGGATGAATTTTGTTGAGTCCCATACCAATGGCTATCAAGTGATTATCAAACGGAAATCAGTTCATGATGCAAACTATGAATAGTACTTCATAGACTTTTCAATTTCTTTATTGAACATATTTCTGTCGATCATTTACATAAAGTAAATGCTTAATTCCAATTGTTGGGATCATGATTCAATTGAAGATAGATCACCATGAAGAAACTGGAAGCACTGGACGACCGTTTCGTCCTGTTGTGGGAGCCCTCAGCAGTGCGCATCCACGATTCCGCCTCCTGCGAGGGTCAAACCTACGACCTATCAGTCTTGCGCGCGTGCGTGCTCAACCATCAGACCACTGAGCCGGCAGGCATCCAACGGTGTTAATATCCAACTTCAACTAATCCACGAAATTGAGCGACACATTGACCTTTTTCATCAGTGAGTTATTATCTCACGACAGACCCGGATGAACTCTACTGGTCACCGCTTCTCATTAGAACTTCAGGATACACCTCTTGAAGCCAGTCACTAGTGAGCATATGTTGATTTATATCGAAGGGAGGTTTTGTAGATATTATAGTAACTTCAATGGTTAAGATCATAAGTCAGTTGAAGCTAGACCACCATGTCGATCATTTACGCGAAGTAAATGCTTGATTGTTTGATTTCTTAGTTACGTTTGTAGCATTGTTAACTAGACAAATATATTTATTGATTCGTAAAACAATCATCTTATGTAACGAATGATGAGTTATAAGTATCCTGATAATGTAACAATCTAATTGAATATTGGGATTGTTCTAATTCATCTATTTGAATTGTACATCTGCTATATATATAACTGTCGTCTGTTCACTTGGTGTTGTTTTATTTGTATCTTTGCATTGTTATTTAGGACTGTAATTGATCAGTCTGTTTTTGGAATATATACATCCTGTGCGGACTGCAGGTGAAACTTACGTCTTGGATTCCACTGTTAGCTACTATTCATCTTTGTCATCCGTTGTTTAAATTAATTAAGTAATCAGTGCTTCAGTATGGAACTCTTCAAATATCCAAATCTAGTGATTTTGGTCTTACATGCTAACACTTAACCTTCAGATCACTAAGCCGAAATGCATCAGTATTAATGTCTAACTTCATTCAATCCATGATATTGGATGACCATCTTTCTTAGGTACTCTGTGTGTAACTGCTTCAAATCCGATTTAGCTTAGCTCCATTGGTTACGCTGTAGTGGCTTTGCTTTGTTAATCAATCACATCGATAACCGTTATAATATAAGTCTCAACAGCGTTTGAAATCAGAAGGTAGTGAGAAGTGGCAACTACAGTTTATCAGCGGATAGCGCAGATTACAAATCTATCAGCGTATCGAGCGAATTTGAAGCGGATAGGCGAATAAGTATATGCGAGCAATCGCGTAGGCAAATGTATAGTCAAATCGCATAAGGGCTCAGCAAGTCAAAGCAACAGCTAATAATAGGATTTGAGTACGTATAAACATGGGAAGGAGGATGAATTATAGAGTGATATTTAAACGATCAACATTTTAGCTGGGGTTTGCCATGTGATCTAGTGATCATAACGGTATGAACAAATAGATGAATTGTTACTATTCAATAAACGTTGTCTGTTAACTAAGTTAATGAAAGGGCTCAACTAAAATTAACCATAATAAAAATTGATTGTAGGGTAGTTGCTATTAATACTGTTAGATGTTTGCTCAGTGATCTACTAGTATAGTGTTCGTATGCGAGGTAGAAGTTACTAGATTTGATTCTCGCGTGCGGACTCGTGGATGTACATTGTTGAGAATTCTCAAACTAAGAAAAAATGTCTATCCAGTGCTTTCATGTTGATTGAGGTCTGATTTAGATCGGTTCACGATTTTGAAGAAATGTGTAAGTTATTCATGGCATTTCGAGCTGATGTCGAACATCCACGTATTCATGAATGTCTTTTTTATCACGAAACGTGAAGTATTTATTTATTTTTATGATGTACATTACTGAGTAATATCAATCAGACAACTACTGAAGCTAGGAATCCTTAGATTACTGTTTCACATATTACGAGACCCCTTCAGAAGTGGGTAATCATGTCCTCACCTTGGACTGAGCTCAAGATCTTTAGTCTCTCGACTAGAGATTAACCTCTAGATCAGATTTTTCATCTGACCTGATCACATTCAAATTTGTACAAGTTAGATCTGTGGCTTGAGGTTTATGTTACTCATTTTTAAACTCTACCTATCACAACTTTCACTTTGTTTTATGCTTTTGAAATTCCTTTTATCATTAAGCCTAAGATATTGTTTAGGCTCTTTTAATCTATACTTTGATACTTTCCTCTTACTGTGTTGACACAAGATGTGTAAACTTAAAACAATATCAAGCATTTTGTTGTTTATAATCTGTTATATCTGGTCATCGCTGATTGTTGTGTCGGGTATAAGTGATCAGCGTTTTTTCCAACACAAAAATCAGCAACGACCAGATATAACATCGTTTTGACGTATAGTGTTAGATTACTGGCGCTGATACGTAATATTCCTATGTACTTCAGTGGAGATGATAGTAAGGAAGGAAGCTTATTGACCAAACGAATCAACTTCTAGGTGTACTCATTGTCAAGAGGCGATAATACTATTTATCTTGTTATTACATGTTAGTTTTTTATTTAGATGGTAGTAGCAATGATATTTCCTTAATTCATATTTCCACAATTCTATCCTCTGTTACGTGATCGATTTACATTACTCTTAGTTCGCTAACTTTGGTATGTGCCGCAAGATCTTTCAATGTTACCAAAGAACAGAGTTATACTGAAGGTCTCGATTCTGCTTTTATTGGTGTGTGGATTACTATTATTAAGATTTTGTTGTATGACAAACGTCTGATATGTTGATTCGTATCAGAAGCGTCAATGCGAGTCCCAGAGTGGACATCATCTTTGAGATGCAGGTACATTCAGCTGGCGAGTTCTAAATAGGACGAGACGCGAGTCCTGGATCTCACTGCTAGCCACTATCCATCTCTGCTTATAGATAGCAATATAATTTTAAAAATGGCATTTATTTATTCAGTTTCGGCTTGTACTAAATTTACCAAACAAAAAAGGTCATATTATATATATATATATATATATCATGTTCAATGTATCGAAAATTTCCGTTTCCGTAAAATAATTAGTTCAGCTAACACAATATTCACTTTACATGAAAGTCTCTTACAACATGGCCATTATGCAAATATACGTTTCATAGTTGAATTCATGAGTTAAATAAAACTAGATCACTATGGAAAACTTGGAGGCACTGGACGGTTGTTTCATCCTTCTATGGGACTCCTCAACAGTGCGCTCCCATGATCCCGCTCGTGAGATTCGGATCCAGAATCTTTGGTCTCGTGCACCAGCACTTAACTTCAAGACCACAGAGCTGGCCGGCAACTGACGGTGTTAATGTCTAATTTCAACTAATCCAGTGTGGTAGCCATGTAGAAACATTTAAGAAATTATTTGATGGTTCAAAATTTCATCATGAAAAATCCATAGGTGCTAGTAGGTAAACTGGTGAAGTATATTAACGTTGTTAAGAATTCATAAACTTGATAGCCTACTTCATTTCATCAATCATTTGTGCCATGTGTAATCTGATTGACAAAAGGTGATAAAACAATAGATCATGTTCACCCTTGTAATCAAACTTAACCAATTAATCCTCGTAAATTTGGATCACATCACACTATGAATTGTCTTTACTTGAAGATATAGAGCAATAGATTTCAATTCGGTAGCTTAACACTGAAATGTTTACCATACGATCGTATGGAATTTAGTTGGGACATTGCAGAGAAGTCCTAAAATGAATGATTTCTCAGTTGATGTCAACTAGTAATGAGAGCCACAACAAAACAGTATGAAGTATTTCATTATAAAATCATTTTTAACTAAATTTGTTCGAATAATAGCACTGGTTGTCACAAATTATCTATAAGTTAGTCATGTATGATCTTCATGTAAGATCCGTTTCTATCGATAAACGTGGACCATCTGCAGATTGCATTGATAATGTCATTAAATCACAAACATTATAAGCAGAGATGAATGGCGGGTAGCAGTAGAATCCAGGACGTTCTTTTTGCCCTATTTGAAACTTGTCAGCTGGATATACCTGCATCTTGAAGGTGATTATGTAAGGTTTCAAATGTTGATATCTCCATTTGGCAATTGAATGTGCTACTTAAACATGATAAATGGAAAATACAGAGATCTAATGTACTTGAAATCTAAATTCCAAACTTATTCCAATTTTACTAAAGATCAGCAGTAGCTAATAGTGAAATACAGAACTCATGATCTTGTCCTATACATAACTCATTGGCTGCATAAACTTGCATCGTAATGTTAATGTTCATAATGAAACTTTAACCTAGAATCAACACTTTAAAGCAATGTACAGGTCTCAGGAAAGGTAATCAATATTCCGTTGTTGTTGTCGGGACTGAAAACGATCAGTCTCTGTTGCCATAAGTTTATTTTGAGTAAGTTGTCTTGATATTGCCATTCAGTAACAATTTTTCTATAATAAGACTTTGTCTAACAGTGGAGTCCAGGATTTTAGTTTGGAATCGTCATCTGAATGTATCCTAAACCCAATGTTGAGATTAACTTAACTAAAATGTGTAACTGAATCGTATTATGAAGACAATCCACTCTGTATCCATATATGCTGAAAGATATTGATCAATTACAATCCAGAGTAATGATAAAGGGAAATTAATAAACCACAAAACCCTTCTGATAAGAATCATCTGCTCACTAGTGACTGACTTCAAGAGGCGTGGCCTGGAGTTCTAATGAGAAGCGGTGACCAGTAGAGTTCATCCGGGTCTGTCGTGAGATAATAACTCACTGATGACAAAGGTCAATGTGTCGTTCAATTTCGTGGATTAGTTGAAGTTGGATATTAACACCGTTGGATGCCTGCCGGCTCAGTGGTCTGATGGTTGAGCGCGCGCGCGCAAGACTGATAGGTCGTGGGTTTGACTCTCGCAGGAGGCGGGATCGAGGATGCGCACTGCTGAGGGCTCCCACAACAGGACGAAACGGTCATCCAGTGCTTCCAGTTTTTCCATGGTGATCTATCTTCAACTGTTTCATGATTTTAAGTAGTGGAATGATTAAAATCTGTCAAAATATATTTAAATAAGGCTTAACACTGAGGAAGTTACATCTTAATTTGCTGAAGTAGTTCATATCTTTAAGTTGTACAACCTATTTCGTAAACTAAATTCATTGTCACAAAAACAGTATGAATGTATTAACTCATTTGAAATGATTTTCAAAACATGATCTGTGAGTAGTCGATGAAACCTAGAATGATGACCAATTTCCAAAGTCTTGTTTTTGGGACATTTATAGATTTCGAAAGAATCCACATCTTTCTAAATCAATATTGAAAAATTTTCTGTTGAACGGATGGTTTGAGGTTAGCAGTGGTAGTCTGTACACACTTTTTATTCTATTTGGAAATCACCTGTTAATTGTAGCTATATCACAATGTCGATGTTCACACAACGAATAGAACCTAGTAGCTTTCACTTTAAATATTCAACATATTATCCACTGAGCTGCAGATTTCCGATAGCCACATATAATAAATCAACGAAATGTTACCGATGATGTGCTCCTCCATATGTGAATACCTATTCAACTGCTCCAGTGGAGCTAGTTACATAGGCTGTACTCAGAGTGTGTGTATATGTGTGCCTGTGAACATGTACCAGTAGAAGAAGCTTTCTTCCTTTTATATCAATTTCCAAACAATTTACCTAAGTGAGACAGTTTACGGTTAATCTACATATCTGAAACCATCTAGATCACTTCTAGACAACTGAACTTACCTATCCAAAATGGTATATCAAGCCTTTATGTTTACCTTGGCCTACGACTGGATAACCGGGTACTTAAACTGCATATTATAAAACTCTTGTCATTCTCCGCATTCCTTTATTGTTTATATCTTCCTTAGTTTATGCATTACTTACTTACGCCATTTACGCACAATGGGGCATAGACCGCCGACCAGCATTCTCCAACCCACTCTGTTCTGGGCCTTCCTTTCCAGTTCTATCCAATTGTTGTTGAATATCTTCTCAAGTACGCCGTAGTGTCGAAGAAGCTTCCATAGTGTTGTTCTGTCCACTCTGTCAAACGCCTTTTCGTAGTCAATGAAGTTGATGTAGAGTTATGAATTCCATTCAATTGATTGTTCCACAATAATCCGTAGAGTTGCGACTTGGTCTGTACACGATTGATCCTTACGGAATCCTGCCTCTTGATCTCGAAGTTGGGCGTCTACACAGTCCTTCATCTTGTTTAACAATACCCCGTTGAAGACTATTCCCGGTATTGAGAGAAGAGTGATGCCCCTGTACTTATCACACTTGCTGAGATCGCCTTTCTTCGGTATTTTGATCAGAAGTCCTTCTTTCCAGTCTTTTCCTACTTGTTCCTCATCCCAAATCTTATTGAAGAGAATGTGAAGTATCTTTGCAGTGAATGCTACGTCTGCTTTAAGTGCCTCTGCTAGAATGTTGACTGGTCCTGTTGCTTTGCCACTCTTGATTTGTCTAATGGCCATGCTGATTTCTTCAATTGTTGGTGGGCCAACATTGATTGGGAGGTCCGTGAGTGCTGCTTCGATATTGGGTGGGTTCAGTGGAGCTGGTCGATTCAAGAGTTCTTTGAAGTGTTCTAACCACCTTTTTCGCCGTTCTTCAATGTTAGAGATTACTTTGCCTTTCTTGCTTTTCACTGGTCGTTCTGGTTTACGATAATTTCTAGCGAGCGTCTCTATTGTATTATACGATTGTCTCATGTTTCTTTCTCTTGCAGCTCTTTCCGCATATTTACATTTGTAGGTTCGGATGCTCCTCTTCTCTTGTTTGTTTACTTCTGTGTATTCAACTTGTCCCCTGGCTTTCTCTGTTCCTGGTCGGCTGGTATTGATTGCTGCCTTTTTTTCATCCTTTCTTGAATCTTATCCAGTTTATCGACAGTGATCGGTTCCTTGTGATGGTGCTTCATGTGGCACAAGACCTTATACTATGTTGAACTGATTGCTTCCTTGATCCCCTTCCAGTTGTTTTCCATCGTAGTTCCCTTTCCATTGAGCAGCTTGTGAAAGGACTGGAACCTATTGCTGAGGGCTACCTTGCATTCGTTGAGTTTTTCAGTATCCCGAGGAAAAGCCGTAATAAACTTCTGTGATGTTGTCCGCCCCATTGTTCGGTGCTTCTCGATTTTCACTTTCATCTTGGCGGCCAGCAGATGATGATCTGAGACTATAGCATATCCTCTCTTGGTTCTCATAACCCCCATCATTCTCCTGAACGTTTTGTTGATGCAGATATAGTCGATTTGATTCTGTGTAGTGTGATATGGTGAAATCCATATGGAGTTGTGCACGCGTTTATGTGGGAATATAGTGCCCCCTATGACCAGTTTATTGAAGGCCGTACTTCAATAACTGGAACGAGCAAAACTAGGACGTAAAATAAAGCAATGAAAATTCCTTAGATTCTTTTTTCAAACTATGGCCTAATAAAGTCAAATCCTGCCCGTAGTTCTTCTAAGGATAGTTTCAGTGCCAAGAGCGGGTTAACGGAGAGGGTTGGTTATGAGATCAACAACCCTATCCCATGGAAAACAACCTTGTTAAAACAACATCAACCACAATAAACCATTTAAACCATTCAAACTACATCCTCCGGGTTGAACGATCTTTATTCAGGAGGATTAATACGCCTCGTGGTAAAAATCGAGATTCTTCGGAAGTCATGACGCCTATGTCTCTTCTAACAATCAGAGCACTAATTATGATAGTTACATGCAAGAGGAGCATACACTCTTTCAGATCATCAGCTGGTGGTTACCAAGATAATTGTGAAGCTAATGGAGCACTAGATAACTAGGGAGACAGTATTTTAAAAGCACAATACAGCCCACATTCGAGATACTGACAAACTCAACGGATTCAGGATAGCTCTTAACAATACGTTACAAGCCTTACGATGCCTACTGAAAGAAGAGGAAACTTCACTTTATCAGGAGGTCCTGTGCTTCATGAAGCATCATCAAAATGAATGAATTTCTATTAAAACCCTGGACAAGATTCAAGAAATGAAGAACAAGTAGACGGTAATTAATAACAGTTAAACAAGAACACAAAAAGTCGAACACACAGAAGCGAACAAGCAAGTTAAGAGTAGCAATACAGTCGACAAGCAGAAATGTATGGATGAGCTATCAAGGACAGCGGCAAAGCTGCGGGAGAAGGAAATATCAGACAACTATATGACAAAGCGAAGAAAATAGCAGGGAAATATTGTAGATCGGAGGGACTGGACAAGGACAAAGAAAGCAAGTCAATCACTGAAATTTGAGGACAGAGGGACAGATGAGTGGGACATTTCCAGGAACTCTTGATTAAGCTAACTCCAATGAATCCATCAGGTACCGAAGCAGCACCTACAGACGTTTTCATAAATGTCGGTCCCCCAATGATGAAAGAAAACGGGTTGGCCAATCACCAGACAAATGAAGGGTGTGGGATTGAAAATATGCAGGTTGAGGTACTGAAGGCACACATAGAAGCAGCTGCAAACTCGTCACATTTTCTACTCAGAAGGATTTCGTAGGAAGAACAAGTGTCGACAGACATGAGAGAAGGATTGTTCATCAAGACACTAAAGAATGAATATCTGAGCAAATGTGAGAACTACGGAGGTACCACATTACGATCTGCACCATGAAACGTTTTCAGCAGAGTGTTACTGAACAGGATAAAAGACCAAGTAGACGCCCAGCTTTGTGGTCAACAGGCCGGATTCAGTAATGATCGGTCGTGCACTGACCAAATCACAACACAACGGATAATCGTTAGACAATCATTTGAATAAAACTCGTTTCGATGCATAAACTTCCTCAACTATGAGAAATCATTTGACAGTGTGGATAGGAGAACGTTATGGAACCTTCTTGGACACTATAGATTGAGTAGCTGAGAATATTGTTAACACCACGCAAAATTTATACAACGGACTACACTGGAAAGTGGTGCATTGAGGACAGCTAACAGATGTATTGCAAGCGAGGAACGGAGTCAAATAAGAGTGCTTACTCTCCCACTCTCTTTCCCTCTCTCTTCTGTTGGCTGACTGATTATGAAGATGTGCATATCTGAGGGAAAGTACGGAATAAATTGGACGGCTTGGATGCAACTAGATGATGTGCACTCCACAGACGATCTGGCTTTTCTATCCTATACACATCAACAAATGCAGGTGAAGATAGTTTAACAGTAGTCTCTGTATCAGTCGACTTCAACATACACAAGAGAGAAGGCGAGATCCTCAAATACAACATGGAAAATACTAACTCAACCACACTTGATGAAGAAACTCTGGAACAGATGATAACTATCACGTAGCTTGTCAGCAGGATCATCTATGAACAAGGAGGATCGGATGTCGATATGCTAAATTATAATTCTATCAAATAAATAAGTATAAAACAAAAACACAATTAATTTCATTGCTGAATTAAATGAAAGAAAAACAAAGAACAAAGTTCAAGTCACCTGATTTCTATATTAAATAAAAGTACACAGAAATAAGTAACATTTAATAATGAGCAATGGTCCAATGATAAATGATGATTCAAATAATTTCCTGAAGTATATTTATCAATATGTATATGTAGTTACATAATTATGTATATATATATATATATATATATATATATATATATATATATACATGCGAATGTCAAGACAGTCCTGTACAGAGCTGAAACTTGAAGAACTGCCACAACCATTATCAAGAAGGTTCATGTGTTTATGAATAGTTGTTCACACAAGGTACTCAATTATCGTTGACCGGATATCATTAGCAACAGCCCACTGTGAGAGAAGTCAAACCAGTTTCCATCTGCAGAAGGAAATTAGGTAATGACGTTAGAACTGGATGGGACATACATTGAGGAAATCACGAAATTGCACCATGAAGAAAGCACTAACATTGGATTTTGAAAGGAAAAGGAAAAGATGAAGATCAAGGAACTCCTTGCGTCGGGAATTGGAGGCAGACATAAAAAGAATGAATAACAACCAGAAACAACCAGAAAAAAGGAGGGCAGGACAGAGTTAGTTAGAGAATTGTGTTGGGTGGCCCATGCTCCTCTATGAGGGATAACAGGCGTAAGTAAGTGGTACTAATGTGATGTGGCAAGCTGAACCTATGAATTTATAAGTGCCAGATTCTACGTGTGTGATTCAGTGTTGCTGTTGCAACATCTCCTAGTTTTCTTTTTCTTAGTTCTTATTAGCAATTGGAAACAAATGGAATGGACTGAGTTGAGATGAGAATGGTGGTTGATGGCCTATGCTTCTCCACGAAGAGTAACAGGAGTAAGCAAGTAAGTAATAAATTTAAAGTAAATTCAAGGTCTTTTTGGAATCAGACTAATTTGTTGATCTATTTCGGAAGTGATTTCATTACGAAAAGGATAGTAGCTTGTGAGGTGTTGTAAAGCAATGACATTTGAACACATGTTTTGTTCTAATTTACACCTCTCTCTTCCTATGGTCCATTACATAGGTTTTAAGTTTCTCAGGTAATACGATCCTCCTTATTTGTTGAATCATAATTAAATTCAATTTCACTTCATATAAATCCATATCAAAGTTCATTTCATGTTATTAAAATGGAGTTGTTCCGTCTTGGATATGTCTGGTTGGAGAAATCTGTCCAAACAAACTATACCTGATTTTTAACCTAAGAAAATATAGAGGATAAAACTTGATAATAGGCAAATAAACATCACGTTAATCGGGATTCTAATAGGCCTCATTATGTTTAGTTTTTTATATGTGCGATTCATAGCAAAGGAGATTGCGTATTTCTAGCAAATTAATGGGCTCTTCAATCTTAACTTTCTTACGTCACATAGTATGATCTCTGAGAGATTATGACTGGTAAGTGACTATTTATGTAGACAGACATAAATAGTATTTAACACCAATCAGAAGTTTATAGCAAAGTAGAAAACATAACCTTCGTGACTGCAATATAGAGATTCTTAAGCTGATTTCATGACTTTTGAGTCGTTATGAGGCTAATAACATACTTATCACAACAGAACTAAGGAATCGTGATAAGGACTGATTGTTCCATGTAGTTCACCAGTTCTTCAAGACTTACGATTAATTCCCTCATTCATACATAGTAGAAACATTGCATTACATAACCTCATTGATCTGTATGTGAAATTGTTAATCTAAAATGTCAGCTCCCGTATACTTCCAACAGTTATACAAAACTTTATTGACAATTTATCAATGCTTACACAATATTTATTAATATATCCATTGAAAAGCGCATGTTGTGGAGTTAATGACAAAACGTTACAGGTAAATTATGTGTTGAATTAGTTAATTGTTTAAGCATTCCTACGTCGATGTCCTAATTATTATTCACTGAGCCGTAGATTAAGAGGGCTTTTCGGAGTTAACTGCTGCAAAATTTGGTCAGTTCCCTCGTTAAATTAAATCAACACAGGTGGAAGCATTCAGTACCATCAACACCGTCCTTTTTCATTTTATGATTAGAAGGAGAATTTCGGTTACCATTTTCAACTGCTATGAGCTTTGAATAAGGAAAAGAGAATTCAGCAAAGAAAATTTTCTTTTCGACGAAGTCATTTACATAAGCAGCACATTTTCATATATATAGTTATATAGCAAACACATGTCTATATGAGGATAGAAAAGATTGCATCATAAATTGATTCGAAACTAAATAATAAAAATGACTTACATACTAACCAAAGAGTAAGGAAGAAAACAATTCATGGGTCAGGTAATGGTCCAATTGACAGACATGAAGAAAAACGACAAACAAGAAGGTCACAATAATAGACTGAATAATATTTACAGGGAATTAGGGTCAAGGAAGGATGAGAGGCTGGACAAGTCGTTTCAGCACGCAGAGTTCGGGCTTGAGTTTGTGGATTGCCAGTACCTCAATAGTGCATAAAATATTGATTCGACACCCTTTCGATCCAATTTCTTTGACCCTGTGGATTATTTTAAAGGAATAATAATTTGGAGTGATGTGTCCACATTCACGTCCATAAAAGGTTTAACCCAAAGAACCGCTTAACTTCAGACTAACTAATTTAAACCTTTTAAAATTGGGTGTTTGTAAATACCTTGCAAAAACGATCAATGTATTGGGGTTTGCAGTTGGCTTATGTATTACTCTATTTGTGGGCGGTTTCATATTCCTATAATACGGACGTCCATCATACATGAACACATTAACGTTATTGATTTACATATTAATTTCGAAGACAGGACTTTTAAGGTAACTTTAAATTCCATGCAGAAGTAAAAAAACTAAAGATGAATAACTCTGCTCTACAGTAACATGCGGATATCTTGAGAAATATATCAGCTAACAAGCCAGAAGTAATGGTAAGTAATCCAGGTAACAATAAACGAAATACAAACTGGGAAAATTTCACTGAGGTTATATAACAAAAAAGAATAAACATCCGAGCATAGAGACAAACAAGATAGTCTGATTTCTTTTTAACAGAATGATACAATAAATTAACTCGTCTCTTCAATTCGGATTGTCCAGACATAAGATATCTGTAGCTTTTGTAATTCATCGAAAAATGATTTTCCAAAGTATATTTCAATAGCTTTAATTTGTCAGTATGGGAATGTGTGTAGATTGTAGTATTTCAACGGTTGAATTCATGAGTCGCTTAAAGATAGGCCACTATTGAAAACCTGGAGGCACTGGACGATCTTCTGGTTCTAGTACTGGACTCCTTAGAATTGTACATCCATGTGCATATCCGTCTCAAGTATGAGACATTTATCCACACTAGACAATGGATGAATGGTCGTGCTAGATCCTGGATCAAAGTTAGACATTGACAGCGATGAGTGCCGGTTCAGTTGTCTAGAGGCAAGTTGTGCATACGTGAGACCGAAGTTCCTGGGTCAGAGTTTTCGTGTATGTAGGTAACCCTTTTTTTGATAGAAGAAACCAGACAAGTGGTGAATAGGTCTTTATTTCGATCTTAGTGCAGTCACAGTGGAGCGTGGGATTATCTGTTCAGACAAACAAAGGCTCTCAACATTCAATATAAGATAATAGGGAATATAACGCTTATACAAAACAAGGAAGTAAATGGATACTTGAACAATACTGTTTTGGCATATGCTTGGTTGTTTGGGGTCAACTCTTAACCAACCAACCTAAGCTGTTACATTAGCATCCCCCTAGAATCGACTTCCGTAGGAACGTCGGTTCGATTAACCTTACTATCGAAAACACCTTAGTTCTATTTCTTATCCCAAGGGAAAATTATCAACTCGCTGTCAACGATAGTCCATGGATGTCTCTTCTTTGCTAGCTTGTCATCTTATTTTGTAGCATGTGATTTCTTCTTCAACTATCGCCGACGGTTTGCTGCGTGCTTTCAAGAGAAAGTGTGAGAATGTGGAATAAGAATATCTGAGGAAGTGCCGCGAGCGGGCTATCCAACACCATGTTGATGAGGTACGATTTTTCCGTGCTCAGACCGGCTATCAGGTGTTTACTCACCTGCCTCTTGAGTCGCCCTCAAGTAAAAAGTAAAGAAGAATCTACTTCAAAGGTAATGGTGAAAATCAAGCAAACCTGAAGAACTGCTCCACTGCCTGCATCAAATAATAAGATACAAAATGGAAATACATAAATGCAATTGATAATTGTTCGGTTCCATGTAAGTGCTTGGTCTCCAGAACGGATTGGTATTCTGGAAGAGAATAGACATAGTGTAGATATCTTGTGCACGAAAAACCATGAAAACAAAAAAAATACTCTTTTGTAATGCATATATGTAAAAGGAAGAACTTACAAGAAGTTGAACTCTTTAACAAATCGATCAAACGCGGACCTTGAGCCTGTGATGACGGCATTTTACAACTAGGTGCGTAACCAAGGGTGCGTCAGAATGCTTCACAAAACGGAAAAGAATATACGGTTAAGAAGCAAAAAAAATTGTGTAGAGTATGCGGATCAAGTACAGTTGTGTCAAATACCCTTTTCTTGTTTGATTTAGGTATGCATGATATATTGAAGCAATATTTCGTCAATTCACCCAAGTAACGAATTGGTTTGCACCTCAGAAGTGTGTAAGTCCTATTACTCATTAGTATTATGAGTGATTAATTGGTGTAAGGAAATAATGAAGTCACTTCCTCCGTGGTCTGATGTGGCTTAACGGCTAAGCACGCAGTCTAACATTCAGGAGAGCAGAGGTTCGAGTGAATGTGGGGCCTGCGTTTTTGTTCACCACACCCACCTTCAATACGATGTTTGTTGCCCGTAAGTCGCGCACATATGAGAGAAAAAATGACAAGAGGACAGACTGATATATCAAAGTGCCATATTGGAAAAGTATAAGTTCTTTGTTTACATGAATATTATTACTATAGAAAAAAAACTACAAGTTTAGTAAATTTCCATTTTACGTCATATTTAAACCAACGAATATATATATATATCAGTTATTGACATAACATGTCTTTTTTTATAACGCTAATGTTAAGTTCCAGGACTTTGTATGGGCCACTAATAATAATTGGTTTAACGTTAGCATAGTCGTGATATTCATATTGTCAGTTCAATGTTATGATTACTAAACAGTTCCCTTATAAGTTGTTTAAAATTAGGTATGTGGAATCAATGTGGCTAACATAGTAACCTTACAGTAACGCACTGTACTATATCTTCACGGTTATTGATTCTTAAATGTCAGAAATCAAAAAAAATCTGAATATTGCCAATAAAGATGGGTTATATGATCACACTAAAAAGCATGCTGTAGGGAAACTGGTTAAGATCATTACGTAAGTTTCCTAAATATGAAAAAAAATGATGAGAACTTTAATAAGTACTTGACCATGTTTTGTCTAGAAAATTACTTATTAATAGTAGTATTAATCGTATCAAGCTACTAAGCATATCCCCAACCAAAAACTTTTAGAAGTAGTTCATATGGTATATATGTATAGCCAGTCTACGTGAAAAATGTATATAAATATATAAGAAGTACAGCCAACAAAGTTAATTAACCAGAAAAAGAAATTATAAAACTCGCCTGGGTTGCTTTTTGAATTCGTTGTATTTGCCAGTGTTAGTTGTATGAGTTTGATTAAAATCCTCAGCCACCGTTTCGGAATACCTAGCTTATGTGTCCAGTATTTTAAAAAAATATTTAACATAACACGTATATATCAAAGGTAAAAGGTCTGGGGAGCTGTCGGTCAGGCGGAATGAGGAAAAAATTATTTTTAAGTAGATGCAGGGTGTGATTAGCTGCGTGGTTAGATTTTATCCTGCAGCCGAAACTGTCAACATCCTTGACTGACTAATTGGATGTGCCCAGCGAACCGTTTTAGTCACTTGTAAAGATTTATTATCTTTACATTTCGATTCCGTAATGGATTTGTTAGTTAAACGATCTAACAACACGTATGGTGGTTCATGATCTAGATAAGCCGGCTTTAGCCTATCAATACTTACTGTGGCGATGTTTCCATGTTTTTCTATCACGAAATATTTAGATTTTCTTGAGACGACTTTGAAAGGACCTTCAAATGGCGGACTGAGTGGTGCTTTTATTTTGTCACATCTTATCCAGACGTGCGTGCAATTGCTTAGGTCTTTAGGTATATATACGGCGCGCGATTGTTCACGAGTATTAATCGGCTTAATTTTAGACATGTGGTCCCGTAGTTGATCTACATAGTTTTCTAAATTAAGTTTTTGACTGTTAGTATTAGGGTTAATAAATTCACCTGGTAGTCTCAGAGTTGTTCCGAAAACCAGTTCCGCAGCTGAACACTGTGCGTCAGTTTTGACAGATGTTCGTATTCCCAACATAACTAACGGTAGGAATTCTGTCCACCGATTGGGGTTTGAGTGAGATATAAGGGCGGTTTTTAGCTGACGGTGAAAACGTTCTACCATCCCATTAGCCTGAGGATGATATGCAGTGCAGCGTATCCTATTGGAGCCTAGAAGTTTAGCCAAGTTATTAAATAGTTCGGATTCGAATTGCGCTCTTCTATCCGTCGTTATTGTTATGCGTGTACCAAAAATGGTTACCCAGTTTTGCATGAAAACTTTGGCTACTGTTTCCGCTGTGATGTCCGCTATCGGAATGGCTATAGGGAATCTGGTAAATCGATCTATGCATGTAAAAAGATAATTAAAACCGTTTGAACGTGGTAAAGGACCTACCAACTCGATATGCACATGGGCAAAACGTGCATCTGGTTGCGAGAAAACACCTATGGGTGAATTTGTGTGACGATTAATCTTTGATTGTTGACATGCTGAACACTCTCTAACCCATTTGTGTACATCCTTCTGTAAATTCGGCCATATATATCTGGCATTGATTAGTTTTGTTGAAGCTTCCGCGCCAGGATGAGACAAAGAATGAAAGTTATTATATATCAGCTTTCGCATATTTTTGGGAACGAAAGGTCGCAGCATTGCCTTGGTCGTGTCACAATAAATTATAATACCATCGATAGGTGATGGGAATTGTTTTAAATTAAGACTTGAATTGTTTGTTTTAAGTAGGTTTTGTAATTCTAGGCCCTGCTCTTGTTCGTGTCTTAACGTCTCGAAGTTTACTGTAGACTGCTGTAGCATGTTCATTTCTAGTCTGGATAAAGCATCTGCCGCCTGATTGTCCTGACCTTTGACATGTCGGATATCGCTTGTGGACTGTGATATATAGTCAAGGTGTCGGACTTCTCGAGGTGAGTATTTATCGGCTCTCGCTTTTAATGCATTCGTCAGTGGTTTGTGATCCGTAAAGACTATAAATTCCCTACCTTCTAACATGTGTCGGAAGTGTTTAATGGTCAGGTAGATTGCAAGAAGTTCTCGCCCGAAGGTAGAATACCTTGTTTTGGCTGGAGCGAGTCTTTTCGAGAAGAAAGCAATTGGTTTCCAGGCGTTTTTAACCAGTTGGTTAAGGGTACCTCCTACTGCTTTATCTGAAGCATCCACCATCAAAGCAAGTGGGGAAAGAGAATTCGGATATATCAACGTAGTCGCTTGAGCCAGTTTATCTTTAAGCTGTTTAATAGCTTCGATGGCGTCGGAAGACAGGTTGAATTCTTTTGGTTTTCCTTTAAGTGAATCTGTCAAAGGTTGCATTAATTGTGCACAACAGGGTATGAATCTGCGATAAAAGTTAATTAGGCCTAGAAAACTTCTCAGTTGTGTTAGAGAACTAGGTACGGGGTATTGTTTGATGGTATCCACTTCTTTTTTGATAGGTTTAATCCCTTCTGGGCTTATTGTGTGACCGAGAAATTCTAAAGTTTGAACACCGAAAACACACTTACTTTGATGTATGTTTATTCCATGTTCATCCAGTCTTTTCAACACTGCTTGTACATGCTGTTCGTGTGATTGCAAATCGGGGCTGGCAATTAACAAGTCGTGTATGTACCCCTGCGCAAATGGCATATCTCGAAGTAGGTTATCTATGAATCTTTGAAATGTCTGTGCCGCATTTCTCAGGCCGAAAGGCATGCGTACAAACTCGAATAAGCCAAAGGGTGTAGTAATAGCTGTCTTGGGAATATCTTCATCAGCCACCGGGATATTGTGATATGCAATGACTAAGTCAATTTTAGTGAATATGTTCATACCCTGTAAACCGTTGGTGAAATCTTGGATATGAGGTATTGGGTACCTATCTGGTACGGTTTGACTGTTGAGGTCTCTGTAATCCCCGCACGGTCGCCAGTCACCTTCATTCTTCTTTGGGACCATATGCAAAGGGGATGCCCATTGACTATCAGAGGGACGGATAATACCCAATTGTAGCATATAATCAAACTCGGCCCTAGCGATTTTGAGCTTATCTGGTGCTAGTCTCCTGGGTTTTGCAAACACCGGTGCACCTTCGGTTTTGATAGTGTGACTCACTTTTAGTTTGTCCTTAGAAGGCTGTGGGTTTGGTTTAGTTAAGTTTGGAAATTCCGCGAGTATATCTTGGAATTTCGCGACCTGGGGAAGGGTTACTCGTTTCCCGATGTCTTAGAATTATGCTTAGGCCAGGCGCATGGTTGCATGCACTTGGTTGAGTTGACACCAAACTTCCAGTGGTACCAACAAAACTGCCCAGATTGTCTGGACATTTGTGACCTGTTTTGTGACTTGGATCGTGGTCGTTGTGGTGACCTGCTCCTGTTTCTATTACCCATTTGCAAGTCTTTATTAAGATCGTCGCGCAGTCACGGTGGAGTGTGCGATTAACTGTTCAAACACACAAGGCTTTTCAACATTCAATATAATATAACAGGAAATATGATGCTTATATAAAATAAGGAAGTGAATGAATAATTGGGATCTACTGTTTTGACATGTATTTAATTGTTTGAGATCAATCTCAGCTGTTACATTAGCTGCCCTTTAGAATCGACTTCCGTAGTAACGTCGGTTCGATTAATCTGTCAATCAAGTACACGTACGTTCTGTTTCCGCCACCCGAAGGAGCATTACAAACTCGCTCAGTGTTTGGTTTTCAATGGATGGCGACTAAATCCGTCAAAAATCGACGATAGTCCATAGATATCTCCTAATGTAGTACCTTGTTATCTTATTTTGTAGCATTTAATTTCTTCCACAACTATCGCTGACGGTTTGCTACGTACCTCCGTATGGTGATCAGAGCTTGTAAGAGAAACAAGAATATCTGAGCAAGTGCCACGAGCGGGCTACGCAACACCACGTTGGTGAAGCGCGAGTTTTCCATGCTCTGTCCTGCTATCGGGTGTTTACTCACCTGCCTCTTGGGTCACCCTCAAGTAAAAAATAAAGAATCTACTTCGAAAGCAATAATGAAAACCAATAAAACCTGAAGAACTGCCTCACTGCCTGCATGAAATAATAAGGAAATATAATTGATAATTTTTCGGTTCCGTGTGTTTGGCTTCGAGAATGGATCGGTAATCTGGAAGGTGATAGACACGGTGTAGACATCTTTTATACGAAAAGGTATGGAAACAAAAGAATTTCTTAAGATACATATATGTAAATGTGTGAATTTGCCTGAAGTTGAATTTTTAACCGAGATAGATCCAATATATGACCTTGAGTCTATGGAGACCGCCCTTTGTAACTGAGTTCGTAACCGCATGTGGGTAAGTGTGCTACTTAACCCGGGAAAGTAGAATATCCTGTTAAGGGAAGGAGAATTATGGAGTACGGGGATCGAGTACATTTGTACCAGCCACCATCTGATGACTTGATGTAGGTGTGCATGATATACTGAATTTACATTTCCCCAAGTTCTCTGGGCAACGAGTTGGTCTGCACATTTTAAGTGTGTAAGTTTTATTAGTCATAAGTATTTTAAATAATTAATCAGTGTAAAGAAATGTCATTACAGGCCGGTGTGTTCTATCGGCTAGTTTGTGGTCTAGCGTTCAGGAGGTCAATGGCTCGATTGCATGTGGGGCCGACGTTTTCGTTCACAAACTCACTTGAATACGGTGTTTGCTGATTGTAAATTGTTCAGATATGTAGAAAGATAACAATAAAAGGGCAAATAAGTATTCCGAAGTGCCCCAAAAAGTCACATTGGAACACTGTTATCTGCTTAAAGTATGCACAGTACAAGTGTATTCTGTTTATAATAATAATAAACAAATATAAAAGCCACGTGTGTGGTAAGCTTCAATTAAATGACAAGCAAGAAAAGAAATATGACTTATATATGAACTGTCTTTTTTCTACATAATACTAGTGGTAAGGACCAGAATTTTGTGTGAACCCTCGACGAGAATTGATTTGACGTGAGTATGGCCGTGAGATTTATGTCGTAAACTCAATGTTCTGATTATCTAACGGATCGCTTATAAAATGAGTGAAATAAATATAGCTATAATAGCTGTGTTATAGGTAATATACTGTACGATATCTTCAGGTAATTAAGTGTTCGTAAATTGATAAAATGTGTGCAAGCCATTAGAGCTTAGGTTTTAGTCAAGGAGAGTATAACTCCCAACCTATCTCTATGATAATGGTATGAAATTTTAGTCAGTGTTTGTATGAAGGTAGTTGTGAGAAAACAACACTATTTGTGTAAAGAATTATTAGTCAGGTTATTGATTGTTTTCTATCTTAGTTTCATCGCTTAGGTCACCCATATTACGTGCTTGTCCAGATCGTAAGAAAGCTTTATGGTGATTTCAAGAAACCCCTTATGAGTAGCTTTGATTTAAGGATTAGCTTTGGGAAATACCAAAAATTAAAAGTATAATAAAAGAAAAATTGAATGATGCAAATGAAACTGAGTTATATGATTACATTTTAAATCATGCTACAGTAACACTCGTTACCCTAGTGCATAATCTTTACAAGTATGTAAAACATTAGTACAATAAGGACCACTAACAAGTACTTGACTATTGTTTGATCTACACTTGATATTAGTATTGGTCGTATAAAGCTACTAAACTTGTCTTATACAACAAAACGGTTTTGAAAGTGGCTCGTATGAAATGTATACAACCAGTCTAAGGGAAAAAAATCTGTGTAAGTTAAAAAGTATTAAAAACATAGTAAATTTACCAGGAAAGGAAAAAAACTCACCTTGATGGTTCTTGGAATTTGTCGTTATTTGAGGGTTTATTGTTCGGATTTATAGAACTGGTTCATAGGGAACTTCCTCATTGTCTATTATTAGAGATAAAATCTAAGAAAATGATTAGTTTGGCAGGTGAAGCTTGCTCACATCACTCAACTTAGTCGAACATCCTTCGTTCTTTTGTAATATCCCTTTTTATATGCATTCACCTTATATTACTCAACGTGTGTTTACGGATAAAAAGCTTATGTATTCAGTACTAAAAAATAAATATAACGCTCACGTATCAAAAGTAAAAGGTCTAAGGAGTGTGAAAAGCATGATACTGCAGGCTACATTTTTGGTAATGTGTTTGTTAATTAAATAAATTGAGTGAAACGGCAAAAAAACAAAACTAAGTTAAATAAACACAAGACCTTAGTAGATACGTGTTTACATTTTAGTCTGCAGCCAAAACTGTCAATATTCTTGACTGACTAATCGGTTGTGCCCATCTAACCGTATTAGCTACTTGTAAAGATTTATCGTTCTTACTTGTCGATTCTGTGATTGTTTTGTCAGGCAAACGGTCTAACTACATATATGGTGGTTCATGATCTGGATGAGCTGGTTTTAATCTTTCAATACTTACGGAGTCCAGGTTTCACTGTTTCTCTATCATGAAATATTTAAAATTCTTTTACATGACCTTGAAAGGGTCTCCAAATGGAGGGCCAAGCGGTGCTTTTATTTTGTCACATCCAGACGTACGTGCGTGCAATTGTTTAGATCCTTAGGTATATGTATGGCTCGCGATTGTTCACGAGTATTAATTGGCTTGAGTTTGGACATATGGTCCGGTAGTTGATATAGGTAATTTTCTAAATCAAGCTTTTTACTGTCGGTATGCAGATTAATAAACTCACCCAGTAGTCTAAGAGTCGTTCCGAAGACGAGTTCCGTTGCTGAACACTGTGCGTTAGTTTTGACAGATGTTCGTATTCCCAACATAACTAATGGTAGGAATTCTGTCCACTGATTTGGATTCGAGTGCGATATAAGGGCAGTCTTAAGTTGACGGTGGAAACCTTCTAACATCTCATTAGCGTGAGAGTGATATGCGGTGCAAAGTATTCTATTGGAGTCTAGAAGTTTAGTTAAGTTATTAAATAATTCATATTCAAACTGTGCTCCTCTATCTGTCGTTATTGTTATGGATGTACCATATGCGAAGGGGATACCCATTGACTATCAGAGGGACGGATAATACCCAGTTGTAGCATGTAGTAAAGTTCAGCTCTAGCGATTTTGAGCTTATCTGGCGCTAGTCTCCTGGCTCTTGCAAACACAGATGCACCTTCGGTTTTGATCATATGACTTACTTTTAGTTTGCCTTTGGAAGGCTCTAGGTTCGGTTTAGTTAAGTTTGGAAATTTTGCTGTCGTTACTGGAGGAGTTTGTATGAAGTTGAGAGATGTGATGTGATTTTCTTTGACTTTTGTGTAATTCGAAGTTTCTTCCAGTGTTAAGCGTCGTTTTTAGTGTCAACTAGAAATTCGCATCTCTCTAGAAAGTGCATCCCCAATATTGCAAGATGTAAATTGGCTACAGGGAAAACTTAGGGGAATTGCCTCCTGAACCCCAAATATAGGGTTAAAGTTTTCTGCCCAAATGTCGCAATTTTAGTTTTATTGGCAGCTTGAAGTGTAATTGATGATGTTTCTCGACTTCAGCTCAGCTTTATTTTGAGGGATGATGCTAAGGGCAGCGCCAGTATCCACCAAGAAATTCAAGCCTGAGTTTCTGTATCCAACATAAAACAAGCGACTGTTTAGGCGCCCCTCCTCAGTCGTCGCAACCTGGGGAGGGGTTACTCGTTTCCCGATGTCTTAGAATTATGCTTAGGCCAGGCGCATGGTTGCATGGACTTCGTTGAGTTGACACCAAACTTCCAGTGGTACCAACAAAACTGCCCAGATTGTCTGGACATTTGTGACCTGTTTTGTGACTTGGATCGTGGTCGTTGTGGTGACCTGCTCCTGTTCCTATTACCCATTTGCAAGTCTTTATTAAGATCGTCGCGCAGTCACGGTGGAGTGTGCGATTAACTGTTCAAACACACAAGGCTTTTCAACATTCAATATAATATAACAGGAAATATGATGCTTATATAAAATAAGGAAGTGAATGAATAATTGGGATCTACTGTTTTGACATGTATTTAATTGTTTGAGATCAATCTCAGCTGTTACATTAGCTGCCCTTTAGAATCGACTTCCGTAGTAACGTCGGTTCGATTAATCTGTCAATCAAGTACACGTACGTTCTGTTTCCGCCACCCGAAGGAGCATTACAAACTCGCTCAGTGTTTGGTTTTCAATGGATGGCGACTAAATCCGTCAAAAATCGACGATAGTCCATAGATATCTCCTAATGTAGTACCTTGTTATCTTATTTTGTAGCATTTAATTTCTTCCACAACTATCGCTGACGGTTTGCTACGTACCTCCGTATGGTGATCAGAGCTTGTAAGAGAAACAAGAATATCTGAGCAAGTGCCACGAGCGGGCTACGCAACACCACGTTGGTGAAGCGCGAGTTTTCCATGCTCTGTCCTGCTATCGGGTGTTTACTCACCTGCCTCTTGGGTCACCCTCAAGTAAAAAAATAAAGAATCTACTTCGAAAGCAATAATGAAAACCAATAAAACCTGAAGAACTGCCTCACTGCCTGCATGAAATAATAAGGAAATATAATTGATAATTTTTCGGTTCCGTGTGTTTGGCTTCGAGAATGGATCGGTAATCTGGAAGGTGATAGACACGGTGTAGACATCTTTTATACGAAAAGGTATGGAAACAAAAGAATTTCTTAAGATACATATATGTAAATGTGTGAATTTGCCTGAAGTTGAATTTTTAACCGAGATAGATCCAATATATGACCTTGAGTCTATGGAGACCGCCCTTTGTAACTGAGTTCGTAACCGCATGTGGGTAAGTGTGCTACTTAACCCGGGAAAGTAGAATATCCTGTTAAGGGAAGGAGAATTATGGAGTACGGGGATCGAGTACATTTGTACCAGCCACCATCTGATGACTTGATGTAGGTGTGCATGATATACTGAATTTACATTTCCCCAAGTTCTCTGGGCAACGAGTTGGTCTGCACATTTTAAGTGTGTAAGTTTTATTAGTCATAAGTATTTTAAATAATTAATCAGTGTAAAGAAATGTCATTACAGGCCGGTGTGTTCTATCGGCTAGTTTGTGGTCTAGCGTTCAGGAGGTCAATGGCTCGATTGCATGTGGGGCCGACGTTTTCGTTCACAAACTCACTTGAATACGGTGTTTGCTGATTGTAAATTGTTCAGATATGTAGAAAGATAACAATAAAAGGGCAAATAAGTATTCCGAAGTGCCCCAAAAGTCACATTGGAACACTGTTATCTGCTTAAAGTATGCACAGTACAAGTGTATTCTGTTTATAATAATAATAAACAAATATAAAAGCCACGTGTGTGGTAAGCTTCAATTAAATGACAAGCAAGAAAAGAAATATGACTTATATATGAACTGTCTTTTTTCTACATAATACTAGTGGTAAGGACCAGAATTTTGTGTGAACCCTCGACGAGAATTGATTTGACGTGAGTATGGCCGTGAGATTTATGTCGTAAACTCAATGTTCTGATTATCTAACGGATCGCTTATAAAATGAGTGAAATAAATATAGCTATAATAGCTGTGTTATAGGTAATATACTGTACGATATCTTCAGGTAATTAAGTGTTCGTAAATTGATAAAATGTGTGCAAGCCATTAGAGCTTAGGTTTTAGTCAAGGAGAGTATAACTCCCAACCTATCTCTATGATAATGGTATGAAATTTTAGTCAGTGTTTGTATGAAGGTAGTTGTGAGAAAACAACACTATTTGTGTAAAGAATTATTAGTCAGGTTATTGATTGTTTTCTATCTTAGTTTCATCGCTTAGGTCACCCATATTACGTGCTTGTCCAGATCGTAAGAAAGCTTTATGGTGATTTCAAGAAACCCCTTATGAGTAGCTTTGATTTAAGGATTAGCTTTGGGAAATACCAAAAATTAAAAGTATAATAAAAGAAAAATTGAATGATGCAAATGAAACTGAGTTATATGATTACATTTTAAATCATGCTACAGTAACACTCGTTACCCTAGTGCATAATCTTTACAAGTATGTAAAACATTAGTACAATAAGGACCACTAACAAGTACTTGACTATTGTTTGATCTACACTTGATATTAGTATTGGTCGTATAAAGCTACTAAACTTGTCTTATACAACAAAACGGTTTTGAAAGTGGCTCGTATGAAATGTATACAACCAGTCTAAGGGAAAAAAATCTGTGTAAGTTAAAAAGTATTAAAAACATAGTAAATTTACCAGGAAAGGAAAAAAACTCACCTTGATGGTTCTTGGAATTTGTCGTTATTTGAGGGTTTATTGTTCGGATTTATAGAACTGGTTCATAGGGAACTTCCTCATTGTCTATTATTAGAGATAAAATCTAAGAAAATGATTAGTTTGGCAGGTGAAGCTTGCTCACATCACTCAACTTAGTCGAACATCCTTCGTTCTTTTGTAATATCCCTTTTTATATGCATTCACCTTATATTACTCAACGTGTGTTTACGGATAAAAAGCTTATGTATTCAGTACTAAAAAATAAATATAACGCTCACGTATCAAAAGTAAAAGGTCTAAGGAGTGTGAAAAGCATGATACTGCAGGCTACATTTTTGGTAATGTGTTTGTTAATTAAATAAATTGAGTGAAACGGCAAAAAAACAAAACTAAGTTAAATAAACACAAGACCTTAGTAGATACGTGTTTACATTTTAGTCTGCAGCCAAAACTGTCAATATTCTTGACTGACTAATCGGTTGTGCCCATCTAACCGTATTAGCTACTTGTAAAGATTTATCGTTCTTACTTGTCGATTCTGTGATTGTTTTGTCAGGCAAACGGTCTAACTACATATATGGTGGTTCATGATCTGGATGAGCTGGTTTTAATCTTTCAATACTTACGGAGTCCAGGTTTCACTGTTTCTCTATCATGAAATATTTAAAATTCTTTTACATGACCTTGAAAGGGTCTCCAAATGGAGGGCCAAGCGGTGCTTTTATTTTGTCACATCCAGACGTACGTGCGTGCAATTGTTTAGATCCTTAGGTATATGTATGGCTCGCGATTGTTCACGAGTATTAATTGGCTTGAGTTTGGACATATGGTCCGGTAGTTGATATAGGTAATTTTCTAAATCAAGCTTTTTACTGTCGGTATGCAGATTAATAAACTCACCCAGTAGTCTAAGAGTCGTTCCGAAGACGAGTTCCGTTGCTGAACACTGTGCGTTAGTTTTGACAGATGTTCGTATTCCCAACATAACTAATGGTAGGAATTCTGTCCACTGATTTGGATTCGAGTGCGATATAAGGGCAGTCTTAAGTTGACGGTGGAAACCTTCTAACATCTCATTAGCGTGAGAGTGATATGCGGTGCAAAGTATTCTATTGGAGTCTAGAAGTTTAGTTAAGTTATTAAATAATTCATATTCAAACTGTGCTCCTCTATCTGTCGTTATTGTTATGGATGTACCATATGCGAAGGGGATACCCATTGACTATCAGAGGGACGGATAATACCCAGTTGTAGCATGTAGTAAAGTTCAGCTCTAGCGATTTTGAGCTTATCTGGCGCTAGTCTCCTGGCTCTTGCAAACACAGATGCACCTTCGGTTTTGATCATATGACTTACTTTTAGTTTGCCTTTGGAAGGCTCTAGGTTCGGTTTAGTTAAGTTTGGAAATTTTGCTGTCGTTACTGGAGGAGTTTGTATGAAGTTGAGAGATGTGATGTGATTTTCTTTGACTTTTGTGTAATTCGAAGTTTCTTCCAGTGTTAAGCGTCGTTTTTTAGTGTCAACTAGAAATTCGCATCTCTCTAGAAAGTGCATCCCCAATATTGCAAGATGTAAATTGGCTACAGGGAAAACTTAGGGAATTGCCTCCTGAACCCCAAATATAGGGTTAAAGTTTTCTGCCCAAATGTCGCAATTTTAGTTTTATTGGCAGCTTGAAGTGTAATTGATGATGTTTCTCGACTTCAGCTCAGCTTTATTTTGAGGGATGATGCTAAGGGCAGCGCCAGTATCCACCAAGAAATTCAAGCCTGAGTTTCTGTATCCAACATAAAACAAGCGACTGTTTAGGCGCCCCTCCTCAGTCGTCGCAACCTGGGGAGGGGTTACTCGTTTCCCGATGTCTTAGAATTATGCTTAGGCCAGGCGCATGGTTGCATGGACTTCGTTGAGTTGACACCAAACTTCCAGTGGTACCAACAAAACTGCCCAGATTGTCTGGACATTTGTGACCTGTTTTGTGACTTGGATCGTGGTCGTTGTGGTGACCTGCTCCTGTTCCTATTACCCATTTGCAAGTCTTTATTAAGATCGTCGCGCAGTCACGGTGGAGTGTGCGATTAACTGTTCAAACACACAAGGCTTTTCAACATTCAATATAATATAACAGGAAATATGATGCTTATATAAAATAAGGAAGTGAATGAATAATTGGGATCTACTGTTTTGACATGTATTTAATTGTTTGAGATCAATCTCAGCTGTTACATTAGCTGCCCTTTAGAATCGACTTCCGTAGTAACGTCGGTTCGATTAATCTGTCAATCAAGTACACGTACGTTCTGTTTCCGCCACCCGAAGGAGCATTACAAACTCGCTCAGTGTTTGGTTTTCAATGGATGGCGACTAAATCCGTCAAAAATCGACGATAGTCCATAGATATCTCCTAATGTAGTACCTTGTTATCTTATTTTGTAGCATTTAATTTCTTCCACAACTATCGCTGACGGTTTGCTACGTACCTCCGTATGGTGATCAGAGCTTGTAAGAGAAACAAGAATATCTGAGCAAGTGCCACGAGCGGGCTACGCAACACCACGTTGGTGAAGCGCGAGTTTTCCATGCTCTGTCCTGCTATCGGGTGTTTACTCACCTGCCTCTTGGGTCACCCTCAAGTAAAAAATAAAGAATCTACTTCGAAAGCAATAATGAAAACCAATAAAACCTGAAGAACTGCCTCACTGCCTGCATGAAATAATAAGGAAATATAATTGATAATTTTTCGGTTCCGTGTGTTTGGCTTCGAGAATGGATCGGTAATCTGGAAGGTGATAGACACGGTGTAGACATCTTTTATACGAAAAGGTATGGAAACAAAAGAATTTCTTAAGATACATATATGTAAATGTGTGAATTTGCCTGAAGTTGAATTTTTAACCGAGATAGATCCAATATATGACCTTGAGTCTATGGAGACCGCCCTTTGTAACTGAGTTCGTAACCGCATGTGGGTAAGTGTGCTACTTAACCCGGGAAAGTAGAATATCCTGTTAAGGGAAGGAGAATTATGGAGTACGGGGATCGAGTACATTTGTACCAGCCACCATCTGATGACTTGATGTAGGTGTGCATGATATACTGAATTTACATTTCCCCAAGTTCTCTGGGCAACGAGTTGGTCTGCACATTTTAAGTGTGTAAGTTTTATTAGTCATAAGTATTTTAAATAATTAATCAGTGTAAAGAAATGTCATTACAGGCCGGTGTGTTCTATCGGCTAGTTTGTGGTCTAGCGTTCAGGAGGTCAATGGCTCGATTGCATGTGGGGCCGACGTTTTCGTTCACAAACTCACTTGAATACGGTGTTTGCTGATTGTAAATTGTTCAGATATGTAGAAAGATAACAATAAAAGGGCAAATAAGTATTCCGAAGTGCCCCAAAAGTCACATTGGAACACTGTTATCTGCTTAAAGTATGCACAGTACAAGTGTATTCTGTTTATAATAATAATAAACAAATATAAAAGCCACGTGTGTGGTAAGCTTCAATTAAATGACAAGCAAGAAAAGAAATATGACTTATATATGAACTGTCTTTTTTCTACATAATGCTAGTGGTAAGTACCAGAATTTTGTATGGACCCCTGACAATAATTGATTTGACGTGAGTATGGCCGTGAGATTTATGTCGTAAACTCAATGTTCTGATTATCTAACGGATCGCTTATAAAATGAGTGAAATAAATATAGCTATAATAGCTGTGTTATAGGTAATATACTGTACGATATCTTCAGGTAATTAAGTGTTCGTAAATTGATAAAATGTGTGCAAGCCATTAGAGCTTAGGTTTTAGTCAAGGAGAGTATAACTCCCAACCTATCTCTATGATAATGGTATGAAATTTTAGTCAGTGTTTGTATGAAGGTAGTTGTGAGAAAACAACACTATTTGTGTAAAGAATTATTAGTCAGGTTATTGATTGTTTTCTATCTTAGTTTCATCGCTTAGGTCACCCATATTACGTGCTTGTCCAGATCGTAAGAAAGCTTTATGGTGATTTCAAGAAACCCCTTATGAGTAGCTTTGATTTAAGGATTAGCTTTGGGAAATACCAAAAATTAAAAGTATAATAAAAGAAAAATTGAATGATGCAAATGAAACTGAGTTATATGATTACATTTTAAATCATGCTACAGTAACACTCGTTACCCTAGTGCATAATCTTTACAAGTATGTAAAACATTAGTACAATAAGGACCACTAACAAGTACTTGACTATTGTTTGATCTACACTTGATATTAGTATTGGTCGTATAAAGCTACTAAACTTGTCTTATACAACAAAACGGTTTTCAAAGTGGCTCGTATGAAATGTATACGACCAGTCTAAGGGAAAAAATCTGTGTAAGTTAAAAAGTATTAAAAACATAGTAAATTTACCAGGAAAGGAAAAAAACTCACCTTGATGGTTCTTGGAATTTGTCGTTATTTGAGGGTTTATTGTTCGGATTTATAGAACTGGTTCATAGGGAACTTCCTCATTGTCTATTATTAGAGATAAAATCTAAGAAAATGATTAGTTTGGCAGGTGAAGCTTGCTCACATCACTCAACTTAGTCGAACATCCTTCGTTCTTTTGTAATATCCCTTTTTATATGCATTCACCTTATATTACTCAACGTGTGTTTACGGATAAAAAGCTTATGTATTCAGTACTAAAAAATAAATATAACGCTCACGTATCAAAAGTAAAAGGTCTAAGGAGTGTGAAAAGCATGATACTGCAGGCTACATTTTTTGGTAATGTGTTTGTTAATTAAATAAATTGAGTGAAACGGCAAAAAAACAAAACTAAGTTAAATAAACACAAGACCTTAGTAGATACGTGTTTACATTTTAGTCTGCAGCCAAAACTGTCAATATTCTTGACTGACTAATCGGTTGTGCCCATCTAACCGTATTAGCTACTTGTAAAGATTTATCGTTCTTACTTGTCGATTCTGTGATTGTTTTGTCAGGCAAACGGTCTAACTACATATATGGTGGTTCATGATCTGGATGAGCTGGTTTTAATCTTTCAATACTTACGGAGTCCAGGTTTCACTGTTTCTCTATCATGAAATATTTAAAATTCTTTTACATGACCTTGAAAGGGTCTCCAAATGGAGGGCCAAGCGGTGCTTTTATTTTGTCACATCCAGACGTACGTGCGTGCAATTGTTTAGATCCTTAGGTATATGTATGGCTCGCGATTGTTCACGAGTATTAATTGGCTTGAGTTTGGACATATGGTCCGGTAGTTGATATAGGTAATTTTCTAAATCAAGCTTTTTACTGTCGGTATGCAGATTAATAAACTCACCCAGTAGTCTAAGAGTCGTTCCGAAGACGAGTTCCGTTGCTGAACACTGTGCGTTAGTTTTGACAGATGTTCGTATTCCCAACATAACTAATGGTAGGAATTCTGTCCACTGATTTGGATTCAAATGCGATATAAGGGCAGTCTTAAGTTGACGGTGGAAACCTTCTAACATCTCATTAGCGTGAGAGTGATATGCGGTGCAAAGTATTCTATTGGAGTCTAGAAGTTTAGTTAAGTTATTAAATAATTCATATTCAAACTGTGCTCCTCTATCTGTCGTTATTGTTATGGATGTACCATATGCGAAGGGGATACCCATTGACTATCAGAGGGACGGATAATACCCAGTTGTAGCATGTAGTAAAGTTCAGCTCTAGCGATTTTGAGCTTATCTGGCGCTAGTCTCCTGGCTCTTGCAAACACAGATGCACCTTCGGTTTTGATCATATGACTTACTTTTAGTTTGCCTTTGGAAGGCTCTAGGTTCGGTTTAGTTAAGTTTGGAAATTTTGCTGTCGTTACTGGAGGAGTTTGTATGAAGTTGAGAGATGTGATGTGATTTTCTTTGACTTTTGTGTAATTCGAAGTTTCTTCCAGTGTTAAGCGTCGTTTTTTAGTGTCAACTAGAAATTCGCATCTCTCTAGAAAGTGCATCCCCAATATTGCAAGATGTAAATTGGCTACAGGGAAAACTTAGGGGAATTGCCTCCTGAACCCCAAATATAGGGTTAAAGTTTTCTGCCCAAATGTCGCAATTTTAGTTTTATTGGCAGCTTGAAGTGTAATTGATGATGTTTCTCGACTTCAGCTCAGCTTTATTTTGAGGGATGATGCTAAGAGCAGCGCCAGTATCCACCAAGAAATTCAAGCCTGAGTTTCTGTATCCAACATAAAACAAGCGACTGTTTAGGCGCCCCTCCTCAGTCGTCGCAACCTGGGGAGGGGTTATTTGTTTCCCGTATTCTTGGGATTCTGTTTAGGCCAGGCGCATGGTTGCATGGACTTCGTTGAGTTGACACCAAACTTCCAGTGATATCAACAGAACTGCCCAAATTGTCTGTACATTTGTGACTTGGGTCTTGGTCGTTGTAGTGACATGCTCCTGTTTCTGTGACCCATTTGCATTCTGTTGACAGGTTCAGTGAGACTTTTAGCACTCGCAATTAGTCCTATGACTGGGTCTTTTGGTTATCCTTCTTTTTGTGTGAATTATCGTGCATGACCCAGTTGGAGGACCACTTTCCATTATTCTATCGGCTATACGCGCTGAATGAGATAAAGAGGTTTCAGGATCTTGTGTACCCAAATATTGTTGGACGTAGCGTTGGTGAGCTTGTACCCATTCGTGTTTTAGGACTACTTCACCCACTGTATTGTCACCCACTAAGACTTTGAGGTGACGTAAAAACTGTGACGGCAACTTATCACCTAATTTTTCTCCTTGGAAAGCCATTGAATTATTCGACCGTCTGATAATGATAAACGGTTCATTATCTCTCGTCTTAAGATGGTTGTGGTGATGGTGGACTGAAAATCAAGTCACGGTATCTAGCAGGAAACGCGTAGAAATCGCAATCGCAAGGCTCGATCTGTTTCTAGCAGGAAACAACCATTCGGAATCGCACAGTATGTTTGACGTGACTGTAGTTGCTACTCCAATGAAATTTGACGAATGAGTACAGGTCGTAATCAAGAAACGACAACGATGTAAAGGAGAATCCTATCCTTCAATGTAGTCAAGAATTGAAGACTGATCACGGTGACAGGTCAGTTACTTTTCATAGAATCAAGGAGAGTGAAATCTCTGAACCGAAAACTCATTTTGAGCATGACATTAGGTTAATGAAACTGCTACTAGATCGACTTATGCCTCAAAATATTTCCAGAGTAACCTTGCTAAAGGTGTATAGACTAGGTAGTCAAGCGAATTTAAAACTAGATCAAACCAGGATGCTTAATATGGTATTGAAATCTCCTAATGAACGGGACTTAATCTTATCACATGTACCCTGGTGCAACATGTGAAAAAAGCGACTAGGTACGACCCGGATTCTGAATCACCCTTACTAGATGTTATATTGACCCACTATGAAGATGACGTTACGAACCTCGATCACAGATGCCTTATCTAGAAAGGATATCAACATACTGGTACACAAACACGACACTAGTCTCGAAACCACGAGTAGACGATGCAGACCTGAAAACCTGCAAAGAAAAGTTTAACTTGATTCTCAAGCCTGTGCCTGTTCCTTTCTCAGACTCATCTATCATTTGCGACGTTTCAAATGGCGACAACCGCCTGTTTACACCAAAAACTTGTCGGCGACAGATATCTCAACAGTTACATGAACTTTCACATCTGGGAATCCCGACTACGGCAAAACTCATGACGGAACGTTTCGTCTGGCCTAAAATCATCTGGGGATGTAAAAAGGTGAACACGAAGCTGCATGCAATATCAACGCAGCAAAGTTCAAAGACGCATAATTAGTCCCCTCGGGAAGTTTCCATTGCCTGATAAACGCTTTCAACATATTCATTTAGACATAGTTGGTCCCCTGTCACCATTAAACTTCACACATATTCTTACCGTAGTGGACAGGTTTACAAGATGGGCAATAGCATGTCCTACCAAAGATACATCCACATAGACAGTCGCAGCCGTATTCCTCGGTCGCTGGATATGAAATCACGGAGTACCCTCAATTGTTACTACAGACCGTGGTCCTAAGTTTCAATCCGTCCTATTCCAGGAATTTACCAAACTTCTGGGAGTAAACCACATCAAAACAACAGCTCATTATCCAGTAGCTAATAGTCATGTCGAAAGATTTCACTAACGATTGAAACGCTTTCTGATGGGACAAGCTGATACGTCTGTAGTGACTCACATTTATCACGAGAACACGACTGGTTTAATAAAAACAATTATTATTATAACCAACTGTACCAGTGTTTATTTTAATGTGCTTTTGTTTGACTGTGCTAATGACAGCTGTATTGTGCTTCCATCCTTATTCTCACACTTTCTGGTTGTGACTTCGCGCGAATTCGGTCACGTTCTGTAACCAAGCTTGTATCCTGGCACGATCTCGGTATCCTTTCGATACCACGTGATCGCCAGCGAATATATCTCGATTTGGTCCATTAACTGTCTTCTGATATTTGGCTTCTCGGGGATTTTATGGATTTATTTGGTTACGTCCAACCTTCGCCTTCTGATTTACTTGGCACGTGTTTCTTGGTAGCGGTGTTCATAGTTAATCTCGACGACACGACGCTACACATCGAACTGAAGCGACACCTTCTACGAAGATCAACAAGACAAAGAGGATATCACTAAAGATAAACAACCCCTCCCGTTAATCACTACGAGATCAAAGGAGGATGAAAAACCGAGCATTAAGCCTACATGTTTAACACATCCAGGTAGAGCTTTAAAGAAACCTGTGGTGGACCAAACAATATATGAACTCAAAAAATAATAACAGAGTTACGTCTATTTCGCTGAGTAATAAATCAAAATAATCGTTGATATATAGTATACTATTAAACTCACTCAATTTCCTAATTAAAACGACCAGTGTTTCCTTTCCACACAACGTGTATATAATCCATTATATTTCCCTACAATTACTCGCTTCGTCACTATAACAAATGAGTGAATTCCAGATAGCTATTTATTATATGATATATCCTCGTCGGCCAGGGAAATTTCATATTGTTGGATGCCAACTCAGTGGTCTAATGGTTGAGCGATCGCTCTCATGACCAGCAGTTCCTGGGTTTGATTCTCGTGAGGCGGGGTCATGGATGCACACTACTGAGTAGTTCAGTGCTTCCAAGTTTTCCATGATAGCCTAGCCTTAATTGACTCATGATTTCAACTGTTAAAATTACTATACTATCCACAAAAGCCCCTTCTGAAATTATTTAATAATTTTATATAAAAATAAAAAACAATCCAATTTTTGTTTGATGAATTTGTCAACAGTTTTTCACTATTTCATTATTAGCAAACTAAGGCACTGACCTGGCACACACCTGGGAAGCATCATTGATGAACAAGGAGGATCAGATGCAGACGTAAAGGCGAGGATTGGCAAAACAAGGGCCGCATTCCTACAGCTGAAGAACATATGGAACTCAAATCAACTTTCAACCAATATCGAGGTGAGAATCTTCAATACGATCGTTAAGGCAGTTCCACTGTACGGAGCTGAAACTTCGAGAACTACTACAACCATCATGAAGAAGGTACAAGTATTTATAAATGGTTGTCTACTCAAAATACTCAACATCGATTGACCGGATACTATCGGCAACAGCCTTCTCTAGGAGAGAACAAACCAGCTTCCAGGTGAAGAGGAAATTAGGAAAAGACTACGGAAATGCATAAGACATAGATTACGGAAATCGTCAATCTGCATCACGAGGTCAGCCCTAACTTGGAATCCTGAAGGGATACGGAAAAGAGGAAGGCCGAAAAACATACTACGTCGGTAAAAAAAATCAGAACTGAAAAGGGTGATTAACAACTGGAAAGAGCTAGAAAGGGTTGCCCAGGACAGGGTTGGATGGAGAATGCTGGTGAGCGGCCTATGCTCCTCCACGAGGAGTAACAGGCGTAAGTAAGTACGTAAGTAAGGCACTGACCGTATTTTCATTCTTTTCATGTCGTGCTATACTCCATCTATGTCATCCTATACACTAACACATTGTGTATTACTAGCGTTCATGTCATAGTCTATAGTTTATATGCATGTTGAAATATTCATTTTTACCGTTACATGTTATTACGTGCCAATTTTCACGTTTCTTTGGTTATTATTGTAATTACTATTATTATTATTTTGTATGTATGCATCCAGGCATGGATGCATATACTATACTTTTGCATTTTATTTTTGTTGCTACCCAATCTTACCTCCGGACACTCTGAGTGACGGGGGGAGGGGACAGCTATGTCGATATAAGGCGTGAAAAACTTATTTTGTTGATGTTATTTGTATTTATTTTGTTCATTTTTATAGTTTGTATATTTACCATAAAATAATTGTAAAAGTTGTTTCAATGACTGACCTTGAACTCATTCTCTCTTCCGTTATGAATTGATTATAGCATGAGATACACTCTACTAACCACTCATAAACAAACTACTGCCACATACGTACATCGTTCATTCTTTATGTCCTGTAGTTATGATAATTAAACTATAAAATATGTATTATCTACATTTATAGACTACAGTCATAGTTCCATTTTTATTCTACGTTTGGCTATATTGTTACAATTACAATAACCTTACTGGAACTAATAATTATCTACAATTGTGGATGATGATAACAAATGCAGTGTGAACAGTCGAAAACTTGCTGATTTAAGTAACGTTCCATTATTTTATTTTGTGTTTATCAATTGTAATTGGTATACTATAACATTAACATTTGAACGTGACAACTATACTGTCACATTTGAGTTGATCCAAATTTTGGTGCACCAAAAACCTCATCAATTTCATAAATGATATTTTTCAATGGTGAGACTTCAACAGAAATAGACATTTACAACGAACTCATTGCGGATTGCAATGGTCATATAATCATGTTTACACAATAGTGTTAATTGACAAGTGCAATATTGTAAACTCTTGTAAAACTAATCAGCTTTTATTAAATGAAAACAATCACGTCAATACAGAAAGGCATATTTGATATATTCTACCAACAAAATTCAATCAGTTATTACGTAAACAATCATGAATGTGGTATGCAGGTTCATGAAACAATCTTCAATTTATCGAAATGAGCCACATACTAGAAAGTGTGTTTACTAAAGTACAAAATGAAAATAACACAGTCAACTTGACGAAGACAAGTGATAAGACGTTTCTGACAATCATGGATTAATTTTCTTCCTTCTATACATTCATAGACCTATGATACAGCCAATGCATACAATATAGAATGAGACAACTATTATTGTAAGGATGTAGATGTATTGGAGAGATTTCTTTCCTCATTGTCTTCAGTCATATCTGTATTCATATTCTGAAAAAAGAAAATGAAACAGTACAATAATTACTAAATATTAATTACTTACCGAATGTGATTCAGTTTTTCGAGTTGTCTTCTTCAATTCACTTCATAAAACTGCTTCAGTCATGGCTAGAGTTGTTTGAGCGTGATCGATAACTGTTGGTTCAGTGGAAACCTTGACTATCGAGCTCTTCAGAAGAAAGTGACAGTGGCAATATAACTAAATATCAAATATTCCATCATTCATTATACACCATTGTCAGTATTGATGACACAAGTGAATTCAACAATTAGTTACATAATTTACATTTGCACAATACGATCAATGAATAGTGATTTTGAATATCTGCTACCGATTTACCACTCCATGTGATAAGTACACATTATCCAACAACCGACTGACGGCTTTTGTTTGGGTGATGAAATTTGTTTGCTGGATGTCACATCTTATCACAATCTACACATTATTCAACAAATTCATGACTGACGGCTTTATGGAAGCAATCCATTCAGGGTACACAGTTCTCAACAAGGAATCAGAAATACATGTTCTGTACTTCAACAATGGATGTCTACGAAATTTCACTCATTATCCGAGCATGCTACACAATTTTGAACAGATTACGCTTCATCATTCAAACTGATTTCATCTGTATTCTTCAACAGTTCACGTAGACATGCGGTTTCATATTGATCATCAGGATTTACTACACATTCTATGAGCTAAAGAATTAACATGTTTCCAGGCATTAGTGTTAAAGAACTCTTCTATTCATTGTTGAATGTCCACATGGAAACAGAGCATTGCATTCATATGTGTTCAAGTATCGTATGAGTTACTTTGATTTATGCACTGAGGGCACAATAGTAATCATCACTTATTCGTAACAATGCAAATGTTCTTCCGAAAAAAAGATTGCGATTTGGAATATCGTAATACTAATAACAATCTTTGAAGTCTACCAACTGCTTACTTTATTCCGGCAACCATTTACTTTGAAGTCACGAACATCCTTATCATTGCTAGCAATGCATATATTGGCTCTTTCACACCAAATACAGGTTGTATTCGATGACTCTGCGCCTTGACATGCTTCAATGGAATTGTGATTTGGACAATCTTCAGTGAAATGAAGATGGTGGCTGCATTTCAAGTTATCAAACAAAAGATAAGTGAATTACAAAACATGTAACAATAACTCAATGGTACAGTGGTGAATCCAGAGTTCACTGACTATTTCATTTACTGGAAATTTGACATCACATTCCACAATACGAAATTCATTACACTTTCAATGTCATTCACATTTGAGGACAACATGTTGAAAGTGAGTGAAACTACGTTGAATGTTAAAAGGCGAATTTTGGTTGGTTTTCAATAACTGTGAATTTTCGATAAACAGTAACGTTTGAACAGTGAGTTTACGTAGAGTATTTTGATTTCATTCCACACAATTTCCCTCCGAATTTCAATGACACTTTGATCCATTTATTTTACACACGATACAACTGAATGATCCAGACTGTGAGAAAGATATATTAGATCACTCTGATTGATTGATTGATTGATTGATTATTTAATTGATTACAGCGAATTTCTGTGTTGACATAGTGATAATCAGTTACAAATTGAAAGTAAGATTAGGCTAGCAGATGATTGAGCATTGAGGTCATCATAAATCAGAATATAAATAACGTCTGTTACCTCCCTCTCCACACGGAATTAAACCGTAGAAGCGTGATCGAGGTTGATTTTCCCCAATTTCCTCAGGAATCTGAAAGAAAATAATGGAAGTCCGAGTGAGTTAAAATCTGTCAATACACAACCAACTACATCAAAACTAACCATTTGTTAAAGTAGAAAGTCCTCATTGATATTATCTTATACAAAGACTACTAATCACACTCCCAGGAAGCACACTGATCTCCTTAGTTCTTTTAGAAGTATGTTCCATCTAGTCTGCAGACCTATTCTCGCTCACGTATCACTCAGTTCACAAAAAATTCTTTCCAGAATGCGTTTTGATTATCTCGATTCAATCGAAACCAATTCAGTTCAACACAAATGAAACCTTCCATCTCACCAGCCCTTTCTAGTTATCCAACATATATTGTGTTCTAAATGGTTGAAGTACTCAATACTGACATTCGATCAACTACACACTGTGAAACGATCAATATTTTAACAATAAATCACTCAGAATATTCTATAGTAAACTTTTCAAACAGCTAGCTGATCACTGGAAGACGAAGTAAACCTTGACAGAATATGACTGCTCTCTACAGTATTCTAATACACATAGTTTGTGCGTAATCAGTGCAAACATATAAGTGTTTCCTCGGATATCACATCACTTATTATGATTATTATTATTCACTGTTGCGAGAGAGTCGTGGAATACAGTGTGTTATCAGGAGAATAATGGTAGTGTCAAATAGTCTGTGTACACATCATAAAATGTTGATCTCTTCTTATCATGTCCAATGTATCTTGATGCATTCGACTGTATTGAATTCATGATTTATAGACAAGGAACACACAACGGATGATTGGTTGCATGTTTTCAGTGGCATTTTAGCTTAGATCGACTCATGAATTCAAACATTGTCGTATACTCTGGTACTTTTGTTTCTAAACGTTAGAGAGATACACTCGGTGTATGTAAATCAATCTGAAGTGTGGTAAAACAAGGCACCAAAAGTAAACCATATTCTTGTCATAAAAATCAAGTTAGTTGAACAACGCAACTCAAAAAGTATATGGTTACATTGTTTATTCACGGTTGTAGCATGACCTTCTATGAATTGACAGCCAAGAGTTTTGTTTACACTTTATTTTGCTTTTACAAAATTAGTCATCTTTGGTATAATGAGAATTTCACTCATCTTTGTTTTGTCTGTGTGTAGATGAATGTCAGCCAAATAAACAAGTTATTATTGGAATGCGATGTTGTTTTATTCTAATTTAGACTGATATTACATCCGTTATACAGAATAGAGAATAGAGAATACCATATTATTTGTATAATAAGATGGAATAAACTGATGAATGACAACAAAGTATGGTCATTGCTGTTTTTGTAAACAACTAAGGTCAACAGAAATATGTTTTTGTTCATTAAACACACATGTTGTTTACACTGAGATTAAAGAATTAATCAATTTTACTTTGAAAATGTTACCGGAGGTAAGAGGAATGATAGAACTTGGTGTTATATTATATTCAATGCGGTGAATCAGAATTACCAATTTCTCAAATCTTGTTCTTTAGTGCATACGATATACAGGATTGTGGTGTTTGTTTAAAATAATAATTCCTTCGTAGTTGATGTCTGGCTTGAATAATGTCTCCCGGTTAGCGTTTTTTAGCGAATTAAGTTTCTAAGGGATAAGTTCGCTAACCCCCTGCTCAACCCTCTTCCTTTATTCAGGCTTGGGACCGGCAACAGCCCTAGAGGGACTCCAGGTGGAGTCGATATCATACAGAATTCCTATGATAGACTAAAATGAAAAACCGTGCATGCAGGACAGTTGACAGACTCGTTCAAAGTAAAGATCGGTGTCAGGCAGGGTTGTTTACTCTCACCCTTTCTCATTCTCCTGGTGATCGACTGGATCATGAAGACGTCAACATGTGAAGGGAAGCACGGGATACAATGGACATCTAGGATGCAGTCGAACGATCTAGACTTCGCAGATGATCTGGCTCTTCTATCGCACACGCAATAATAAATGCGGGAGAAGACGGCCGGTGTAGCAGCAGCCTCAGCATCAGTAGGTCCCAACATACACAAAGGCGAAAGCAAGATTCTCTCATACAACACAGCAAGCACCAATCCAATTGCGCTTGATAGAGAAGCTTTGAAAGATGTGAAAACCTTTGGATATCCGGGCAGCATCAATGTTGAACACGGTGGATCTGATGCAGATGTGAAGGCGCAGATCGTTAAAGCAAGAACAACGTATTTACAACTGAAGGGCATCTAGAACTCAAAACTACTGTCAACCAACATCAAGATCAGGATTTCCAATACAAATGTCAAAACAGTTCTACTGTATGGTGCGGAAACCTGGAGAACTACAAAAGCCATAATCCAGAAGATAGGAATGTTTGATAACAACTATCTAAGCAAAATACTTCGGATCCGTTGGCCGGACATTATTAGCAACAATCTACTGTTGGAGAGAACAAACAAGATTAGAGAGGAGGAAGAAATCAGGAAGAAGCGCTGGAAGTAGATAGGACACAAATTGAGGAAAGCACCCAATTACTTCACAAGGCAAGTTCTCACTTAGAATCCTCAACGCCATAGGAGGAGAGGAAGACCAAAGAACACATTGGGCAGGAAAATGTAGATAGACATGAGTAAAATGGACAAGAATTGGATGGAACTAGAAAAGAAGGCTCAGGACAGAGTGGGTTGGAGAATGCTGGTCCGTGGCCTATGCTCGATTGTGCGTAACAGGCGTAAGTAATTTGATGGATATCAATCTAACGAAATGCATTTTGCCGTTAGAGAATGTCACTTTCAAGTGCGTGCAACCGTTTTCATAGTTTAGCTTTGCATTGTAGTTTCCCAAAATATAGGTTTATGTGCGGTAATTATCCACGTGATGACTAGTGACAAGATGAAGGAGAAAATGATGAATGGCATTTATAAACTGTCAAATGAAATAATCGACTGAAATCATCTGAGAATGCATCGCTTCATTCCCTGATAGAGCATAGTTCTGAAGGAACTGAGGAGATGAGTATGCTTACTGTGAGTGTGTTTCGTTGTCATTGTATAAGATAATGTAGATGGCGACACAATACTTCAACGTTTAGCTTGTTTTGATACAGATACTTGTGTGTCGACAGACCTTGACTCAGACATCCGTTACTAATTTTCAGATTCCTGAGTAAATTGAGGAAAATCAACTGATATCGATCTTCTAAAGTACAATTCAGTTTTAAGGTCTTTGTATCACTATGCGAATTAGAGAAAATCGATCAAACGGAGTACAGATTCTCGTCGGAAAAAGAAAATAGCAATCACTCCACAGGGTGTAGTTATTTGATTATCAATGTTTGGCATTTCACTCTTTTGAAATACAATAGATGTGCCATAACTAGAAAGGGCTGGTGAGATGAACAACTTCATGTGTGTTTAATTGAATCCATTCTGATTGTTTCGATGTAATCGGGACACAGTATGGAAAGATCACATTTTCCTTTCTTGAAGTCTATATAAGTCCGTTGTATCATGTGTAAAATGAACTGATCGAGATTTCATGGAAGCGTTGAGGAAAAACGTTTGAAATATACTTTGAATACTTTTCGCAAATTCACTGTTCAAACATTACTGTTTATTAAAAATTCAATCCTAATTAGGTGTTTAGAGATCTTGGAGCGAAATTGTATTGTCACATTTGATAGAGAATGACACTGTCAAATATTTATTTGTTGCTTGTTGTTTCTGATGAAACCTTTCGAATGCTATTGGAGTGTAATAAAGTGAATTAAAACCAAATTGTCTGTATCCACCATTCAATATTCAATCCATAGATTCACAGATTTTCAATATGCACACCTACTGAGTCAGTATGACTTTGCATTTTGGAATTTTTGCACCCTAGATAGTTATGTTGTCTTAGTTTTGTCGACCAGTGGCCATTCCACATTCAACGTTTATGGAACATTCTGATAGATTTATTTCATTGAAATAAGGTTCAAAATGCAAATTCAGACATCCAATAAAAACGGTTTTCTTTTAATAGTTGAGATCATGAGTCAATTGAAGTTAGAACATCATGGAATACTTGGAAGCAGTGTACGGCCGTTTTGTTCTACTGTGGGACTCCTCAGTAATGTGCACCCACGAATTCGCCCTGCGAGATTCAGATCCAGGACCTACCGGTCTCGCCCGCGACCGCTTAGTCAATAGACCACTGAATCCAGTGCTTTAAGGTTTCTCCATAGTGGTCTAGCCTCAACTAACTCATGATCTCAACTATTAAAATTAATATAATATCCACGAAACTCCTTCTGATAGAACTCAGTTTTTGCTACTGTGATTATAACCAGTGAAATCAAAACAATTCATCATTGATAACTGATTCAGATTTAATTACAACCAACAAGATGTCTGTTTGTGGAAAAATGTACAGAGATTTCGAACTACAAATTAACCAACCACTTTGATTGAGGTATGGTTCTTTATAACCAAAATAATTTCATCAATAAGGATCAGGAATTTCAACCAACGGTGGATAAATATCAGCCTGTACATCATCATAGCTAAAATAATATTGCATCACGATAAGTTCATTTACCAAGATGATTGGTTAACAATGATCATATGATTTTATGAGATTTATTCGTCACAATGATCAGTTTGAATCATCGAATAAGAAACAAACAAACAAACGCATAAGAAATCTTGTTCTTTTATCTGAAATATTTCAGATATACCTTTTCATCTGGTCAGTTTATACCGCTCTATTTGGTCGTCACCTTGACTTCCAACCCCTTCGATTGTGAACACGCTTGTAACCAAATTAATTCGCAGGAAGAAGGAAAACCATTATTTGTGGTTGGTTCATTCAAATGTGTAAGTAATCAGTCAGGTTCTAATGCACAAATTCAGTCTCATTATTTTTACTTTTCTCAGATAATTGGTTTCAATAAGCCTATTCGAGTTGTTAATTAAAAGTTTGAGAACTTGTTTACTGACGATGTAAGTTGACTACATTTATTAATAAAGTTACTCTTCCATAAGCCTGAACAATATCTGGGAGTCGCTTCGAAATTCCCGTTCAAATTTTACGGTGTTAACATCAGTAATTTCAACATAAACCCTGATGGTATCATCGATAATCATTTTGTTCGAACTAAAATTGTTATTGAGTTTTGTTTATTCACACTTCACCCTATGAATCAGACTTGCTTTGATTTCCGCAGTGTATTAGTTTTATGCTTTTTTTAAAACTCATAACTTCTACTGATGTCTTATTTCGTTCAATTTGTAAATAGTTTGATGCTTTGCAGCAGGCTAATTGCGGTTCATGAGATACATTTTTGTCTTTAGTTAATTACAAAGTGTTTTATTCATTCACTACAGATTACCAATCAAACTGGATGTTTTCATTCGATAAACACAAGTTTCATAAATCTGCACAGACAGAAGAACTTAAGAAGAATTGACACCCTTTTAAAAGGCACTGTTCAGTCTGAAACTGAGATTTCGAATAGGAGTGAGTTGTTCTATCACTCAGTGATGTCGTGTGTTGTGTTTTGTTTCTCACTTTTATTTCGCAAAATTGACTCAGTATTTGGCTTGATTACTCCATGAGAGCCGACCAGTACACAGTGATTATTTTGTTTGTGTGATTTCATACGCTAAAATGTGTTCACAACATGTATTCATTACTGAGAAGTGAAGATGTTAAATAAAACAGCGATTCATTTCGAAGTAGACACACATTGATTGGGTGGAAATAATGAGTCAGCTGATGTAATCGTTAAAGTGGAAATTACCTTCTGTTCAGTCCGTTCAAACTACCATAAAACGGACATCTTAACAATACGACATTTCTTGGTAGATCCAATATATCAAACTTAATATAGATACAACAATGAGCGATGATGTTTGAGAAATCAGTTTGAATTATTGAGGCACATAAACTATCAAATTGTATTTGATGTCCTTCAAATCTTTCTGTCACTTATTTCGTCTTAAAGTTTGATATCTCTTAGACGCTGTCTGTGGACCATTGAATATTCAACACTTCCCTGATTATTACATTAGTATGATCATGAAATTCGAACTCATTCTCTTTCTTAAACAGTCAATCATCGAACGTCCATGAACAGTCTGCTAATACAACATGAGTGATTCGAACCAGATCATTTAGAACAACAAAATCTAGATCATTCGTTTTGTTCAATCATCGGAATTATTGACATTGGAGTAGCGCTTCTGCGAAATAATTAGTTCAATTAAGAGAACACTGTTCCATTGCAATAACAGAATTTTAGAAAGTGATCCTGTATGTGTATTGTTGAATAGAAAATAAGGGTCTCTTAGCTAGTCGAAAGCTTTTAAAACCAACGTTTCACGAGTGAAATATTCTTCTCAGTTGATTGGATTGAAACATTTATCATATCGTTAAAATAACAATAATAATAATCCTTGAAAATTCCATTTAATGTAACCGGTTCAATTAAATGTTTAAAGGAAGACGGTAACTCATGTCCATACTCATCCTGTGTTAAAACATGTGTTTATTGAAAGAGGCAGATCTTGATTATATAGATATAAAAACGTGAATCTCTTTTACTTTCATTATTTCAGAGGAATTATTTGCTGTTATATGGTCTCTCCAGACACGCGTTGATGGTACATATAAGCAAAGAGTAAAATGAATATTTGATCACTCGCGAAGTATTACAATTTACATCAACATTCATTGTAAATGCTTACACGTTTTGTGTTGAGTTTGCGTAAATGAATGCTTTTCAAAACTGACAGAGGTAATAAAGTGTAAACATCGTGGAAAATTGGGGAAAAATGATATGCGGAATCCACTGATCGTTTGCACACATTGATTGAGACTTAAAGAACGGTTGTCGTAAGCAGGAACATGCTAGATCAGTATGGATAAATGAGGTCATTATCTCATTACGCTTGTGGGTGAACGAATGTAGATACATTTTCGTCAAGATGCCTCAACGGAACATGATTAGAAGTCTGTATTTCGAAGAAAGTAAACTTGTATTACTCACCACCACACCGTCGTCCCTAAATACGAATTCAACTGAAGAAAGCATTTGAGATAACACTCCACTGAAATCTGTTAACCTTGTGAGTAAGCAGATACAGTGTTACATGTAACGATAACTTGTTTATTATTTATCTCTTGAATTCTACGTATCGATGGTCTTTTATTTGCTTGTATTACAATCAAGGTAACTACTCCAATACATCCGAATGGGAAGACATTTGTCTATTATGATGATGTTAGTTTCAAAATTGAATGGAAATATAATTGTGTTTCAACTATTTCAGATCATTTTATTATTTTATGCATATCAATAGAGTCGAAGGCATCAAATTACATTGAACACGATAAGAAGGGATCAACATTTTATGATGTGTACACAGACTATTTGACACTACCATTATTCTCCTGATAACACACTGTATTCCACGACTCTCTCGCAACAGTGAATAATAATAATCATAATAAGTGATGTGATATCCGAGGAAACACTTATATGTTTGCACTGATTACGCACAAACTATGTGTATTAGAATACTGTAGAGAGCAGTCATATTCTGTCAAGGTTTACTTCGTCTTCCAGTGATCAGCTAGCTGTTTGAAAAGTTTACTATAGAATATTCTGAGTGATTTATTGTTAAAATATTGATCGTTTCACAGTGTGTAGTTGATCGAATGTCAGTATTGAGTACTTCAACCATTTAGAACACAATATATGATGGATAACTACAAAGGGCTGGTGAGATGGAAGGTTTCATTTGTGTTGAACTGAATTGGTTTCGATTGAATCGAGATAATCAAAACGCATTCTGGAAAGAATTTTTTGTGAACTGAGTGATACGTGAGCGAGAATAGGTCTGCAGACTAGATGGAACATACTTCTAAAAGAACTAAGGAGATCAGTGTGCTTCCTGGGAGTGTGATTAGTAGTCTTTGTATAAGATAATATCAATGAGGACTTTCTACTTTAACAAATGGTTAGTTTTGATGTAGTTGGTTGTGTATTGACAGATTTTAACTCACTCGGACTTCCATTATTTTCTTTCAGATTCCTGAGGAAATTGGGGAAAATCAACCTCGATCACGCTTCTACGGTTTAATTCCGTGTGGAGAGGGAGGTAACAGACGTTATTTATATTCTGATTTATGATGACCTCAATGCTCAATCATCTGCTAGCCTAATCTTACTTTCAATTTGTAACTGATTATCACTATGTCAACACAGAAATTCGCTGTAATCAATTAAATAATCAATCAATCAATCAGAGTGATCTAATATATCTTTCTCACAGTCTGGATCATTCAGTTGTATCGTGTGTAAAATAAATGGATCAAACTGTCATTGAAATTCGGAGGGAAATTGTGTGGAATGAAATCAAAATGCTCTACGTAAACTCACTGTTCAAACGTTACTGTTTATCAAAAATTCACAGTTATTGAAAACCAACCGAAATTCGCCTTTTAACATTCAACGTAGTTTCACTCACTTTCAACATGTTGTCCTCAAATGTGAATGACATTGAAAGTGTAGTGAATTTCGTACTGTGGAATGTGATGTCAAATTTCCAGTAAATGAAATAGTCAGTGAACTCTGGATTCACCACTGTACCATTGAGTTATTGTTACATGTTTTGTAATTCATTTATCTTTTGTTTGATAACTTGAAATGCAGCCACCATCTTCATTTCACTGAAGATTGTCCAAATCACAATTCCATTGAAGCATGTCAAGGCGCAGAGTCATCGAATACAACCTGTATTTGGTGTGAAAGAGCCAATATATGCATTGCTAGCAATGATAAGGATGTTCGTGACTTCAAAGTAAATGGTTGCCGGAATAAAGTAAGCAGTTGGTAGACTTCAAAGATTGTTATTAGTATTACGATATTCCAAATCGCAATCTTTTTTTCGGAAGAACATTTGCATTGTTACGAATAAGTGATGATTACTATTGTGCCCTCAGTGCATAAATCAAAGTAACTCATACGATACTTAAACACATATGAATGCAATGCTCTGTTTCCATGTGGACATTCAACAATGAATAGAAGAGTTGTTTAACACCAATGCCTGGAAACATGTTAATTCTTTAGCTCATAGAATGTGTAGTAAATCCTGATGATCAATATGAAACCGCATGTCTACGTGAACTATTGAAGAATACAGATGAAATCAGTTTGAATGATGAAGCGTAATCTGTTCAAAATTGTGTAGCATGCTCGGATAATGAGTGAAATTTCGTAGACATCCATTGTTGAAGTACAGAACAAGTATTTCTGATTCCTTGTTGAGAACTGTGTACCCTGAATGGATTGCTTCCATAAAGCCGTCAGTCATGAATTTGTTGAATAATGTGTAGATTGTGATAAGATGTGACATCCAGCAAACAAATTTCATCACCCAAACAAAAGCCGTCAGTTGGTTGTTGGATAATGTGTACTTATCACATGGAGTGGTAAATCAGTAGCTGATATTCAAAATCACTATTCATTGATCGTATTGTGCAAATGTAAATTATGTAACTAATTGTTGAATTCACTTGTGTCATCAATACTGACAATGGTGTATAATGAATGATGGAATATTTGATATTTAGTTATATTGACACTGTCACTTTCTTCTAAAGAGCTCGATTGTCAAGGTTTCCACTGAACCAACAGTTATCGATCACGCTCAAACAACTCTAGCCATGACTGAAGCAGTTTTATGAAGTGAATTGAAGAAGACAACTCGAAAAACTGAATCACATTCGGTAAGTAATTAATATTTAGTAATTATTGTACTGTTTCATTTTCTTTTTTCAGAATATGAATACAGATATGACTGAAGACAATGAGGAAAGAAATCTCTCCAATACATCTACATCCTTACACTAATAGTTGTCTCATTCTATATTGTATGCATTGGCTGTATCATAGGTCTATGAATGTATAGAAGGAAGAAAATTAATCCATGATTGTCAGAAACGTCTTATCACTTGTCTTCGTCAAGTTGACTGTGTTATTTTCATTTTGTACTTTAGTAAACACACTTTCTATTTTGTGACTCATTTCGATAAATTGAAGATTGTTTCATGAACCTGCATACCACATTCATGATTGTTTACGTAATAGCTGATTGAATTTTGTTGGTAGAATATATCAAATATGCCTTTCTATATTGACGTGATTGTTTTCATTTAATAAAAGCTGATTAGTTTTACAAGAGTTTACAATATTGCACTTGTCAATTAACACTATTGTGTAAACATGATTATATGACCATTGCAATCCGCAATGAGTTCGTTGTGAATGTTCATTTTGTTAAAGTCTCAATACTGAGAAATATCATTCGAAATTTACGTGGTTCATTGTTTTAAACTAAACGGTTGCAATGCGGCATGTTTATTTAACAAGTCACCTCATTCCTTCGTTATTTGACTATTCACTGTTCAGTGAATGCTGGTTGACTGACTGTTGTTAATTAGGTGTTATGTACTCTGGTTTACTATTTGTGAATTATGCCATGTCTATTATTCACTACCTCTCACATTCACAGCCACATTCGGCTAAATCTTTTACAAGTGCTTTTTCTTATTTTATGATACGATGTGGTCTGTTTGATTGGCATATAACCCCAGTATGTTTGAAGTATGGTGAATTATATCACAGAGGCTCGGATTGTTGTTCTGCGCTTAATTGGCTGGGCTGGGCAGGAATCAGGAACGATAAGTACTGTAGACTGCGTGTACACGTTTTATGCCTCATTGGTTTGTTCGACAAGTCACTGCTCTCTAATTGGCGGTATCATTAAGCTATACAATAATAGGGCGCTCAGACTACAAGATATAACACGCTGAATATGGGATAGTTCTAGAGGATTCAGCTGACATTCAAGTAGAAAAGAGGCAAGGTGTAGATTGGATGAATTCGTAACAGTTTTGCCGAGGCATCATCAAATAAGAGTACGGATTTGAAAACCAGACACACTTTCGTATTTGCATCGATGATTGGTTAATTCATTGTACAATGCTTGGTTAATAATCGGTCCCAATGTGTGTGTATCGTTAAATTAGTAACAAAAAATAATTAAGAAAAAATAGCTTATAATTGCAGTAAGATATGACGCTAGAATAGATGTTTGTGGTGTTAAAGTTGGGAGTGATGCGATGAAAGTCTCAATTAAATGAAAAGGATAATAAAATATCAATATGTATGAGTAGTCATATATGCATAGTGAAGATAAAACGGGTCTGAGAAGTTAATGTAAGTGTAACACAAGTTATTGTCTTAATTACAAACTTTGTAATCTTAAGAATAATATTTATATAGAAGGGAAAGAAGAGAGACAAGAGAAGTGGATACCTGGTGAAAAGGTTCATCCATGATAAGAATAATAATTGCGTAATGAATATCAACCTCAGAAGGAAACCAACAATTTAGAAAAATAAAATAAAAATCCTTCAATGCATATGGATGAATACATTTAGATTTATGTAATAGTATACAGAGTGAAACCGGATATTAGTATAAATATTTGTGCAATAATAATTAAGATTGATGCTATGAAAGTCAAAATTGATTTCAAAGGACAATCTGGAGTTAAATATGTTTAGAAGGATAAGAAGATACAAAAAGAATATCTAATGTGTCGGAGAACTAATAATGATATTAATAACGGAAATAATGATAAACACGAACATAAGCAGTTTTCACATGGTTGAGTAGCGAATAAGGAAAAAATTCTGACGTAAGTTTGTGTGGGCTCTTGGAATCGCTAGAATATTCTCCTTATTGCGTAGATTGTGGGATGATATCATAAGGTATGAAGGGGTGGATACCGAAGAGTAGAAAATACCGTTAATAAGCCGGTAGATAAAGACAAGATTTAATTTGATACGTCTGATCCAAAGAGGTTCTAAGTTGAGTTGTTTACATCTTTGGCGATAGTCTTTGTTATCAGAATACAACAAAACACCTTTGATGAACTTTCTTTGAACACCTTCAATTTTAATCAGGTCATTATGTCTGAAATTACTGTAAACTAAAATACCATATTCAAGAATGGATAAGATACATTTTCTGCATAATAACAATCTCGATTCGATATTATTAAAGTTTATCATTATCAATCCTATCAGCTTTCTAGCTTTGGATACTTGAGATATAATGTGCTCAGAAAAGTTCAGACTGTTGCTATATCTTAAACCCAGGTCACGAACAGTGTTGAGAGGTTTGAGTGTTTGTGTGTGCACAGTCATATTTAAGTTAAGACAGCGAACAATGTGAATAAATTCACTTTTGACAACATCAAGTGGCATATTCCACGAAACAGTGCATTCGTACAACTTGTTTATTTCCTCTTGGATTACCGCTGAAATATAGCTTTCTTTCGTAGGAGAAGAGAATGAATATGCTACTTTCAGGTCATCAGCAAAAAGGAAAGCCTTACCATACTGAAGGAGGGAACACACGTCATTGATAAAAAGGAGAAAGAGCAATGGACCAATCACACTTCCTTGTGTAACCTCACTGGTTACATTCACAAGTTTAAAGTAGCAAGATCCAAAGCGAACGATTTGGCTACGTTCTTCTAAAAACCATTTGAGCCAAGATAAAAGGGGATTCTGTATGCCAAATGAAGAGAGTTTTACAAGAAGAAGTTTGTGTGAGACATTGCCGAAAGCCTTACTAAAATCGAAGTAAACAATTATCACTGACTGACCAATATCTCTTCTCTGGGTAATTTGATCAAAAAACTCCAGGTGCGATGTGAAACATGAGCGTTTAGTCATAAACCCGTGTTGGGATGGGCTGATAAGACTAGCCGAAAAAATGATAAAAGCTGCTTGTGGATGATTTTTTCCATGGCTCTTGAGAGCACGGATGTCAAATAATTGGCCCATAGTTAATAATATCACTAGGTGATCCTGTTTTGAATCTAGGGGTGATAAGGGATGTTTTCCATACAGATGGATAGGTCCCATATTCCATAGATAGATTGAAAAGTTTCAAACAAAATAGTGGAAATTCTCTACCTCCATATTTCACAAATGATGGAGGTATCCCGTCAGGTCCACTATCAAAAGACTTTTTCAGGGTAGCTATGGCCTGTCAACATTATTTGTGGTAAAATAAGTTTCCCATGGTAAACATCGAATGAGAGTTCCAGTCCGTTTCCATGTTTGTTGATCAAAATGTCTGCTTTGGTACATCAATGAAGCTTCACAGTTCAATTGTATGGCGTTTAAAGAGTGAATAATACTCAATGCAACTCTATGGTCACTCATAAATAACTCATGACTGGTATGTACTGAGATGGAGTCTATGTTGAGCGTGAACATTAAATGAAGTGTATTATTCCCCCTGGTTGGTTTTTCGGACCTGTTGAACCCATCCACAAATTTCTAATGTTTCAACTAGCTCGTTATATCGACCTGGTACCGGAGTCAAGCCCCATGTAATTTTTGACAGATTAAAAACACCTCCGATGATTTTAAAAGTATGCGGTTGTTGCGAGGCAATGGGAAATATGTTTCTTAGTAATTTGTCAAACTTAGTATCCGCATGAGGTGGTCTATATATGCATCCCACAAGTAAATAATTTCGGGATCCACAGTTTACAGTAACCCAAGTGGAGTCGTCTATAGCATCAAGGGATTTATCCTCAAATTTGCGCGCTTGAATGTCTGAACGGACATAGATAATTGTACCGCCTCCTATTCCATAACATTTATCGGTTCTAAAGAAAACGTAGTTATCTACATTCAAGGAATGATCGGATATAGATGAATTACACCACGTTTCCGTAATAAGTACGATGGTTGAATTTACAGGGAATAAAAGAGTTTTAGGATGAATAATTTTATTAGACAGAGAGCGGGCATTGAACGAAAGAATAAGAAACTCAGAGTCATCATAGTGAAGCAGGTTATAGTATAAATCGCAATTGGTAGTTCCATGAATACTCATAGGATTAGCTAAAGTAAGAGTCGTGTTGCGAGGGGAAATAGATTCAACCACTTTGTCATCATGTGAAATATGTTTACCGTTGCCGGCAGGAACGCCGGCGGAATTACAAAAAAGTCTTCTCATTGCTATTGGATATAACATCTGATAAGGGCATACTGAACATATTGGGAGCCGGACCAAGAAGCCTATCAGGTCTATGGTTGTGACCAAGTGGCCAATTACAATTCAGATAACTATTTATACCTGACGTATGGGTAACGTGTTTAAGACGTTTATTTCCAAGGTTTGTGGTTGATTTCGGCTTCTTCATAAGTTTGAGAGGATTGTGTACTGTTAAACATACTTGCGATGGTTTGCACGGTTCGAATATATCAACGTTAAGTGCGTGGTCGGTTATATGAATGTTATGATTAGTTTTCTTGTAATCCGTTGCACAGTTACTGTAACTGGATGTTGCACTAACAGGGGTTTGGATTGTGTTATCACATTCTTCATCAGTACAACTACTTCGGGTTGAATCTCAGTCAACATTCTTAAGATGATGGACACCACCAACATCGGGATTACTTTCTTCTGGGTTATGAACTGTTTGAGATTCAGAAGAGTTTTACGGTGGCGACAAAGTTGTTAAGCTAGACGTCCTCATAGAATCGGACTTAACTTTACAACCATTAGGATTATGATGCGTTTGAGAGTTTGACGCTGATGGTCTGTAGTTATCCCTTCCTGCCTTTCGCTGGCATGGTGAAGTATCCGGAAGAGTCTTAATATCCTTGAAAATCTGTTTTTGTCTCAATGAATTGGAGGAATTTAAAAATTCACTGGCGTCTACAGATGAGCTGAATTTGAACAAGATCGGTGAGTGCATATCAGGATGACTTCTTTTTAATCTTGTGCATACACATGTTACGGTTATATATATTTCTTGATATTGGGTAGAGGTTTGAATAGATCCTGTAGATACATAAAGTACGTGGGTTAAAGCATTCAAATACGATATAACCATATATTCCTTAGGAATACAATACAGATATGAAATGCAAATCTTCGTCAAATATGATTTGATATGGTTTCAAAGTGACAGAGTATAGTTTGATCGTATCGTCAAAATGAATATATGTAATTATATGATTATGAATTATTCTAAGAATATGATCATAAATACTATAAGTTAAACTCAGATCTTATCATATGGCATGAAATTCGCAGTTTATATGTTAATAGTTAAGAATTGAGTTATCTTCCATAATTTCAAGAAAAAATAATTCATCCGGCTATGCGAGAATCCTGGAAAAATAGAAAAAAACCTCGGCCAGTGTCGTCTAGGGTTCAACAGAGAACTCATCTAGACTATTGCGATTCATCTCTCGGCAAATATTACGCACTTGAACGTGGTTTGAATTCCATATACAATACTTCTTGTTGTATACATTATGTTCTCTTCAACATTGTACCTGCATATGCTCAACTACCAGAGTGCATAAAAACTATTCCACAGTTACTAGTCGACTTTCTGTATTACATTATTTATGGTGATAACATTTTAAATAATTTGACGGAAGATAATTGAAAGTGATTTAGCAGGAAGACGCATCAATAACCGACAGTTAATCTTGTTGCAAACAGGTGTGCGTTCGTGTTGCTTTGCGGCTATACTCACGAGTGGTTTATATTTTAACAGACATATTACACAGGAGCATTTACATGCTGCTGATGCTTGTTAGCGAACCACGATAGCCAATTATAATCGAAGTTGATTGGTTAGTCCTGATGATGTCACAGGTATTCAGTGTTTGACAACGCTTTTACCAGTAACACCTTCTAATATATTTCGTTCCCGCCCAGAGAAATCAAAAGACAGAGTCGAGGAGATTGGAAGAGTATATTTGGCGATGACCAATATATCGGAATTCTCTGATCTAATCTGGCTAGCGATTGCGGTTGATGTTGAGCACGGCGTTACCACACGTGATCTGGTGCAGATGCCTGACCGAGCGCCTTCAGCTAGATGAGTCCACTAAAACATATGGTCAGCATCCAATGTCGAAAACTTAGAGCTATTTATTTTGGGGATTTATTTACCGCTACAGATCACTCCCCCCCCCTAGTGGGGCAGTGACGACCCTAAGACGTGGCCAGCCAGAAGTTTAAACCCAACGAGTTTGTTGTTGGTAAACACTCTTCTGATAGCTTACTTAGTGTAGCAGCGTCTGGTCGTCTTTCCTTTCTATATGGGACCGAGGTACAACATAGTAAAAAAAGAAAATGTACAATGGAAATTTCGGATCCTCGTAAACTGCATCGTTCTTTTCCAGTCGTCCTGGAAAAGAAAAAAGAAAATGTAAGTGCATGTCAAAATACACTCGTATGTGCGTAAAAAAAACAATGTCGGCGGAAAAAAAATGGAAAATAAACTCATGAACACGTAATAGCGTTAAAAAAATTGTTTTCTTTTTGTTTTGTTTTTTTTGTATAGAAATAAAAATATATAAGCATATTAAAATTGTTTTTTTTTTAAAAAAATAATATAAATTTTCGAGAAGTGCCTTACGTGCAATAGTCGTTTAAATGTTCTAGAAATCTCACCCTTCCTCCAGAACGCGTCGTTTTAGGTATATTTTCAGATACATTCGGAGTATCATCGCTAGTGTTGGTTGTCGGATGAGGTATTATAAGTGTCGGAGTCGTGTCGTTCGATTGTACCGAAGGAAAATCCACGTAGATAGGATTTCCTTCTAAATACGCTGCTTTTAAGCGATCGATGCTGATGCTATCGTTGGTTCCGTTCTTGTTGACTATATAGTACTTAGATTCGTGTTGAAGAACTTTGAAGGTCCTTCGTATGCTGATTCGAATGGTCGTCGATGCGAATCTCGACGAACGAAAACGTGTGTACTATATTGTAAGTCAGGTTGAACGAAAACATCAGTTGATTGAGGTCGAGTGGAAGCAGGTTTAACTGAACGCATTGCGTTTGTAAGCCTGTTCGTGTAGGAGGTTAGATCCATGTTCATTGAAGTGGATGAAGGATCCACGAATTCTCCTGGAAGTCGAAGTGTCGAACCATAAACGAGTTGAGACGCAGTGTATCCAATGTCGGCTTTCACTGCATTGCGGATACCTAGTAAGACAAGTGGAAAAGCGTCGGTCCACTGTGAAACGTTTGCAGCTGATAGTGAAGCTTTCAGTTGTCGGTGAAAGCGTTCTACCAACCTGTGGATGGTAGGCGGTCGTTCGGAAGCGAGTGCTTCCTAAAAGAGTGGTCAGACGACGGAAAAGATCAGATTCAAATTGACGTCCGCGGTCTGTAGTGATGGTTGAAGGGCAGCCGACGTTTGCTACCCATCGTTCGACGAAGGTGCGGGCCACTGTTTCAGCAGTGATGTCCTTGATAGGTACTGCTTCTGGCCATCGAGTGAAACGGTCTACGCAGGTTTAGAGATAAGAGTATCCATTTGAATCTGGTAAAGGTCCTACCAAATCCAGATGAACATGGTCGAAACGAGCTTCGGGAGTTTTAAACGAGCCTAAGGGACATTTATTGTGTCTGATAACCTTAGATGTTTGGCAGCCTACACAGGAGCGTGCCCACTTCCTCACGTCTTTATTCATGCCAGGCCAGCAAAACCGTTCTGCTATAAGCTTGATGGTTGCACGAACACCTGGATGCGAAAGTTTGTGCAATGTGTTGAAGACATTGCGTCGATAACGTTTCGGCACGATTGGGAGATCCCGTCCTGTAGATGTGTCACACAGTAAGGTTTCCTTACCTGTTCCCATCTGTTTGATGCGTAGTTTAAGTGTTGTGGACGATAACTCGTGCTGAAGATCACTGTCTTCTTTTTGAAGCTGGGCGAGTTTAAGAAGGTCGATTCCTTGAAAACTATTCAAGGACGTTATGCGAGGTAAGGCGTCTGTAACTACATTGTTTGCTCCAGACATGTGTTGAATATCTGAAGTAAACTGCGAAATGTAGTCCAGTTGTCGAGACTCACGGGGAGAGTACTTGTCTGAAGAAGAGCTTAACGAGAAAGTGAGCGGTTTATGGTCCGTGAAAAGAGTGAATTCACGACCTTCGATGTAGTGTTGGAAATGCCGTACAGCACAATACATAGCTAGGAGTTCCCTACCGATTGTGCTGTACCTCGATTCGGTGTCTAGCAACCTTCTAGAGAAAAATGCCAAGGGTTGCCAGGAGTTGTTAACCCATTGTTGTAAGACTCCTCCGATTGCTGAGTCGGATGCGTCTACTGCGATGCTAATGGGTGCTTCGGTGTCCTGATGTGCGAGCATTGTTGCTTTAGCAATCAGTTCCTTAACTGTGGAGAATGCTTTTCTTGCGGTGTCGTCCAAATTAATGGATTTCGCATTTCCACGAAGTTGGTCGGTCAGAGGTTTCATATGTAATGCGCATTTGGGTATGAAACGTCTATAGAAACTTACCAGGCCGTTAAACGTGCGCAATTGCCTGACGGCGGTCGGTTCTGGGTAATCCAGAATGGCCGCCACTTTGGTCCTAAGAGGTCGAATGCCTCAAAATAAATAGCTCTAAGTTTTCGACATTGGATGCCAACCATATGTTTTAGTGGACTCATCTAGCTGAAGGCGCTCGGTCAGGCATCCGCACCAGATCACGTGTGGTAACGCCGTGCTCAACATCAACCGCAATCGCTTGCCAGATTAGATCAGAGAATTCCGATATATTGGTCATCGCCAAATATACTCTTCCAATCTCCTCGACTCTGTCTTTTGATTTCTCTTGTTGGGTACGAATTATTTTAGAAGGTGTTGCTGGTAAAAGCGTTGTCAAACACTGAATACCTGTGACATCATCAACAGAAATATATTAGTTAAAGTAGATATAAGCGAAAGTAAGACCATTGTCGCATGGGCCAGTCCATGGCATATGATTAACTGATGCGCGTTAGTTGTCCCTGACCTTGACGAGGATAGATGATTTGCTCGATATTCAATGACTCAACGGCCGTATGATTTGGCTAGGGCTTAGCGACATTTTGCTGGCCCTACACACTCAAATAGACTATTGCGATTCATCTCTCGGCAAATATTACGCACTTGAACGTGGTTTGAATTCCATATACAATACTTCTTGTTGTATACATTATGTTCTTTTCAACATTGTACCTGCATATGCTCAACTACCAGAGTGCATAAAAACTATTCCACAGTTACTAGTCGACTTTCTGTATTACATTATTTATGGTGATAACATTTTAAATAATTTGAAAGCAGTGAACACAGATATTTACTTGGTTCACTCTTTTTTCAACTTTCCGATAGCATTCCATTACAAAATGCCAGTCAATGTAAGAACCGCGATAATGCAACCTAGGTCCTCTCAAAAAACTTGATAACATCAGGGCAACCTTCTTGAGTGCATCCGTCTCATGGATACATTAAATATTTTGGCGAGACCAATTTTTGGACGAGCCAATCAGAAGCGTATTAGAGATTTCAAAGTTATGGTGCCAACTTCAGTGCCTCATGCTAACGTGTAATCGGTTCACAGAGCATTTTGTACAAAACGTGACAATTGAGTGACTGTAACAAGTAAAATGGTGAGACTATAATTTTTTGACAAATCAATCAGGTATAAGATAGTAGATCTTGGATTTTGGCATGAAAGCCTTTCGTCCATTTGGCTAAATAAATTTCTGGCTTTATAGCTGATGTCAGTTCGTGATGAAAACCTCATACGACAATTAGTGCAAACTGGAAAATAAAAGCACCCGTACCACTGGCTGCAGCCAGGTACTACAATATATACGGACGTTTAAAGAGCGTACAGACTCCTACATAGGCTTGGTTTTGTACATCGTGTCGTTATCCACAAGTAGCATTTTGTGCATTCAACAACCGGAGCGCACATGAACAATATTGAAGCTATGCGGTCGAGGCTGAAAGAGTTTTTGAGACTATATCATCGCTCCAAATGTCAACTATTCTGTAGTTGTGTCGATGATTGCATGCATTACGATTTTAGAACTTGTGGACCTCTTTCTAACACTGACAAGTTTTTGAACCACATAGATGAAGCGTATCCACCTTATTTCCTTGGTTTTGTATAACATATTTTCACTCTATACTGACTGTTTGCTGATCGGCTAATATTTCTTAAGGTCACATAAGGCCGTCCATTAATTAGAGTCTCGCCAATATTTTTTGTTAAGTCACAAGGTAGAGTCCTGATTCCTGTACAGCTCTGTAAATACATAAAACTGTTGAATCAAAAGTGTTATTTATATCGGTTAAACATCCTAATTATTGATAACATTTGATTAGGCGATACATAAAAATGTGTGAAGTCACAGCAACTGCACAGTTAGCTACGAGTTTAAATCAATTTGTAAAGTCTCATAGAATGAATGGAATTAATTAGGAGTTGTCACCGCAAATAGTGACCCGAAAGTAAAAGGTCATGTTCTGCTCAACAAATGCGTATGAGCACCTAAAAGTGTAGACGTCTCTTGCATTTTGATTGTTAACTGCAAAACAATCTCAGTGCTCATCAATAGCAATTTTGTGAATAGGTGAGCGTTCATACACAAAAACCCGAAAGAAGGTTGTGGATTGTAGTGCTGAATGTATGTTCATCAATGTGAGCTATAGACCAATCACATAGAAAAATGAAACGACCATCCAGTGCTCGAAGGTTTCTAGTGGCGTTCTTGTTAAGAACTCTCTGTGCCTTAAAGCTATGAAGATGTCACAGTCCGCGTCGAAACAATTGTAGTGGAAGATCTTCGGGATATTATTTTAACCGGACAATATTTTCCACTTGTACCCTAATAACCTTAGCGTTTATATCTACCCTGTCTCGTTCTCAGTTAACACATTCAACTTTCTCAATCCACTTTAGTTTCTTAACACAATAACGTTGACAACGCCCTCTCATTGCATATTATGTTCACATGATGTCTTCTTCATTATTATTTATAAGAAAATTTATATCATTGGTACTAATTGTATTTCGATAATGCAAAGAGAATACGAAGTTTATCAGAATTATATGATATATTTGCGTAATATATTTCGAACAATCTGATCACATATATACTATCTATAAATTTACATGCATGTGCAGTAACACGTACATAGGAAGGGTGAATCCTGATTTGCAATTAGGGTTGGTGAATAGATAGCATAATAGCTGCAGAAACAAATGAACTCTAATGGTCAAATAAGATTACAGGATAGTCAGACAACATCCTCCATTGTGAAACATTTGACTGAGACTGATTATAAGGTTGATATCAAGCCAGCATTTGTAGTGTTATACAAAAGCCTTCAGGGTCGTATTACTTACTTTCTTGCAGACTTACGCCTGTTTTGCACAATGGAGCATAGGCCACCGACCAGCGTTCTACACCCCACTCTATCCTGTGCCTTCGTTTCTAGTACCATCCAATTCTTGTCCATTTTACTCATGTCTATCTCCATTTCCCTGCCCAATGTGTTCTTTCATCTTCCTCTCCTCCTTTGGCCTTGAGGATTCTAAGTGAGAACTTGCCTTGTGAAGTAATTGGGTGCTTTCCTCAATGTGTGTCCTATACACTTCAAGCGCTTCTTCCTGAATTCCTCCTTCTTTCTAATCTTGTTTGTTCTCTCCAACAGTAGATTGTTGCTAATAATGTCCGGCCAACGGATCCGAAGTATTTTGCTTAGATAGTTGTTATCAAACATTCCTATCTTCTGGATTACGGCATTTGTAGTTCTCCAGGTTTCCGCACCATACAGTAGAACTGTTTTGACATTTGTATTGGAAATCCTGATCTTGGTGTTGATTGACAGTAGTTTTGAGTTCCAGATGTCCTTCAGTTGTAAATATACTCTGCCTAGAGTTCCTCTGGGGTCTACCACCGGTCCCAAGCCCGGACAAAGGAGGAGGGTTGAGCTTGAGGTAACCAACCCCATCTTGTAGAAAACTAACTCGCTAAAACCACGCTAACCAGAAGAATTATACAAGGACGTATACTAAAGTTTATTGTAGCCTTGGCTATACGGAAAGTGAAATCCCCTTTATGCGATCAAAAACAATTTGTCCTTATCTTTAACCTACCCTCGTAATACTCATTCATTGTCCAGAGTGGTAGTCACATTTTTTGTTGACATTAATTGCACGGACACTTAGATTCCAACCACTCACTGATGAGAAATTTTAAGGTGTGATTAAAAAGTCTCTGAAAAATTCCCATTCTTATTAAAGCATAATTAACCTGAAGAAAGAATATTCATTTCAATGAATTTCCCATCAGATTCTTTACAATTATCTCATATCCAAATGAATAGTCCATAAAATTAACAAGATTTAAGGCAGGTTACATCATTCCATATTGTGAATATGTCACTTGACAATTGTTGTTTGTTATACATACAATCAAATCAAATCGTTAATGTTGGAACTGACTTGAATCAGTTTATCAGTGTAATGAAATTGTGAGATAAATAAGTGATCCGAATAAATATGCTCAACGTGGGATGAGCGAGAGACAGAGAGAGAATAATGGAATCACAAATCAGAGATTACCTAATGTGTAGAATAATATGAATTAGATCAGATATAGTAAATAGGGATGGATGCTGAATAAATTTCTAAAGAAGACTGGCCAGTGTAATGATAATAATAACAATGATAAAGATAATAATAATCAATGAGATCAGATATACTAGATTTACAGCTTGAATAATGGAAATCTACGCAGATTGAACATTGTTCAATAATCATAAATGCATGGTTCATTCAACAATACGTTGAATGATACGTCGATTCCTGGAAAATTGTATCATTCAAAGAGTATTGGTGTTATGCAGTTTATGTGATTTAGAAGTGTAATTTTTCACCAAAGTTACAATATTCTATATTTTTCCTCATTCTAATAATTCTAAACTGGAATTAATCTGGTTCTAATTGTCTACAGACTTCAATATCGTAGAGATTCACGAATAGATCTGGAACATGTCTTGATAGGTTCATAGTGGCATTTACTATCAGGATGCTATAAAAAATTGCGATTCGATCTATCACAAAGTAACACATATTTTATTATAAAGTAAAGATGAACATGATGTCCAGCTTTAATTACATCTGGTAAATGTGCACTACAATCAATCATCTGTTTGCTAAAATACGAATGAACAAGATGTAAGATGGTTGAATGAAATGGGTAAGTAGCTTGAAACAAAAATGTTTCTCAAGCTCACACTCGCCAATTGGAATGATATGCAGTATAGAAAGTGCAGATGATTAATATTTCACTGGAACAATTCTCCCCAAGTGTCATGGTTGACAAACGCTGGAATTCACCCATAAATTACACGACTAACCTCTTCTAAGACTGAAACCTATATGTCGCTAAATAATCCATGTTGAGTGACTTGTATTCTCCATAAAAATAGTTACCTAAGTAAGTATAAATATGTCTGTTGATATAATCTGAAGTATTTAATTTATTGTTATGACTTAAATTGACGTTGTTCTTGTCATTATTGATTGATTTCTTTACTACTCATACAAATATCAGTAGCTTCAAACAGTGCATTGAAACACCATAGTTCCATATATGGTCTACTAATGAATACGGATGTTCAGATTAACTTAACTATACTATTAAGATATCGTGTTCATCTTCAGATTCAAAATGATCTACGGAAAATCAATTATGAATATTGAGTGTTGTAGTGCAGCATACATGTTGGAAGTTTCATCATCCTCATCTACCGCATCAAGAGTAGTCTGGCGAGTTGTCAATCCATATTTATTGCCAGATAAGTTGAAAATCATTGTTCACTAGATGAAAGATGGTTTTGCTTATGATCAAGACACATTGAGACAAACATTTGATGTAAGGTATACACTGGTTGAATCTGAAGACGAATGTTAGTCATTTCACACGACCTTACCTTCACGCAACAAAATATCCTCTTAAAATTTGGATTGGTTTATTCGAATATTCATTGTACTCTCTTTTACTGTAAGCTTAGTTAGTTCAATAATCGTTTCGAACTCCTTCGGTATGATGACATAATGTGTGTCGGTGGGATTGAAGCCAAAATCAACAAATTCTCAGTGGAACCCAGAATGAACCGTATTTTAACAAGTGGTGAATTCTGAGTTGAAATGTATATGTAACATTCCCTATTTTGACTATCATAAAGCTGTCCTTCCAGCTCATTGATTTGTAACGATCACATTGCAATTCACTTGATAAGATGGTATTCAACATTGCAAACTGTGATCAAATATTGAGATTGTAGAGAGACGATCTGTTGCTCAGAAGTTTGATGTTGATGATGTCGTATCTTTTGAACTGACTTATTGATGACTTTCTACATAAAGATGGTCTCTTCCATGTTCTATGTGGCGAATGCTTAGGTTTTCTATTGCAGCACAGGCAATTCAACTCCACCACAGTGATCAGACATCGTCATTCGTTGTTCGTCTGTGTTGTTCAGTACAATTATTTTGTTTTTACTGCAGTTATTCACTTTGCTACTTCAAACAATGATACTTCCATGCATTTTCCAGTCAAACTAATCCATCACTAAATATCTATAGATATACTTATGATAAAACATTCTGAATCTAATAATTTTAGAGTTAATTTTAGAAAACCCACACATGACATGGTTAGGAAAGAAACCATGAATCAAAAGCCTGATTTATATGGGGACATAACAGGAGCTAGACTACGGGTACTCAACATAACCGGAGTACATGGAACTACTTAATTGAGGATGTTTTTAAAACAACATTTTCACACAAACAAAATAAAAGTTCCTGTGGATGAAAGAAACAGTGAGATGACAAAATAGAAATAGGAAAGGGGGAATAGAATAAAACAACAAAGATAACAATAACGAAGTTGAGAACGACAATGACAGCATCGGCGCATTCACACACATGCTTATTTACGTGTTACCAGATTTAAAAGATTGGTAGTGTTTACTAATTGTAGTCAAATATGTCAGTGTGTCTGTGAGTTTGAGTGTGAGTAAGTTGGAACTAGGTGAGTTATGAATAGTAGGTAAATAACTGTGTTACTTAAATTAAAACATTCACATATGATCAGGATCACTGCATATAATGAACATGTGCATCATTATGAATACAGTCTGTCGATCAATATTGATGTTGAGGATCATCATGAGAGGATTATCTTAATATCACTGGCAAGGCAGAAGTATACTATTCATTATTCAGTGGATAATGCGTTGAGGTTTGAAATGAACTATATTTGATTTTAATCTCAATGTGAACAATAACACTGAAATACAGAACAACTGACTTAACGAGTCTCAAATCTGACGGAGCAGGCATCCTGGATGCTATTATTAGCCACTATCCATACTTAATAGAACATGTTGACGAGAAAATGGTGGGAAGAGACAAGAAAAACAGTTATTTATATGTATGATGTGTTTTCTCGTTCACAAATAATAAGGTTAACATTTGTGATGGATCCTTTTAGCATTATGATATTGATGATGGAAATAATGAAGGGAAGGATCGAGTGGATGAAAGCTTTTAAGGACAGTGTCTAATGTGCTCTTATTAACTAAATGACAGTGAATGAATTTGATATCCAGTCGATGAAGATTTCTAATACTTTGCTTAGTCGTCATGATGAATTACAATCTCGCGGTCAATCAAACGAGTTTGTTTGACAGTGATTCCTATTCTCGTGTAAATATGAATGCTGTTTCGACAAGGAATTACAAAGCAAATCACAAAGGTGAGATAAATTTTGGTAAATGTTTATCATGTGGAAAATTTCATTCTCGTAATTCATGTGTATTTCGTAGTGCTAAATGTCTTAAATGTGGTATGATAGGACACATTCAGTCGGTATGCAAAGCTACTGTTCATTTTGCTTCAAGTAGTTCTAGATCTTGTAATTTAGATCCCAATAATTTGGCTGTTCCTAATGACCGTTCATAATTGTCGACCATTTCGAAAGGTAATTCTCATATTCAAAAGCGATTATGTACATCGCTCAGTTCATGTCATAACTTTATTGTGGACACAATCAGTATAGAGTCTCTTATTCATTTGGGAACATGAAGTTGTGGTACGACCCACTGAAGATTCAATATTGGAGATTACTGGGCACAGACTGCCCATACGAGGATGTTGTGAATTGCTAATAAGAAATGAACTACACCCAAAAATCTTGAGACATATTGCACAACATATCGTGGCCCCACTGACTGTGATATTCAATATGTCACTTGACCAAGGTGTGTTATCAACGCGGTAAAGTGTGTCTACATGTACTTTGGGGATTCAAAGGTTAATGGATACAACAATAGGGGAAGTGCCATTACCCGTGGTCCAGTCTCATAAGGGGGCTTCTGAAGCTGGACCTCTTTACTCTGTCTATCGCAGAATAAGGGAACATCTAATTTTGATGTACAGAATACTGAGAGATGATTTTGGATCTAACTTATTCTCTCTTTTTCACCCACTAGATCGAAACAACTCAGAGGACATAGCAGACAAGTAGAAAAGACAAGAACGAACAAAATATCCTTGGCATACAGGTTTCGAAACCGAGCCATCAATACTTGAAACCTGCTGCCCGAAGCAGTGGTCTCCGCACCTTAAATTAACTCTTTTAAGAGAAGACTGGACAGTCATAGAAGCATACTGGTAAAGGAATAACATAGGCCGTAGGTCTCCTGTCTTTACTACACATATCTGAATCTGAAATCTGAATCTGTGATGATAATTCTTCATACATACTTCGTGAATTTTTAGTTAGCAAAACAGGACTGTGTTTACGGAAGTTGACCTAAAAGATCAATCTTCATCTATTTTGACGACAATTAACACTTCTATTGGTCTGCTCAAATACAATTTCCTTCCGCTTGGTCTAAGTTGTTCTCCAGCCATATCTTAGGAAGTTATGAATAAGGTAGTTAGTGATCTTGAAGGTATTGAAGCTTATCAAGGTGATCTCGTTGTTCATGGTTGTGCTAAGGTAGTTCATGACCAGAAACTTATTGCTTTGTTGCGTCGTTTAATTGAGAGGAATATTACAGTGAATCCGAATAAGTGCTCATTTTGTGTATCTAGTTTCGAAAGTCTTGCATACTTAGTTGATGGTAATGGTTTTAGACCAGATATGAAACGACTAGCGCCACTTACAAATCCACTGTCTCCAAAAAGTCTTACAGAACTACATTCACTAGTAGGTGCTCTTCAGCACTATCCCCGTTTTATTCTTATTTTTCTTGTCGTGCAATTTTTTGTTTAATATTTTCACATCCAATTCATTCAAACGGTGTGAGGATCAAGGGTCATGCTTTTAAAGTCTACTAAAGTTTCCTCAAAGTGATGCTGTTCTTCGAACTTATTCCCCTAGTATATATTCTGTGCTTATTACTGATGCATCACCTGTGAGTATGGGCGCTGTTTTGGAGCAGAAATGTAAATCAGTTATTTTTGATTCACGCGAAGTTGTTGTTACTGAACAAGGTTATTCACAAACTCAGCGAGAAGCATTCGCTGTGTGTTGAGCTGCTAAAAGACTTCATAAATATTTATTCGGAAAGAAATTCACTGTTGTTACTGAACATGAAGCTTTAAAGTTTGTTTGTCATCCTGAAAAATCCTTAGTACGCTCCTCAGATGCTATGTTTCAACGATGGAGTATTGCTTTGAGTGCATATGACTATACAGTTCAGTACAGAAGTGAAAGCAAATTCAACACGTTGACTACATTTCTCGACAATAATTACAAGATAGTGTGTTTGTTAGTGCGACCTTCACCAGTGGGACGTCCAGGTCTCATAAGAGAAACTCGTAGATATTTTGGAAGTATACTTAGGGCTATACGGAAAGGCTGGAATGCTAAACGTAGATTGCCTGTCTATTTATCAAAGCGCAATGAGCTATCCACTATTCATGATGGTATTTTATGTTTAAATGATCGTGTTGTTATTCCTCCTTCACCGCGTAGATCTGTCGTTGAAGATCTTCATAGTGGAAATCGTGTTGAGAAAATGAAGTCCTTATCGAGACTAACATGTTGATGGCCAGAGATAAACGCAGATATGTCGTACAGCAAACAACTTTGAAAAATATTATCAGTTGAGAAAACAGCCTTTGAAGTGGACCCCATAACCAGTATTTGAGGTCTGGCAGAGAATTCATGCAGACTACTGTGGTACATTTCTTGGCAAGTACTATGCACTTGTAGTCATTGATTCTTTTTCAAAGTTTCAACATCGAACTAAGGTGCCGTATTAAGTAGCTTTTTCAATTCTTCGCTTTCACGATAAAGTTCAACTGAAGAAAACCAAACTAAATCAATTCAATCGATAACGGGAATGACGTCGAGTAAAATTAATTCACTGAACACTTCATCAACACAAGATAGTGATGTAAGTTTTTTCGTTCCTTCAAAACAACCAAATGTTCTACTGAATCATTCTCATAAGTAGCCTTGACATTTTAGTTAAACATTTTCCCGAATGTTTTCTTTTTCCAGACCAAGTCATAGAACAGTGTTGAATAATTTTTGGAGAAAGCGACAACTATGGCGATTTCACGTACCGTAAACGTGGTTAAAACGGTAATGGTTTCTAATTGTTTTCTGTTATCAACTAGATGTCAGCTTCATTTCAACTTCGCTAAAATAGTTTAATTAAGTGACTTTGGATAAACTACACCTGAGCACCAAAATCCCGACTGGATAATAGGAATTACGTCATCAAAATTAGTATCTTGTTCGCTAAAACGTTTTTGCAAAACTTCAACGTAACTCTATGGCTTCTTACCCTATAAAACAGTCAATTCTCGATGATTTATTTCAATCGGTGTCTGAATAAAATTAAATTAATCAAAATGACGCCCAAATGACAGTGATCAAATCGACATTTTTACTGATTACGATTGTGTATGTCACAAATCTAGCTATGACGCATACACCAAGCAATAAACTGATAGAATCGTAACAGTGCAAATGCTGACTAGTGATTCAATAAAGGTTTAAATTAAAACATGTTGTTCTCTGTGGTTGAAATTGAATTTTAACAACTTGTGGGCTTACTTATGTACTTACTTACGCCTTTTACTCCTCGTGAAGGAGCATAGGCCGCTCACCAGCATTCTCCATTCAACCCTGTCCTGAGCAATACTTTCTAGCTCTTTCCAGTTCTTATTAATCCTTTTCACATATGATTCTTTTCTCGACGTAATGTTTTCTTTGGCCTTTCACTATTCTGCTTCTCTTCAAGTTTCCAAGTTACGGAATGCCTCGTGCTGCTGATCGACGGCTTGCATAATGTATTTTCTATTCATTTCCATCTTTTATTCCGATTTTCCTCTTCATCTGAAAACTGGCGTGTTCTCTCCAAAAGACGGCTGTTGCTGATGGTATCTAGTCAATGGATGTTGAGTATCCTGCGTAGACAACTAGTATTAAAGAATTGAACGTTCTTGATGTTGGTTGTTGTAGTTCTCCAAGTTTCAGCTCCGTACAGTGCAGCCACCTTGAAGTTCGTATTGAAGATCGTGACTTTGATATTGGTTGAAAGTTGTTTTGAGATGCATAGATTCTTAAAGTGTAGGAATGCCGCCCTTTATTTGCCAATCATCGCTTTTACATCTGCATCTGATCCTCCTTGTTCAACGCTGATGCTTCCCAGGTATGTGAAGGATAATACATCTTCCAGAGTTTCGCTATCAAGTGTGATTGAAATGGTGTTCTAAATGTTGTATTTGGAAATCTTGGTTTTCTGGCTGAATGTATATTGATCATAAGCAAAACCATCTTTCATCTAGTGAACAACGATTTTCAACTTATCTGGTAATAAATATGGACTGATAACTTGCCAAACTGCTCCTGGTGCGGTAGATGAGGATGAAGGATCTTCCAACATGTATGCTGCGCCACTACACTTAAAATTCTGAATGATTTTTCGTAGATCATTTTAAATCTGCAGATGAACACGACATCTTAATAGTACAGTTGACTTAATCTGAACATTTCATTCAACCATCTTACATGTTGTTCATTCATATCTTAGCAAACAGACGATTGATTTTAGTACACATCTACTAGATGTAATTAAGGCTGGACATCATGTTCATCTTTACTTTATAATAAAATATGAGTTACTTTGTGAAAGATCAAATCGCAATTTTCGAAATCATCTTGATCATTAATGCCACTATGATTCTCTTAATAAATATTCCAGATCGATTTGTGACTCTCTACAATATTGAAGTCTGTAGGCAATTAGAACCAGATTAATTCCAGTTTAGAATTATTAGAATGAGGAAAAATATAGAATATTGTGACTTTGGTGAAATATTACACTTCTAAATCACATAAACTGCATAACACCAATACTCTTTGAATGATACAATTTTCCAGGAATCGACGTATCATTCAACATATTGTTGAATGAACCAGACTTTTAAATGATGACTGGATAGCAAAATATCACAGTGTCTAATCTGTGTGGATTTCGATTATTCAAGACATAAATGAAACTAAGTGAATATTACGATGCCGCTTGAAACGAACGATACTGGGTTCGAGACATGGAGGGAACATCAATTCTGGAATGCAGGTATATCTAGCTGACGAGTGACAAATAGGGAGAAACGTGCATCATGGATTCCATTACTAGTCACCAGCCATCTTTCCTGATGAACACTGAGTTATATTGCATGACAGCTAGATGAGGACAGACGAACCTATTGTATTCGGAATTCGAAATCGGACAATCTTCTAGTACAAATGTATCATTAATTTATACAAACGCCATGGACCTGTAAATCGTATGCTATGAGGAATAAGATTGACAAAACATTGAGAATTCTGTCTGATTCATCGCATTGAATATAACATAAAATCAAGTTCTATCAAAGTAATATTGATTACTTCTTCTTCAATCTCAGTGTAAACAACGTGTTTGTCTAATGAACAAAAACATATTTCTGTTGACCTCTTTTGTTTATAGAATCAGCCATGATTATACTTTGTTATCATTTATCACCTCATTACATCTCATTATTCAAATTATATAATGATGTCTATAGCGCATTCTTTTTTTAATGAGCGTTATATGAATGTTGGTTAGAATAAAACAACATCGTTTTCTAATGATATGTTGTTTATTTGTCTGATAATCACCGACATACAAAGATCAAAGATGAGTGAAATTCTCATTTTACAAATTATTACTACTTTTCTCGAAAGAAGATTATATGAAAGCAATATTTTTGTTTGTCAATTCATAGATGATCTTGCTCCAGCTATGAATAAACACTCCAATCATTTACTATCTCAGTTGTATTGTTCAACTAACGTCATATTTTAGGATAAGGATAAGTCTTCCTTGTGATTCCTGTTTTCGTACACTGACAGATTTACATACACTGGCTGAATTGTATAGCGCAAAGCATGAAGTGTATCTCTCTGGTGATGTGAATTTAAACTACTATGGTGAATACGACGGTGCTTGAATCCATGTATCAATCTGGGCTAGGCCACCATTCAAAACTTAGAAGCACTGGATGGCCGTCTAGTATATACTCATGAATCCGAATGTTAACACTACTGCAATCTCAACGGATACCCACTCTGACAATATTATAATGCTGTTTAAAAACCTTTATTTAAACTGAAAGGATAACAGCTATGATACTTTACAAAACTAGTTATTTTCACTTTAGGAATGATGATCTGAGTGCTCATTATTGAAGCGGTTATTTCATAATAATGAGTTATGTTGTCCAGTGTTAATATCCATCGTTAGAACCTGCTAGAATATCACGCACTGTATGTGAATGAGTATATCAGTTTGAGAATAATGTTATACTTTGAACAAACTTCCATTGAGGAGGTAGCCGTACAGCCTGAAGCTCATTGTACTTATAAAGAACTGTTGAATTCTCTGTTTGGATATTGCCTGTGGCACCTTGTAATCTAACAGTTATATACAACTATTCATAGACGTTCGATTGTCAAAAGTGTTTATGAAACGATTTTCTTGAACAAAAGATTGAGTATGTTGATGTTAGCGTTCAATGGTGCCTGAATTAATACTGACCGCTCAACGAATTGTTAATGTACTTTACTTGACAGCTTTTTCGAATAAAGAAGGATAGTTGTTCTAGTCAACACAATGTGAACTTCACGAGTATCTTCCTGCGGAAATATTTCCATAGTATTTATAGATGGAATATTTCACAGTCAGTGGTATGGATGAAAATTCAAACGGTGTTCACATCTAACTTCATCCACTCCACGACATTGCGCGACCATCTACCATTGTTTTTGATAAGTAAATGCCTCACACTGAACACAGTTGAACTCTTCTGGAATGAAAGAACAATCAAGTTAGTAAGAATCAACTGACGGAAGACATGCAAGTGAAGTGTGGGATGTATGGTTTTTATATTAAATGAAGACACTCTGTGATTCTGCAACTAACAATAAACTGATCATTCACATCTGAGTTCTCATTCACTCACTCACTCACTCACTACAAAGAGTAATAGTTGGTGTCAAATCTGATAAACGTCTGTGCAGAAGAATCCGAAGAAAGACGTACTTCAAATCAGCTTCTCTGCACACTTTAGAACAATGAGCTTGACTAAAAAATATCTTCAGCATCACCTGTGATGTGCGTTGGCTTCAACAAATGGGAATTCAACGTTGAGGTATGAGTTCTTATTCATTCAGAGCACTTAACGCAATCAGCCATGAAATGTTCAATCAAAGCATCGGAATCTTCTTTGAAAGTTATTGAAGGCAGGTTTAATTTGTGATTTTGTAAAGTCAAAGTTTTGTATAAAATAACGAGACTGCATACTGCGTTTGTCAACAATCGAATTATGAAACGAACCGAAAGAGGTAAATAATCACCCTTTTATGTGGAAATAAGACCTTGGGCATCATGATTAGATGTGGATTATTATCAACAAAATCTCCAATGTTATAAGAATTTAGTAACGGGTTTGGAATCATCATTAACGAAATGAACAGTAGTTTAACATACCATCATAATATGTTTATTCTTGTCACATTTCAAGCATTCAGCATCACGGAGAATGAATGACATTTGTGAATGCAGACTGCCACAGGACAAATATTTATCATGTCTGTGTTCACCTTAATATATATTACATTGAAGTTGCTTGTAGGAGCCAGTGGGTATCCATACTGAGTTTGAAATAAACTATATCGAGTATGAGTATAGCAGTGACATATCAACTCTGTGATGCAGGTTCAGCTAGCTAACGAGTCTCAAACGTGACGAAGTGACGCGTGTCATGGATTTCATTGCTGGTCACTAACAAACTTTGCTTTTATTTTTTGTGACCTTATAATAATATTGTAGCAACTTGCAGATGATTTACATATTTTATGAAAACCATAAAGATTGAGATCAACACTTTTAAGATCACTGATTACATTATGGACCACTTCATGATATATGGCTGTAGAACAACTTAAACCAAATGGAAGTTAATCATATTTGCATAGATCACGAAGAGTGATAGTTGTTGTCAAATCTGATAAACGTCTATGCAGAAGAATCCGAAGAAAGACGTACTTCAAATCAACTTCTCTGCACACTTTAGAACAATGAGCTTGACTAAAAAATATCTCCAGCATCACCTGTGATGTGCGTTGGCTTCAACAAATGGGAATTCAACGTTGAGGTATGAGTTCTTATTCATTCAGAGCACTTAACGCAATCAGCCATGAAATGTTCAATCAAAGCATCGGAATCTTCTTTGAAAGTTATTGAAAGCAGGTTCACTTTATGACTTTTTAATGCGATCAATCATTGACGCAAACACTTCAATGTTTTCTTTTTTTCACATCTGTCATCTTATTACCAATGTCACGGCAGAACTGTTACTAGTTCATCATTTACTCTACATCTTTTTTCATTCCTACTTGAGTATCAGCTAGACTCTTCAAAATTATTTCATATTCAACACATTCATAACACCTCATTAACAGCAGTCTGTCTAACAGCTTTCACTCAACAGTGAAGATTCAAATAACGGAGTATTCAGGTGACTTATTAAATATTGATGCCGCATTCCGACTGTTTAGTTTAAAACAGTGTATGACGTTAATTTCGATTGACATTTCTCAGTATTGAGACTTTAACTAAATGGACATTTACAGTGGACTCATTATTGATTTCAATGGTCATATAATCACGTATTCACGATACTGTTAATTGACAAGTGCAATATTGTAATCCCTTGTGAAATTACCCATGTTTCCATTGAATGAAAACAATGACACAAATACAAAAAATTATATTTTTATATTCTACCAACAAAGTGACATCAGTCATTAAGTAAACAATCATCAATGTGATATGCAGTTCCATGAAACAATCTTCAATGTATTGAAATAATTAACAAAATAGAAACTGTGTTTACTAAAATACAATAGGTAAATAACAAAGTCAACTTGATGAAAACAATTGACAAGCTGTTTGTGAGGACTATTGATAAACTCTCTTCCTTCTGTAGAACCATAGACAAATGCCACAGCCAATGCCCACAATAAGGAAAGATATAACTAATGGTACAACGATGTACACGTATGGCAGTGATTTTCTTTCCCCAATGTCTTCAGTTGTATCTATGGTGATGTTCTGAAATGAACGAAATAGTATAATGTTTACAAAATATCAAATATATACCAAATGTGATTCAGTGCTTGGATTAGTCTTGTTCAATTCATTTCTTAGATCAGTTTCAGTAGTTGCTACAGTTGTTGTATCTGTGGTCATGTTCTGAAATGAACGAAATAGTATCATGTTTACAAAATATTAAATATTTACCAAATGTGATTCAGTGCTTGGATTAGTCTTCTCCAATTCATTTCTATGATCAGTTTCATTAGTTGCTGGAGTTGATGATTCAGTGGAAACCTCAACAATCGAACTCTTCAGAAGAAATAAACAGTGGAAATATAGTTAAATATCAAATATTTCATCATTCATTATACACCATTGTCAGTATTGATGACACAAGTGAATTCAACAATTAGTTACATAATTTACATTTTCACTATGTGATCAATGATTAGTGATTTTGAATATCTGCTACCGATTTAACAGTCAATGTGATAAGTACACACTATCCAACAGCTAAATGCCGACTTTTGTTTGGGTGATGAAATTTGTTTGCTGGATGTCACATCTTATCACAATCTATACATGATTCAACAAACTTATGACTGCAGGCTTTATTCAAGCAATTCATTCAGGGTACACATTTCTGAACAAGGAATCAGAAATACTTGTTCTGTACTTCAACAATGGAAGTCTACGAAATTTCACTCATTATCAGAACATGCTACACAATTTTCAACAGATTACACTTCATCATTCAAACTGATTTCATCTGTATTCTTCAACAGTTCACGTAGACATGCGGTTTCATATTGATCATCAGGATTTACTACACATTCTATGAGCTAAAGAATTAACATGTTTCCAGGCATTAGTGTTAAAGAACTCTTCTATTCATTGTTGAATGTCCACATGGAAACAGAGCATTACATTCTTATGTGCTTAAATATCGTATAAGTTACTTTGATTTATGCACTTAGGGCACAATAGTAATCATCACTAATTCGTAACAATGCAAATGTTCTTCCGAAAAAAAGATTGCAATTTGGAATATCGTAATGTTAAGAACAATCTCTGAAGTCTACCAATTGCTTACTTTAATCTGGCAACCATTCACTTCGAAGACATGAACATCCGTATCGTTTCTTGTAATGCATATATTAGCTTTTACACACCAAATACAAGTTGTATTCGATGTTGTCCCGCCTAGACATGCTTCAATCGAATTGTATTTTGGACAATCTTCAGTGAAAAGAAGAAGGTGATTGCATTTCAAGTTATCAAACGAAAGATAAATGAATTACAAAAGAAATGTAACTGTAATTCAATGATGGCGATTTCGGAGTTAAATGAGTATTTCATTCTCTGTGCACTTGTCATCACATTGCTCAATCCAAAATTCAATACACTTTCAATGTCATTCACATTTCCTGAAAACATGTTGGAATTGAATAAAATTACGTTGTTTGTTGAACGATGAAATTTGTCAGGCGAATGTCACGGACGTCAATGACTGTTAATATTAGAAAAGAAATGTACACGCTAGACGGTTGACGAATCTCATTCCTGCTTTATGATTGAAATATTTCGTGTATACCATCTTTATAAATGGCGAGTTGACAATAACATTGTTATTTCACTCGAACTGACTATTAATAAGCCGATGCACGAACGTCAGTTGTACTAAGGGAGAAAACTTACTCCTTCAATCTGTCGGATTTGTAGGATAAAGTATAAATTTTGGAAATTATGCTATTGTTTCCAATGGGATGGCTTGATATCATTTAATAGCTGTCTGAAATCATACATGAATTTTCCAATTTTATGAAATTAAAGTGATGCACTTTAGTGTGAAAATAATCAACTCTGATAAAATAAGGTTTGACATACCACCGAGAACTTCATATTCCACTAGCGTTCCACTTTGTACCCAATCATGAGGAACCCTTACTTTAGGACCTCGGAAATCTAATGTGATTAATTGTACATAAGAACATGCTTAAAATTCTAATTTCCATTTTGGATATAACATGTTGTTTGTTCGTATTAGAAGCAATCAAAATAAGAAACTGTTTCATTTCTGATTACAGATACAATGACGGTCAAATAACATCCTTATGAAATATGTTCTACACCGCTTAGGGTTCTGAAAGTGACCGATGTTCAACCACTAAGTGAAAAGTGATATCGTTAAATTGCTGATTTGTTTCACTAAAGTATCAGTGCAACCCCTACAGAAAAAATATATTTATCTCGTTAGTCAACATTGAAAGGCTGCATGTTTGACTATCTATTAGTGGGTGAGTGAATAAATGAGTAGATATATCGTCTGTCTTGTATCCTCGTTCATATATTCCCGTCTGGATCGTTAAGAATATACAGAAGACTTCTCCAAATATCTATCCGCAAATTCGTGCTGAAGACATTCACACATCTTAGTTATGTTACTCGGTATATCAAGTTAGGCAAGCGTCAGATGACGTGGATCTTGACATTCTTTTCGATGGAACTTAGCACAAAAACATAAAACAATACCATTCCGATTTAATCACAACAACTCAAATCTGCTTTGTGATATCAACGAGGATGACGGTTGTTGAATTGAGGATACAGGTACTTTGGTATCAATTCGAAAGACAAAATATTTTCAGAATGAGTTCCGATTATGAATTTTTATTACATGTGACACTTGAATGTTGCTTCAAGATTTCTAATCACCAGATTGACGTTGAATTTTCAATAGACACAAGCATTGAGACAGTGCGTTTGCCTAAATTATTCAGATTCTATTTCACACAATTTTCCTCAGCACTTCAACGACACTTCCATCAATTTATTGTGCAAACAAAAAACAACTGAATATTGTAGACTGTAAGAAACACAAATTCGGTCACCATTATAAATTACAGAAAATCTCCACGTTGACATAGTGATGATCGTGTACAAACAGAAGATAACGTCATGCTAACAGATTACTATTGATGTAAGTCAGTGTAAATTAGAATAAAAATAACATTTGTTACCTCCTTTCCCGCAGTCGATATAATAAGCAACGTTCGATATAACTTGGTCTTTCACAAGTCCTCTAGGAATCTGAAAAGAATTAATGCAAGTCTGAGTCAAGATCTGTCAATACACAACCACTTATATCAAAACCAACCGAACATTGAAGTAATGTGTCGTCATTCACATTATCTTATTCAAAAACAACTAATTATACTGACAGTAAGCATACTGATCTCCCCGGTTCCCTAAGAAATATACTCCATCTAATTTACAAAGATATTCTGACTCATCCCAGTTGACAACTTCAGTGAAGTTGGATGAACGATCTACTTATCATGGAATGAGGTTATACATAGTAAGATGAACATCTACGTCCGTTGGTAGAAGTGTGATTGTGAATAACTGCAATGTCGCTGAACGCGAATTTGTTGTGCTGTTGTGGAATTGTGTTTATATGCTCACTTATATCAATTGTCCTTCATTTCTCAACAGAATTCATTCCGCAATTTGTTCTGATTACCTCCAAGCAAACAAGATGGATTGAGTTCAACACTCCTAGAATTTATCATCTCACCAGCCATTTCTAGTCATCCGACATTTATTTTATTACAAATCGATCAAGTTCTAAATAGTGACATTCGAACAAATACAATCTGAGAAGTAATCAAGATTTTAAAAACCTCCTTCACAAAGTATTCAATTATGAACTTTTCTAACAACTGGTCTGTAGAAGGTTGAAAATGACCGTTCACGTACAGAACTCTGACACACACTCTTTGTTGTTAATTGGCTCGAAGGTATCAGAATTTGTTTACATATTACATCACTTCTTATTGTCCATTATTTTAAAAAGTGCTGGAATAAACTGTGTCATTAACGGATTATTACTAGTTTCATTAAGTCTGTATGCACAGTACAAAATGTTGGTGTCGTTTTATCCTTTTCAATACATTTCGATGTATTTGACAGTACTGATATGCATGAAATAATAGAATGGTCCATTCATTTGCTCAACTTACGTTCTCATAATAGAAAGATATCTTCCCATTCGAGTGTATCAGGTGCATTGCCTTGATTGTATCAACTGCAAATAAGAAAACAATCGATATTTAAAATTTCATGGATGAGTATCGAGCATGTCATTGCTAGATGTAACACTGTATGTGCCTACACAGAGGGGAATCAGATTTCAGTAAATATATATCTGCGTTATCTCAAATGTTTTCTGTAGTTGAATTCGAAATGAAAATAATCTCGTGAATGTTGTGTAAATGAAATAAGCATGTATCCTTCATAATGAATGTCACATGCTTAGTTTGCTTAGTTTTCATATTCAAACAATAAATCATCTACATTCTAATTACATCTGATAGTTGGAGTGGTATTCAAATAAGTGGAATATTTTCTATAATTCAGCTGACACAATCGGCTCTAGGAGAAAATGACATGAGCTGCGGTTTGTTTGTTCATAATCCGAGTTTTAGAATTTACATAGTTATGTAACGCATTGGTAAATCAGTCGATCAAATAACTTTGACCACATTATTTGTTAAAGATAAGAAGTGAACACGCTTAATACATATCGTTTTAACGATCTTCTCATTTGAAAGAATAAAAGCTAAGAATGGCCATGTAAAGAGGGAATATCCAGATGATTGTGATGTATACAGAAATGATTTTCCGATGAACACATATGTAATAATTTTTTTATAACCAGACTTCTCATCATGTTCCTTTGAAACCTGTCAATGAAGATGAATCGCTGTATTCGTTTATCTACAAATGAAATGTGATTATGACCTAATGTATCCAAACGTATGTCAATTATTCTTCAAGTTTCAATCGAATATATACAAACAATCAGGTGGATTCTATGTGTATTTAGACTCTGATTTTGTAGAATGGTGACACTTTAATATTTCTGTCAGTTTTTTAAGAAGAAGTCAATTACTCAAACTGAATAGAAAACATTTGAGTAATGACAATCAATGATGATGATGCAAAGTGTTAATAGTTCACATGTGATCAAACAATCATGGATATGGATACATACTTTTATTATCAATATTTGTAGGACAAGACCTTCTGACAGCGAAAAATCCAGTGAAATAATGAAAGCAAAATAAATTTGTGTTCATGTATCTGTATAATGAATATTTACCTCTTTCAATTAACACATAGTGTGTTTGAACACAAGTTATGATGTTCCTTTCAAGATTTAAGTGAACCAATTCAAGTAAATGAGAGTCTCAATGAGCCTCATTATTATTTCACCGATATGATGAACGTTTCAATCTAATCAAATGTTGGGTTTGCAAGCATTTGGCCAATTAAAAACCGTTACTATCTATTTGAATGTCGCAATGGGGGCGAGATCGTGGATACGCACTGCCACTGAGAAGTCTCATACTAGAACGAAACGGCCATCCACTGCTTCCAGGTTTTCCATGGCGGTCTAGCTTCAATTCACTCATGATTTCAATCGGTGGAATGAATAACAGTCTATACTTTCGTAAATCAATAATCATTTCAATGAAAAAAGCCAACATTTTTTATGTTTTGATTACATTTGTAAAATGGTAATTCTTGATACTGTGAAAGTCAATTGTGCACTTCAAAACGATGTTGATCATAAATAACATAATATTTCGTTAATTTTTTTAATCTCAAGTTGACTAAACTGTTGTTACGTAATATTGTGTATTCATCAACATTGAAATTGATTTCTATTATACATAATATTGTACCAATGATATGAAGACTGTTATGTTATTAACATTATATGCTAAAATTCTTGTTAGAAGTACTAGTAGTAGTAGTAGCAGTAGTAGTAGTAGCATTAATAGTAGTATTAGTATTGGTATTAGTAGTAGTATTTGTAGTATTAGTAGAATTAGTAGTAGTATTAGTAGTTATAGTAGTATTAGTAGTAGTAGTAATAGTATTCGAAGTATTACTAGTAGTATAAAAGTATTAGTGGTAGTATTAGTTGTAGTATTAGTAGTATTAGTGATGGTATTAGTAGTAGTGGTAGCAGTACTAGTAGTAGTTTTAGTAGTAGTGGTATTAGTAGAAATATTAGTAGTATTAGTAGTAATAGTGGTGGTGGTGGTGGTAGTAGTATTAGGAGTAGTAGGAGTAATAGTAGTAGCAGTATTAGTAGTAGTAGCAGTAGTAGTAGTAGTAGTAGTAGTACTTACTGTAGTATTAGTAGCAGTTTTAGTAGTATTAGTAGTAGTATTAATAATAATAATAGTAGTACTAACAGTATTAGTATTAGTAGTAGTGGTGTTGTTAATAGTAAAAGTAGTAGTAGTAGTAGTAATAGTAGTAGTAGTAGTAGTAGTAGTAGTAGTAGTAGTAGTAGTAGTAGTAGTAGTGATAGTGGTTGCAGTAATAGTAGCAGTAGTTGTATTGGTAATAATATTAGTAGTATTATTAGAAGTATCAGTAATATTAATGTAGTATTAGTAGTATTGTTGTGTGAGCTACTTATATTGCTATAAGTAGTATATAACGTGCGTTAAAAAACGTAATGTCTGGCAGCGAGAGATGGCGAAGATCAAGAAAGGTAGAGCAAGAACACCATGGATTTTGTAAGAAAATGCACGAACAATGGATCGGGAGACAATGGATTGGTGTTTGCAACAGAAACAGTCCAGTTTGTTTTGATGCATAAATGTTTTGCAAATTGACGATTGAGTATATAATATTCAGATTTTGTTGAGACAGACTGTAATTGTTATGCTAAATACATCCGTTTGTCCCCACCCGTGTTCTCGTTCACTACAGTATTGGTAGTAGTAGTGGTGGTGGTATTATTATTATTATTATCATCATTATTATTATTAGTACTAGTAGTAGTAGCAGTAGCAATAGTAATATTATTAGTAGTGGTATTAGTACTATTCGTAGCAGTAATATTAGAAATAATGTTATTAGTAGTAGTATTAGTAGTAGTGGTGTTAATAGTAGTAGTATTAGTAGTAACAGTAGTAGTAGTGGTGGTGGCAGAAGTATTATTATTATTATTATTAGTAGTAGTAGCAGTAGTAGTAGTAGTTATAGTAGTAGTAGTAGTAGTAAAAGCAGTAGTAGTGGTGGAGGTGGTATTAGTAGTAGTAGTAGTATTATCAGTAGTAGTTTTAGTAGTATTATTCGTTGTAATAATAATATTAGTGTTATTATAATAGTAGTAATAGTATTAGTAGTTGTGGTATAAGTATTATTATTAGTAGTACTAGTAGAATTAGTAATATTAGAAGCATTAGTAGAATTATTAGTAATATTAGTAGTAATATTATTAGTAGTAGTGTTATTAGTAGTATTGGTAGTAGTATTACTAGAATTAGTAGTAGTATTATTAGTATTAGTATTAGTAGAAGTAGTGGTGGCAGACGTAATATTATTATTACTATTACTAGTAGTAGTAGTATTAGTAGTAGTTATAGTAGTAATGGTGGTGGTGGTAGTAGTAGCATTAGTAGTACTAGTATTAGAAGTAGTATTAGTAGTAGTATTAGTAATATTAATAGTAGTATTAGTAGATGAAGAGAACGGACGAAATTCAAAATCTTACAGTCTTCAAGTACAAATGTATACTAAATTTATAAAAACGATAATGACCTGTGAATCGATTGCTTTGGGGAATAAGATTTGCAAAATAATTGAGCATTCTGTCTGATTCATCGAAGTGAATATGACATAACATCAAGTTCTATCAAAGTGATATTGATTACTGCTTCAATTTCATTGCAAACAACGTGTTTAGATTATATCAACAGACATGTTTATACTTACTTAGGTAACTATTATTATGAAGAATACAAGTCACTCAACATGGATTATTTAGCGACATATAGGTTCCACCCTTAAAGGAGGTTAGTCGTGTAATTTATAGCTGAATTACAACGTTTTCCCACCATAACACTAGAAGGCAATTGTTCAAGTGATATATGAATTATGTGCACTTTCTATACTGCATTTCATTCCAAGTGGCGAGTGTGAACTGGAGCAAAATGTTTGTTTCAAGCTACTTGCTCATTTCATTCAAACATCTCACATCTTGTTCATTCATATCTTATCAAACAGATGATTGATTGTAGTACACATCTACCAGATGTAAGTGAATCTGGACATCATGTTCATCTTTACTTTGTAATAAAATATGTGTTACTTTGTGATAGATCGAGTCGTCATTTTTGATAGCACCCTGATCATAAATGCTACTATGAACCTATCAAGAAATGTTCCAGATCGATTCGTGAATCTCTGCAATATTGAAGTCTGTAGGCAGTTAGAACCAGATTAATTTCAGTTTAGAATTATTAGGATGAGGGAACTTATCGAACATTGTGACTTTGGTGAAAAATTACTATTCTAGATCACATTAGCTTCATAACACCAATACTCTTTGTATGATACAATTTTCCAGGAATCGACGTATCATTCAATATATTGTTGAATGAACCAAACATTTAAGTGATGACTGAGTATCAAATTATCACAGTGTTTAATCTGTGTGGATTTCGATTGTTTAGAACATGAATCAAACTAAGTGAATAATACGGTGTTGCTTGAAACGAACGATACTGGGTTCGAGTCACGGAGGGAACATCAACTCTGGGATGCAGGTATATCGAGCTGACGAGTTACAAATAGGGGGAAAACTGCATGATGGGTTCCATTGCTAGTCACCAGCCATCTTTCCTGATGAAGATTGAGTTATATTGCATGACAACTAGATGAGGACAGACGAACGTATTGTATTCGGAATTCGAAATCTTACAGTCTTCAAGTAAAATTGTATCATTAATTTATAAAAACGACATGAGCCTGTAAATCGTATGCATTGCGGAAGAAGATTTTCAAAATCATTGACCATTCTGTCTGATTCATCGCATTGAATATGGCATAACATCAAGTTCTATCAAAGTGATATTGATTACTGCTTCAATTTCATTGTAAACAACGTGTTTGTCTAATGAACAAAAACATATTTTTGTTGACCTCTTTTTTGTTTATAGAATCAGCAATGATTATACTTTGTTATCATTCATCACCTCATTACATCTCATTAATTAAATTATATAATAATGTTTATAGTCTATTCTTTTTAATGAGCGTTATATGAATGTTAGTTAGAATAAAACAACATCATTTTCTAATAGTATGTTGTTTATTTGGCTGACAGTCACCGACATACAAACATCAAAGATGAGTGAAATTCTCATTTTACGAATTATTACTACTTTTCTAAATAGAAGATTATATGAAAGCAAAGTTTCTGGCTGCAGTTCATAGATGGTCTTGCTCCAGTTATGAATAAACACTCCAATCATTTACCATCTCAGTTGTATTGTTCAACTAAATTCATATTTTATGATAAGAATAAGTCTTCTCTGGGTTTCTTGTTTTGTTACACATCTGATAGATTTACATACACTGAATGAGTTGCATTGCGTAAAACATGGAGCGTATCTCTCTGGTGATGTGAAATTAAACTACTGTGGTGAATACGACAATGCTTGAATCCATGTATCAATCTGGGCTAGGCCACCATTAAAAACCTTGAATCATCGGACGTCCGTTTAGTATAATACTCATGAATCCCAATATTGAAATTACTGCAATCTCAACGGATACCCACTCTGACAATATTTTAATGGTGTTTGAAGTTTTGTTAGGAAAAGAAAAGACTCATAAATATACCAACATTCGATGCCATTAATAACGCTAATACTCCATTTAGAGAAAATCGGAATGACGTTAAAGACCTTCTATAACTTCGTAAATTTTCTGATACATAAATTTTGTTTTGATAATTTGAAAGATACTTCATTTTAATGAACGTACAAATCCTTGGAGATGTTAGATGCAAATTAAGGTTCGGAATGAAGAATAGCTGTCTAAGTGGGTTAGATAAGTGCCGTTGCCTGGTTGGAAGCAAAACAATGCGATTGGGTAAAATGACGGTTCTGAAATTCATTATAAATTTAAATGAACCCTATTACCTAAAGAAATGTGACCACCCAGCTATTCAACCAATAATTGTTCACTGAATCAAATCTAAATTACAATAAATAAGAAAGGATGCGCAAAACGTACCAATCGGAACAAATCAATATTCTTCCATCCTGTCTGGCTAGATCACGCACAGATTCGTTCAAAAGATGCTATTTTCATGGCTTTATAACACTGAGTGTTTTCAATTCCGAAACATTGCTTCAATTCACAATTGAAAATGCACAATTCCAGTCCATGCAAGCAACACAATCAAAAGAAGGAACAAACCAATGCAAACCAATATGGCTGCTGCCAAGACTTAGTATCAAGTAAACATAACATAAATGCAGTTCAGGAAGAAACATGGAAACACAGTGAAGGTGTAAGAAAAATAAAAACTATAATAAAATACAAATATGACCAACTCAAATGGAATCAAAAAGAATAACCAAATCTACAACTAAAGGAACAACAATAGGAACAAACTAAAAATGTATACATGAATGGATTTTCACACACACACACACACAAAACCTTCAAAATGGATCTTACATGAAGTATTATTCCATTCAGAACAGTAGTTTAACATACCATCATAATATGTTTATTCTTGGCACATTCAAGCATTCAGCATCGTGGAGAGGAAATGAATTTTGAGAATGCAAACTGCCACAGGAAAAATATTTATCATGTATGTGTTCAACGTAATATATATTACATTGGAGTTATTTGAAGAAACCAGTTGGTACCCATACTGAGTTTGAAATAAACGATCTCGAGTATGAGTATAGCAGTGACATATCAACTCTGTGATGCAGATTCAGCTGGCTAACGAGTCTCAAACGGGACGAAGTGACTTGTGTCATGTATTTCGTTGATGGCCACTAACAAACTCTGCTTTTATTTTTTGTGACCTTATGGTAATATCGTAGCAACTCGCACATGATTAACATATAACATGAAAAGACTGAACACTTTTCAGTCTTAAACACTAACGAGAACATTCAAACACCTAATGCAAAGGATTATTTATCGACTAGTTTCTCATAAACCCATGAAAATAGGACCGATTTTTAGCCAAGTTTTGTTCAATAATGTGGTCAATCATTGACGCAAACACTTCAGTGTTCTCTTTATTTCAAATCTCTCATCTGATTACGAACGCTACGGCATCTTTTTCATTCCTACTTTAGTAGTAGCTTGACCCTCTAGAATTATTTCATATCCAACACATTGATAACACCTAATTAACAACAGTCTGTCAATCAGCTTTCACTAAACAGTGAATAGTCAAATAATGAAGGATTCAGGAGCTTTGTTAAATATTATTGCCGCATTTCGACAGTTTATTTTAAAACAATGAACGACGTCATTTTCGAATGATATTTCTCAGTATTGAGACTTTAATAAAATGGACATTCACAACGAACACTTGGCTGATTTCAATGGTCACATAATCACGTATACACGATACTGTTCATTGACAAGTGCAATGTTGTAACCTCGTGTGAAATTACCCATGTTTCTTTTATTGAATGAAAACAATGACATAAATACAAAAAATTATATTTTTATATTCTACCAAACAAAGTGACATCAGTCATTACGTAAACAATCATCAATTTGATATGCAGTTCCATGAAACAATCTTCAATTCATTGAAATGATTAACAAAATAGAAAGTGTGTTTACTAAACTACAAATTGACAAGAACAAAGTCGACTTAATGAAAACGTTTGGGAATCTGTTTGTGGGGACTATGGATAAACTCTGTTCCTTCTATTGAACCATAGCCAAATGCCACAGCCGATGCCCACAATAAGCAAAGATATAACTAATGGTACAACGATGTACACATATTGCTGTGGTTTTCTTTTCTGATTGTCTTCATTTGTATCTGTAGTCATGTTCTGAAATGAACGAAATAGTATAAAGATTACAAAATATCAAATATTTACCAAATGTGATTCAATACTTGGACTAGTCTTATTCAAATCAGTTTCAGTAGTTGCGAGAGTTGTTGGTTCAGTAGCAACGTTGACAGTCGGGCTCTTCGGAAGAAGGAAACAGTGGAATTACAATTGAATATCAAATATTTCATCATTCATCAAACACCATTGTCAGTCTTGATGACAGAATTGAATTCAACAACTAGTTACATAATTTACATTTACACAATATGATCAATGAATAATGATTTAGAATATCTGATACCGATTTAACAGTCAATGTGATAAATACACACTATCCAACAACTAACTGACGACTTTTGTTTGGATGATGAAATTTGTTTCCTGGATGTCACATCTTATCACAATCTATACACTATTCAACAAACTTATGACTGACGGCTTTATTAAAGCAATTCATTCAGGATACACATTTCTCAACAAGGAATCAGAAATACTTGTCCTGTGCTTCAACAATGGGACAACGAACTTCCAATTATTATCTGAACGTGCTACACAACTTTCAGCAGATTACGCTTCATCATTCAAGCTGATTTCATCTGCCTTCTTCAACAGTTCACGTAGATATACGGTTTCATATTGAACATCGAGAATCACTTCACATTCTATGAAGAATTAACATGTTTTCAGGCATTAGTGTTAAACAACTCTTCTATTCATTGTTGAATGTCCACATAGAAACAAAGCATTGCATTCATATGTGCTTATATATCGTATAAGCTACTTTGATTTATGCACTTAGGGTACAATAGTAATCAATACTAATTCGTCACAATGCAAATGTTCTTCCGAAGAAATGATTACAATTTGGAATATCATAATAGTAAGAACAATCTTTGAAGTCTACCAATTGCTTACTTTTTCTGGCAATCATTTACATCGAAGAGATCAACTTCCTTATCATTAACAGTAATGCATATATTGACTGAATCACACCAAATACACGTATCTGATGTTTTCCGCCTAGACATGCTTCACTCGAATTGTGATTTGGACAATCTTCAGTGAAAAGAAGAAGGTGATTGCATTTCAAGTTATCAAACAAAAGATAAATGAATTACAAAAAGGATGTAACTGTAACTCAATGATGGCGATTTCGGAGTTAAATGAGTATTTCATTCTCTGTGCATTTGTCATCACATTGCTCAATCCGAAATTCAATACACATTCAATGTCAATCAAATTTCCTGAAAACATTTTGGAATTGAATAAATTTACGTTGCATGTTGAACGATGAAATTTGTCAGGCGAATGTCAAGAACGTCAATGACTGTTAATATTAGAAAAGAAATGTACACGCTAGACGGTTAACGAATCCAAGGCAATTACAATTTCATGAAGTGTTTCTCCAACGTTAATTCCTCGGCGAAATACGATATTGAATGTACCAAATGAAAATCAAATGACACTTCCCACTCAATGCACAATCAACTAACAGACTGATATCATCTCATCCATTGTCTTGCGACATTTTGTTCAAGTAAATTTCATCAAACTGAGAACTTCTATTGTAGTTCAAAATGTGTCCTTAGTCATTTTAAATATTCAACACTGAGTCGTTGTTTGGTGTAACGTCAGTTGAGACTGATGGCTTGATACCATTTAATAACTGTCTGAAATCATATATGAAATTTCCAATTTTATGAAACGAAAGTGATGCACTCAAGTTTGAAAATAGTCAACTGTGATAAAATATGTTTTAACATACCCCCGAGATCTTCATGTTCCACTAGCGTTCCACTATTTATCCATTCATCAGGAACGTTTACACTAGGACCTCTGTAAACTAATGTGATTAATTGTACAGAAGAAGACAGTTAAAATTCTGATTTGCATTCTGGATATAACATGTTGTTTAGTCGCTAAAGAAGCGATCAAAATAAGAAATTGTTTATTATCTGATGACAGATACAATGACGGTCAAATAACGTCTTTATGAAATATGTCCTACACCGCTTCAGGTTCTGAAAGTGACCGACGTTCAACCACTAAATGAAAAATGATAATGTTAATTTCCTGATTTGTTTGACCAAGTTGTCAGTGCAACATCTACACAAAAAATAGGCTTATCTCGTTACAAATTGTTTCACAAATAGTCAATATTGAGAGGCTGCAAGTTTGACTGACTATTAGTGGGTGAGTGAATAAATGAGTAGATATATCGTCTGTCTTGTATCCTCGTTCATATATTCCCGTCTGGATCATTAAGATCATAAAGAAGACTTCTCCAAATATCTATCCGCAAATTCGTGATGAAGACATTCACACATCTTAGTTATATTACTCGGTATATCAAGTAAGGCAAGCGTCAGCTGACGTGGATCTTGAAAATCTTTTCGACGGAGCTTAGCACAAAAAGACAAAACAATACCATTTCGATTTAATCACAACAACTCAAATCTGTTTTGCGGTATCAACGAGGATGACGGTTGTTGATTTGAAGATACAGATACTTTGTCATCAATTCGAAAGACAAAATATTTTCAAAATGAGTTTCGATTATGAATTTTAACTATATGTGACACTTGAATCTTGCTTCAAGATTTCTAAACACCAAAATGACGCTGAATTTTCAATATACAGAAGCATCGGGACAGTGAGTTTGCCTAAATTATTCAGATTCTATTTCACACAATTTTCCTCAGCACTTCAACGACACTTCCATCGCTTTATTGTACAAACAAAAACAACTGAATACTACAGACTGTAAGGAACACAAATTCGATCACCATTATAAATTACAGGAAATCTCCACGTAGACATAGTGATGATCGTGTACAAACAGAAGGTAACATCATGCTAACAGATGACTATTCATGTAAGTCAGTGTAAAATAGAATGTAAATAACATTTGTTACCTCCTTTCCCACAATCGATATAATAAGCAGAGCTCGATAGAACATCGTCCTTCTTAAGTCCTCTAGGAATCTGAAAAGAAGTAATACACAACCAACTATATCAAAAACAACCTAACATTGAAGTAATGTGTCGTCATTCACATTATCTTATTCAAAGGCAACTAATCGCACTTACAGTAAGCATACTGATCTCCTCCTTTCCCTACGAAATATACACCATCTAATTTACAAAGATACTCTGACTCATCTCAGTTGAAAACTTCAGTGAAGTTAGATGAACGATCTATCTATCATGGAATAAGGCTATCCATAGTAAGATGAACATCTACGTCCGTTGGTAGAAGTGTGATTGTGAATAATTGCAATGTCGCTGAACGTGAATTTGTTGTCATGTTGTGGAATTGTGTTTATGTGCTAACTTATATCAATTGTCGTTCATTTCTCAACAAAAGTGATTCCACAATTCATTCTGATTACCTCGAAACAAACAAGATGGATTGAGTTCAACACTCATAAAATTTATCATCTCACCAGCCATTTCTAGTCATCCAGCATTTATTGTAGTTCAAATCGATCAAGTTCTAACTAGTTACATTGGAACAAATACAATCTGAGAGGCGATCAAGATTTTAACAACGTCTCTCTCAAAATATTCAATTATGAACTTTTCTAACAAATGGTCTGTAGAAGTCTAAAAATGACTGTTCACCTACAGAACTCTCACATACACTCTTTGTCGTTAATCGGCTCGAAAGTATCAGAATTTGTTTACATACTACATCACTTCTTTGTTGTTCATTATTTTAAAAAGTGCTAGAATAAACAGTGTCATTATCGGATTATTAATAGTTTCATAAAGGCAGTATGCACAGTACAAATTGTTGGTGTCCTTTTATACTTCTCAATATATTTCGATGTATTTGACAGTACGGATATGCATGGAACAATGGAATAATCCATTCACTTGCTCAACTTACGTTCTCATAATAAAAAGATATCTTCCCACTCGAATGTATCAAGTGCATTACCTTGATTATATCACCTGCAAAAAAGAGAACTATCGATATTCAACATTTCAAGGATTAGTGTCGAGCATGTCATTACTAGATGTGACACTGTATGTGCCTACACACAGTGGTATCAGATTTTACCAGATATTTACTGTGTTATCTCAAATCTTTTCTGTAGTTGAATTCGAAATGAAAATAATCTCGTGAGTGTTGTGTAAATGAAATAAGCATGTATCCTTCATAATGAATGTCACATGCTTAGTTTGCTTAGTTTTCATATTCAAACAGTAAATCATCTAGATTCTAATTAGATCTGATGGTTGGAGTGGTATTCAAATAAGTGGAATATTTTCTATAATTCAGCTGACACAATCGGCTCTAGGAGAAAATGACATGAGCTGCGGTTTGTTTGTTCATAATCCGAGTTTTAGAATTTACATAGTTATGTAACGCATTGGTAAATCAGTCGATCAAATAACTTTGACCACATTATTTGTTAAAGATAAGAAGTGAACACGCTTAATACATATCGTTTTAACGATCTTCTCATTTGAAAGAATAAAAGCTAAGAATGGCCATGTAAAGAGGGAATATCCAGATGATTGTGATGTATACAGAAATGATTTTCCGATGAACACATATGTAATAATTTTTTATAACCAGACTTCTCATCATGTTCCTTTGAAACCTGTCAATGAAGATGAATCGCTGTATTCGTTTATCTACAAATGAAATGTGATTATGACCTAATGTATCCAAACGTATGTCAATTATTCTTCAAGTTTCAATCGAATATATACAAACAATCAGGTGGATTCTATGTGTATTTAGACTCTGATTTTGTAGAATGGTGACACTTTAATATTTCTGTCAGTTTTTTAAGAAGAAGTCAATTACTCAAACTGAATAGAAAACATTTGAGTAATGACAATCAATGATGATGATGCAAAGTGTTAATAGTTCACATGTGATCAAACAATCATGGATATGGATACATACTTTTATTATCAATATTTGTAGGACAAGACCTTCTGACAGCGAAAAATCCAGTGAAATAATGAAAGCAAAATAAATTTGTGTTCATGTATCTGTATAATGAATATTTACCTCTTTCAATTAACACATAGTGTGTTTGAACACAAGTTATGATGTTCCTTTCAAGATTTAAGTGAACCAATTCAAGTAAATGAGAGTCTCAATGAGCCTCATTATTATTTCACCGATATGATGAACGTTTCAATCTAATCAAATGTTGGGTTTGCAAGCATTTGGCCAATTAAAAACCGTTACTATCTATTTGAATGTCGCAATGGGGGCGAGATCGTGGATACGCACTGCCACTGAGAAGTCTCATACTAGAACGAAACGGCCATCCACTGCTTCCAGGTTTTCCATGGCGGTCTAGCTTCAATTCACTCATGATTTCAATCGGTGGAATGAATAACAGTCTATACTTTCGTAAATCAATAATCATTTCAATGAAAAAAGCCAACATTTTTTATGTTTTGATTACATTTGTAAAATGGTAATTCTTGATACTGTGAAAGTCAATTGTGCACTTCAAAACGATGTTGATCATAAATAACATAATATTTCGTTAATTTTTTAATCTCAAGTTGACTAAACTGTTGTTACGTAATATTGTGTATTCATCAACATTGAAATTGATTTCTATTATACATAATATTGTACCAATGATATGAAGACTGTTATGTTATTAACATTATATGCTAAAATTCTTGTTAGAAGTACTAGTAGTAGTAGTAGCAGTAGTAGTAGTAGCATTAATAGTAGTATTAGTATTGGTATTAGTAGTAGTATTTGTAGTATTAGTAGAATTAGTAGTAGTATTAGTAGTTATAGTAGTATTAGTAGTAGTAGTAATAGTATTCGAAGTATTACTAGTAGTATAAAAGTATTAGTGGTAGTATTAGTTGTAGTATTAGTAGTATTAGTGATGGTATTAGTAGTAGTGGTAGCAGTACTAGTAGTAGTTTTAGTAGTAGTGGTATTAGTAGAAATATTAGTAGTATTAGTAGTAATAGTGGTGGTGGTGGTGGTAGTAGTATTAGGAGTAGTAGGAGTAATAGTAGTAGCAGTATTAGTAGTAGTAGCAGTAGTAGTAGTAGTAGTAGTAGTAGTAGTACTTACTGTAGTATTAGTAGCAGTTTTAGTAGTATTAGTAGTAGTATTAATAATAATAATAGTAGTACTAACAGTATTAGTATTAGTAGTAGTGGTGTTGTTAATAGTAAAAGTAGTAGTAGTAGTAGTATAGTAGTAGTAGTAGTAGTAGTAGTAGTAGTAGTAGTAGTAGTAGTAGTAGTAGTAGTGATAGTGGTTGCAGTAATAGTAGCAGTAGTTGTATTGGTAATAATATTAGTAGTATTATTAGAAGTATCAGTAATATTAATGTAGTATTAGTAGTATTGTTGTGTGAGCTACTTATATTGCTATAAGTAGTATATAACGTGCGTTAAAAAAACGTAATGTCTGGCAGCGAGAGATGGCGAAGATCAAGAAAGGTAGAGCAAGAACACCATGGATTTTGTAAGAAAATGCACGAACAATGGATCGGGAGACAATGGATTGGTGTTTGCAACAGAAACAGTCCAGTTTGTTTTGATGCATAAATGTTTTGCAAATTGACGATTGAGTATATAATATTCAGATTTTGTTGAGACAGACTGTAATTGTTATGCTAAATACATCCGTTTGTCCCCACCCGTGTTCTCGTTCACTACAGTATTGGTAGTAGTAGTGGTGGTGGTATTATTATTATTATTATTAGTACTAGTAGTAGTAGCAGTAGCAATAGTAATATTATTAGTAGTGGTATTAGTACTATTCGTAGCAGTAATATTAGAAATAATGTTATTAGTAGTAGTATTAGTAGTAGTGGTGTTAATAGTAGTAGTATTAGTAGTAACAGTAGTAGTAGTGGTGGTGGCAGAAGTATTATTATTATTATTATTAGTAGTAGTAGCAGTAGTAGTAGTAGTTATAGTAGTAGTAGTAGTAGTAAAAGCAGTAGTAGTGGTGGAGGTGGTATTAGTAGTAGTAGTAGTATTATCAGTAGTAGTTTTAGTAGTATTATTCGTTGTAATAATAATATTAGTGTTATTATAATAGTAGTAATAGTATTAGTAGTTGTGGTATAAGTATTATTATTAGTAGTACTAGTAGAATTAGTAATATTAGAAGCATTAGTAGAATTATTAGTAATATTAGTAGTAATATTATTAGTAGTAGTGTTATTAGTAGTATTGGTAGTAGTATTACTAGAATTAGTAGTAGTATTATTAGTATTAGTATTAGTAGAAGTAGTGGTGGCAGACGTAATATTATTATTACTATTACTAGTAGTAGTAGTATTAGTAGTAGTTATAGTAGTAATGGTGGTGGTGGTAGTAGTAGCATTAGTAGTACTAGTATTAGAAGTAGTATCAGTAGTAGTATTAGTAATATTAATAGTAGTATTAGTAGATGAAGAGAACGGACGAAATTCAAAATCTTACAGTCTTCAAGTACAAATGTATACTAAATTTATAAAAACGATAATGACCTGTGAATCGATTGCTTTGGGGAATAAGATTTGCAAAATAATTGAGCATTCTGTCTGATTCATCGAAGTGAATATGACATAACATCAAGTTCTATCAAAGTGATATTGATTACTGCTTCAATTTCATTGCAAACAACGTGTTTAGATTATATCAACAGACATGTTTATACTTACTTAGGTAACTATTATTATGAAGAATACAAGTCACTCAACATGGATTATTTAGCGACATATAGGTTCCACCCTTAAAGGAGGTTAGTCGTGTAATTTATAGCTGAATTACAACGTTTTCCCACCATAACACTAGAAGGCAATTGTTCAAGTGATATATGAATTATGTGCACTTTCTATACTGCATTTCATTCCAAGTGGCGAGTGTGAACTGGAGCAAAATGTTTGTTTCAAGCTACTTGCTCATTTCATTCAAACATCTCACATCTTGTTCATTCATATCTTATCAAACAGATGATTGATTGTAGTACACATCTACCAGATGTAAGTGAATCTGGACATCATGTTCATCTTTACTTTGTAATAAAATATGTGTTACTTTGTGATAGATCGAGTCGTCATTTTTGATAGCACCCTGATCATAAATGCTACTATGAACCTATCAAGAAATGTTCCAGATCGATTCGTGAATCTCTGCAATATTGAAGTCTGTAGGCAGTTAGAACCAGATTAATTTCAGTTTAGAATTATTAGAATGAGGGAACTTATCGAACATTGTGACTTTGGTGAAACATTACTCTTCTAAATCACATTTGCTTCATAACACCAATACTTTTTGAATGATACAATTTTCCAGGAATCGACGTATCATTCAATATATTGTTGAATGAACCAAACATTTAAGTGATGACTGAGTATCAAATTATCACAGTGTTTAATCTGTGTGGATTTCGATTGTTTAGAACATGAATCAAACTAAGTGAATAATACGGTGTTGCTTGAAACGAACGATACTGGGTTCGAGTCACGGAGGGAACATCAACTCTGGGATGCAGGTATATCGAGCTGACGAGTTACAAATAGGGGGAAAACTGCATGATGGGTTCCATTGCTAGTCACCAGCCATCTTTCCTGATGAAGATTGAGTTATATTGCATGACAACTAGATGAGGACAGACGAACGTATTGTATTCGGAATTCGAAATCTTACAGTCTTCAAGTAAAATTGTATCATTAATTTATAAAAACGACATGAGCCTGTAAATCGTATGCATTGCGGAAGAAGATTTTCAAAATCATTGACCATTCTGTCTGATTCATCGCATTGAATATGGCATAACATCAAGTTCTATCAAAGTGATATTGATTACTGCTTCAATTTCATTGTAAACAACGTGTTTGTCTAATGAACAAAAACATATTTTTGTTGACCTCTTTTTTGTTTATAGAATCAGCAATGATTATACTTTGTTATCATTCATCACCTCATTACATCTCATTAATTAAATTATATAATAATGTTTATAGTCTATTCTTTTTAATGAGCGTTATATGAATGTTAGTTAGAATAAAACAACATCATTTTCTAATAGTATGTTGTTTATTTGGCTGACAGTCACCGACATACAAACATCAAAGATGAGTGAAATTCTCATTTTACGAATTATTACTACTTTTCTAAATAGAAGATTATATGAAAGCAAAGTTTCTGGCTGCAGTTCATAGATGGTCTTGCTCCAGTTATGAATAAACACTCCAATCATTTACCATCTCAGTTGTATTGTACAACTAAATTCATATTTTATGATAAGAATAAGTCTTCTCTGGGTTTCTTGTTTTGTTACACATCTGATAGATTTACATACACTGAATGAGTTGCATTGCGTAAAACATGGAGCGTATCTCTCTGGTGATGTGAAATTAAACTACTGTGGTGAATACGACAATGCTTGAATCCATGTATCAATCTGGGCTAGGCCACCATTAAAAACCTTGAATCATCGGACGTCCGTTTAGTATAATACTCATGAATCCCAATATTGAAATTACTGCAATCTCAACGGATACCCACTCTGACAATATTTTAATGGTGTTTGAAGTTTTGTTAGGAAAAGAAAAGACTCATAAATATACCAACATTCGATGCCATTAATAACGCTAATACTCCATTTAGAGAAAATCGGAATGACGTTAAAGACCTTCTATAACTTCGTAAATTTTCTGATACATAAATTTTGTTTTGATAATTTGAAAGATACTTCATTTTAATGAACGTACAAATCCTTGGAGATGTTAGATGCAAATTAAGGTTCGGAATGAAGAATAGCTGTCTAAGTGGGTTAGATAAGTGCCGTTGCCTGGTTGGAAGCAAAACAATGCGATTGGGTAAAATGACGGTTCTGAAATTCATTATAAATTTAAATGAACCCTATTACCTAAAGAAATGTGACCACCCAGCTATTCAACCAATAATTGTTCACTGAATCAAATCTAAATTACAATAAATAAGAAAGGATGCGCAAAACGTACCAATCGGAACAAATCAATATTCTTCCATCCTGTCTGGCTAGATCACGCACAGATTCGTTCAAAAGATGCTATTTTCATGGCTTTATAACACTGAGTGTTTTCAATTCCGAAACATTGCTTCAATTCACAATTGAAAATGCACAATTCCAGTCCATGCAAGCAACACAATCAAAAGAAGGAACAAACCAATGCAAACCAATATGGCTGCTGCCAAGACTTAGTATCAAGTAAACATAACATAAATGCAGTTCAGGAAGAAACATGGAAACACAGTGAAGGTGTAAGAAAAATAAAAACTATAATAAAATACAAATATGACCAACTCAAATGGAATCAAAAAGAATAACCAAATCTACAACTAAAGGAACAACAATAGGAACAAACTAAAAATGTATACATGAATGGATTTTCACACACACACACACACAAAACCTTCAAAATGGATCTTACATGAAGTATTATTCCATTCAGAACAGTAGTTTAACATACCATCATAATATGTTTATTCTTGGCACATTCAAGCATTCAGCATCGTGGAGAGGAAATGAATTTTGAGAATGCAAACTGCCACAGGAAAAATATTTATCATGTATGTGTTCAACGTAATATATATTACATTGGAGTTATTTGAAGAAACCAGTTGGTACCCATACTGAGTTTGAAATAAACGATCTCGAGTATGAGTATAGCAGTGACATATCAACTCTGTGATGCAGATTCAGCTGGCTAACGAGTCTCAAACGGGACGAAGTGACTTGTGTCATGTATTTCGTTGATGGCCACTAACAAACTCTGCTTTTATTTTTTGTGACCTTATGGTAATATCGTAGCAACTCGCACATGATTAACATATAACATGAAAAGACTGAACACTTTTCAGTCTTAAACACTAACGAGAACATTCAAACACCTAATGCAAAGGATTATTTATCGACTAGTTTCTCATAAACCCATGAAAATAGGACCGATTTTTAGCCAAGTTTTGTTCAATAATGTGGTCAATCATTGACGCAAACACTTCAGTGTTCTCTTTATTTCAAATCTCTCATCTGATTACGAACGCTACGGCATCTTTTTTCATTCCTACTTTAGTAGTAGCTTGACCCTCTAGAATTATTTCATATCCAACACATTGATAACACCTAATTAACAACAGTCTGTCAATCAGCTTTCACTAAACAGTGAATAGTCAAATAATGAAGGATTCAGGAGCTTTGTTAAATATTATTGCCGCATTTCGACAGTTTATTTTAAAACAATGAACGACGTCATTTTCGAATGATATTTCTCAGTATTGAGACTTTAATAAAATGGACATTCACAACGAACACTTGGCTGATTTCAATGGTCACATAATCACGTATACACGATACTGTTCATTGACAAGTGCAATGTTGTAACCTCTTGTGAAACTACCCATGTTTTTATTTGAATGAAAACAATGACATAAATACAAAAAATTATATTTTATATTCTACCAAACAAAGTGACATCAGTCATTACGTAAACAATCATCAATTTGATATGCAGTTCCATGAAACAATCTTCAATTCATTGAAATGATTAACAAAATAGAAAGTGTGTTTACTAAACTACAAATTGACAAGAACAAAGTCGACTTAATGAAAACGTTTGGGAATCTGTTTGTGGGGACTATGGATAAACTCTGTTCCTTCTATTGAACCATAGCCAAATGCCACAGCCGATGCCCACAATAAGCAAAGATATAACTAATGGTACAACGATGTACACATATTGCTGTGGTTTTCTTTTCTGATTGTCTTCATTTGTATCTGTAGTCATGTTCTGAAATGAACGAAATAGTATAAAGATTACAAAATATCAAATATTTACCAAATGTGATTCAATACTTGGACTAGTCTTATTCAAATCAGTTTCAGTAGTTGCGAGAGTTGTTGGTTCAGTAGCAACGTTGACAGTCGGGCTCTTCGGAAGAAGGAAACAGTGGAATTACAATTGAATATCAAATATTTCATCATTCATCAAACACCATTGTCAGTCTTGATGACAGAATTGAATTCAACAACTAGTTACATAATTTACATTTACACAATATGATCAATGAATAATGATTTAGAATATCTGATACCGATTTAACAGTCAATGTGATAAATACACACTATCCAACAACTAACTGACGACTTTTGTTTGGATGATGAAATTTGTTTCCTGGATGTCACATCTTATCACAATCTATACACTATTCAACAAACTTATGACTGACGGCTTTATTAAAGCAATTCATTCAGGATACACATTTCTCAACAAGGAATCAGAAATACTTGTCCTGTGCTTCAACAATGGGACAACGAACTTCCAATTATTATCTGAACGTGCTACACAACTTTCAGCAGATTACGCTTCATCATTCAAGCTGATTTCATCTGCCTTCTTCAACAGTTCACGTAGATATACGGTTTCATATTGAACATCGAGAATCACTTCACATTCTATGAAGAATTAACATGTTTTCAGGCATTAGTGTTAAACAACTCTTCTATTCATTGTTGAATGTCCACATAGAAACAAAGCATTGCATTCATATGTGCTTATATATCGTATAAGCTACTTTGATTTATGCACTTAGGGTACAATAGTAATCAATACTAATTCGTCACAATGCAAATGTTCTTCCGAAGAAATGATTACAATTTGGAATATCATAATAGTAAGAACAATCTTTGAAGTCTACCAATTGCTTACTTTTTCTGGCAATCATTTACATCGAAGAGATCAACTTCCTTATCATTAACAGTAATGCATATATTGACTGAATCACACCAAATACACGTATCTGATGTTTTTCCGCCTAGACATGCTTCACTCGAATTGTGATTTGGACAATCTTCAGTGAAAAGAAGAAGGTGATTGCATTTCAAGTTATCAAACAAAAGATAAATGAATTACAAAAAGGATGTAACTGTAACTCAATGATGGCGATTTCGGAGTTAAATGAGTATTTCATTCTCTGTGCATTTGTCATCACATTGCTCAATCCGAAATTCAATACACATTCAATGTCAATCAAATTTCCTGAAAACATTTTGGAATTGAATAAATTTACGTTGCATGTTGAACGATGAAATTTGTCAGGCGAATGTCAAGAACGTCAATGACTGTTAATATTAGAAAAGAAATGTACACGCTAGACGGTTAACGAATCCAAGGCAATTACAATTTCATGAAGTGTTTCTCCAACGTTAATTCCTCGGCGAAATACGATATTGAATGTACCAAATGAAAATCAAATGACACTTCCCACTCAATGCACAATCAACTAACAGACTGATATCATCTCATCCATTGTCTTGCGACATTTTGTTCAAGTAAATTTCATCAAACTGAGAACTTCTATTGTAGTTCAAAATGTGTCCTTAGTCATTTTAAATATTCAACACTGAGTCGTTGTTTGGTGTAACGTCAGTTGAGACTGATGGCTTGATACCATTTAATAACTGTCTGAAATCATATATGAAATTTCCAATTTTATGAAACGAAAGTGATGCACTCAAGTTTGAAAATAGTCAACTGTGATAAAATATGTTTTAACATACCCCCGAGATCTTCATGTTCCACTAGCGTTCCACTATTTATCCATTCATCAGGAACGTTTACACTAGGACCTCTGTAAACTAATGTGATTAATTGTACAGAAGAAGACAGTTAAAATTCTGATTTGCATTCTGGATATAACATGTTGTTTAGTCGCTAAAGAAGCGATCAAAATAAGAAATTGTTTATTATCTGATGACAGATACAATGACGGTCAAATAACGTCTTTATGAAATATGTCCTACACCGCTTCAGGTTCTGAAAGTGACCGACGTTCAACCACTAAATGAAAAATGATAATGTTAATTTCCTGATTTGTTTGACCAAGTTGTCAGTGCAACATCTACACAAAAAATAGGCTTATCTCGTTACAAATTGTTTCACAAATAGTCAATATTGAGAGGCTGCAAGTTTGACTGACTATTAGTGGGTGAGTGAATAAATGAGTAGATATATCGTCTGTCTTGTATCCTCGTTCATATATTCCCGTCTGGATCATTAAGATCATAAAGAAGACTTCTCCAAATATCTATCCGCAAATTCGTGATGAAGACATTCACACATCTTAGTTATATTACTCGGTATATCAAGTAAGGCAAGCGTCAGCTGACGTGGATCTTGAAAATCTTTTCGACGGAGCTTAGCACAAAAGACAAAACAATACCATTTCGATTTAATCACAACAACTCAAATCTGTTTTGCGGTATCAACGAGGATGACGGTTGTTGATTTGAAGATACAGATACTTTGTCATCAATTCGAAAGACAAAATATTTTCAAAATGAGTTTCGATTATGAATTTTAACTATATGTGACACTTGAATCTTGCTTCAAGATTTCTAAACACCAAAATGACGCTGAATTTTCAATATACAGAAGCATCGGGACAGTGAGTTTGCCTAAATTATTCAGATTCTATTTCACACAATTTTCCTCAGCACTTCAACGACACTTCCATCGCTTTATTGTACAAACAAAAACAACTGAATACTACAGACTGTAAGGAACACAAATTCGATCACCATTATAAATTACAGGAAATCTCCACGTAGACATAGTGATGATCGTGTACAAACAGAAGGTAACATCATGCTAACAGATGACTATTCATGTAAGTCAGTGTAAAATAGAATGTAAATAACATTTGTTACCTCCTTTCCCACAATCGATATAATAAGCAGAGCTCGATAGAACATCGTCCTTCTTAAGTCCTCTAGGAATCTGAAAAGAAGTAATACACAACCAACTATATCAAAAACAACCTAACATTGAAGTAATGTGTCGTCATTCACATTATCTTATTCAAAGGCAACTAATCGCACTTACAGTAAGCATACTGATCTCCTCCTTTCCCTACGAAATATACACCATCTAATTTACAAAGATACTCTGACTCATCTCAGTTGAAAACTTCAGTGAAGTTAGATGAACGATCTATCTATCATGGAATAAGGCTATCCATAGTAAGATGAACATCTACGTCCGTTGGTAGAAGTGTGATTGTGAATAATTGCAATGTCGCTGAACGTGAATTTGTTGTCATGTTGTGGAATTGTGTTTATGTGCTAACTTATATCAATTGTCGTTCATTTCTCAACAAAAGTGATTCCACAATTCATTCTGATTACCTCGAAACAAACAAGATGGATTGAGTTCAACACTCATAAAATTTATCATCTCACCAGCCATTTCTAGTCATCCAGCATTTATTGTAGTTCAAATCGATCAAGTTCTAACTAGTTACATTGGAACAAATACAATCTGAGAGGCGATCAAGATTTTAACAACGTCTCTCTCAAAATATTCAATTATGAACTTTTCTAACAAATGGTCTGTAGAAGTCTAAAAATGACTGTTCACCTACAGAACTCTCACATACACTCTTTGTCGTTAATCGGCTCGAAAGTATCAGAATTTGTTTACATACTACATCACTTCTTTGTTGTTCATTATTTTAAAAAGTGCTAGAATAAACAGTGTCATTATCGGATTATTAATAGTTTCATAAAGGCAGTATGCACAGTACAAATTGTTGGTGTCCTTTTATACTTCTCAATATATTTCGATGTATTTGACAGTACGGATATGCATGGAACAATGGAATAATCCATTCACTTGCTCAACTTACGTTCTCATAATAAAAAGATATCTTCCCACTCGAATGTATCAAGTGCATTACCTTGATTATATCACCTGCAAAAAAGAGAACTATCGATATTCAACATTTCAAGGATTAGTGTCGAGCATGTCATTACTAGATGTGACACTGTATGTGCCTACACACAGTGGTATCAGATTTTACCAGATATTTACTGTGTTATCTCAAATCTTTTCTGTAGTTGAATTCGAAATGAAAATAATCTCGTGAATGTTGTGTAAATGAAATAAGCATGTATCCTTCATAATGAATGTCACATGCTTAGTTTGCTTAGTTTTCATATTCAAACAATAAATCATCTACATTCTAATTACATCTGATAGTTGGAGTGGTATTCAAATTGGTGGAATATTTTCTATAATTCAGCTGACACAATCGGCTCTAGGAGAAAATGACATGAGCTGCGGTTTGTTTGTTCATAATCCGAGTTTTAGAATTTACATAGTTATGTAACGCATTGGTAAATCAGTCGATCAAATAACTTTGACCACATTATTTGTTAAAGATAAGAAGTGAACACGCTTAATACATATCGTTTTAACGATCTTCTCATTTGAAAGAATAAAAGCTAAGAATGGCCATGTAAAGAGGGAATATCCAGATGATTGTGATGTATACAGAAATGATTTTCCGATGAACACATATGTAATAATTTTTTTATAACCAGACTTCTCATCATGTTCCTTTGAAACCTGTCAATGGTGATGAATCTCTGTATTCGTTTATCTACAAATGAAATGTGATTATGACCTAATGTATCCAAACGTATGTCAATTATTCATTAAGTTTCCATCAAATATATCTACAAACAATCAATGGTTTCTATGTGTATTTAGCCTTTGATTTTGTAGAATGGTTACACTTTTATACTTCTGTTAGTTGTTTTAAGATGAATTCAATTACTCAAACTGAATAGAAAACATTTGAGTAATGACAATCAATGATGATGATGCAAAGTGTTAATAGTTCACATGTGATCAAACAATCATGGATATGGATACATACTTTTATTATCAATATTTGTAGGACAAGACCTTCTGACAGCGAAAAATTCCTCTGAAATAATCAAAGCAAAATAAATTTGTGTTCATGTATCTGTATAATGAATATTTACCTCTTTCAATAAACACATAGTGTGTTTGAACACAAGTTATGATGTTCCTTTCAAGATTTAAGTTAACCAATTCAACGAAATGAGAGTCTCAATGATCCTCATTATTATTTCACCGATATGATGAACGTTTCAATCCAATCCACTGAGTAAAATATTATACTTCTGAAATGTTGGGTTCGTAAGCTTTCGGCCAACTAATTAACCGTTAACATCTATTCGACAACAAACATAGAAAATCATTTTGTGAAATTCTGTTATTCCAATTAAACAGTATTCTCTTAACTGAACTAATTATTGCCCGGAAATATTACCCCAATGACATTAATTTCGGTAAGTGAATAAAATGAATGCCCTTCATTTTGATATTCTAGGTATTCTAGATCGAATCAATTATGTTCTACTAGCACATTATTCGTGATCGTTAGTTGATTGCATGTTTGAGGTGGTGCATGAGTTCAAGATTAATGATCAAACGATTATGATAGTTAAGAATGTGTTTAATATCCAATGGTTCAACGACAGTGGATAAGAAAGACTGTACTATTAAGAATCAAGTAAGTGACATGAAGATTTGGAGGACATCAAATATAAATTGATAGTTAATGTGCTTCAATAATCCAAACTGATTTCTCACACAACATCGCTTATTGTTGCACCAGTGATCAGCTTGATTCGTTCAATCTATCAAGAAGTGTCGTATTGATGAAATATCAATTTTATGGTAGTTCGAACAGATTGAAGAGTAGATAATTTCCACCTGAGCATTTACATCGTTTGATTCATTATTTTATAGCGACTCACGTGCAAATGGGTTTATTCTCATTTAACTCAGTTAAGCCCTTTTGTTAACTTATTTAGCGGACAAAGTCATCCGCACTATAACAATTTATTGTACCCTTATTATTTTGTGTTTGTATGAAATACGTATGCTTGAATATTGTTTACTGCCTACGCATTTATTCACTCTGCTAGTTTTACTAATAACCGCTTATTCCATTCGATTACTCATTCATTTCACATGGTATATATATGTCCATGTTATTCATATTCACTGACTCACACGCTCTCGTCACGCTCGTGCTCTCGCTCGCTTGCTTGCTTGCCTTTCGACACAACTCTTCTATGCTTGTTTGACGCATCTGTACATTTGGATATATGTGTGTGGTCTCGCAATAAACGTAATCAACACTTCGTATTTGCCTTCTGATTATTATACCGTTGGGGCGTTATACAGAACGGTTAGCAAGACGAATTGTATACGAAGTTAAGGATTATATCGAATACCGACCACCACAATTTCTACACAATGAATTTGTGTATATTTTAAAGTGAATCACTGTTTTATTCAACATTTTCACTTCACAGTAATGAATACGTGTTGTGAACATATTTTAGGGCATGAAATCACACAAATAGAATAATCACTATGTACTAGTCAGCTCTCATGAAATAATCAAGTTAAATGCCGAATCATTTATGCAAAATAAAAATGAGGAATGAAAAACATAAAACAAAATCTCACTGAATAATAGGAGAACTCACTCTCATTCAAAATCTCATTTTCACATAGAACATTGCCGAAGATATAATTGTGAATTAGTGCCAAATCCCATTGTCCTTGTAAATTAATTTTACCTGTAATTGCCAAATGAAAACATGCAACTTGATTGATAATCTACTGTGAATGAATGAAAGACTTTGAAATTAACTAGAGACTAGAATGAATTGCATGAACTGTCATTAGTTTGCTGCAACGCATCAAACTATTTACGACTTGAACAAGGAAAGACATCAGTAGATGTTTTGAATGTTAAAAAATGCATAAAACTGATCTATTGAAGTAATGAAAGCGACTTTGATTCATAGAATGAAATGTGAATGAAAAAAACAGTAAAACATTTTATTCGAGGAAAACAATTCTCTTACCTTCAGATTCTACAATGATTGTGCTAACATTAGCACCGTAAAATGTAAAGGGGAATCTCAAATCTATTTTCTAGAAATATACAAACATATGGATTAGCATCTCTGTTGCAAAATGTAGTTAACTCACCTCCTCAATAGCCGGTTTCTCAAAATTTCCACTAACAATTGGAGAGGACTGATTAAAGCGAATTAACTGGGAATACTTATAATAATGAGACTGAATATTTGTATTGGAACCTGATCGATGACTTACATATTTATATGTCTCAGTTTGGAAAATTACTTTTTCATTATTAGGAAATTCAGATTTTTCACAAAATTCATGACAGTTGAAAAATTCCGATGCAAATACAACGATCGAATAGATCGCTACCAACTGACCAAATAAAAATGTATATCTAAAATAGTTCAGATGAATAGAACAATGTTATGTCATTAGATCAAATTGGAATTGATATAATACACTCGGTTGCCTTAAGTGTACAATCAATACTCACATCATTTTCTTGTTTTAGACGTTGGTAGAACGTGTCGAGTTTATATAGAATTTTTTAAGTGTTTGTATGTCTCTTTCAGATTGGATGATTCAAATTGACCAGTAAGATGATCAAATTTCATAAAATCATTTCATAATTATTAACCAATCGTCATAGGAGATGAATTCATGGTGATGCAATAGTCTTACACTTGCTGAGGTAATATAGCCTGATATTGATCCACAGTTGATTAAAATTCCTGACTCCCCTATTGATGATAACTATTTTGGATAGAATTAACAATATTTTAAACTAAGTAATTGGTGCTCATATGTTGATGAACAAACATTGTGTTACTTGTAATCAACTGTGAATTGGTTGTCAACGGTGCATAGTTTTGATTTGATTGGTTAAAATAAAAGTAGCACACACTGGTTACATTAGATGACTACGTTCGCACTTTTATATTCAATAAAATGAATTCTTCCACTGGTTGAAATCATGGGTCAATTGAAGCTAAATCACCGTGAAAAACCTGAAAGCACTGGACGGTGAATGAATATGGATCGTGGATGCGGTCTATAACTTTATTCTATTAAACTCGAAAGAGATTGTTAATTCAATTGACCACTATCAATGAATAATTAGTCGGCACACTGGTATTTATCATAATAAAATTCGATACTAAATTGTTATAACCATTACTGAACTAAACTGTAGAGTTTTGTCAATTGTAAAGTCTTCTGATAAATCAATTCGATTGAGAATACGCAGACTATTCTTATCACCGATTGGTTTCATTTAAGGTACCAATGAAAACCAGTGGGCATTGGATAGCTGGTTCATCCTAGTGTAGTACTATTCAAATGTATAACCACCAGCCCACTATGGATAGAATGTAGAACTTTCATGTCTCAAGATCTGGTTTTCGTGATATAAGAAATCAATAAATTTATTTTCTAATAGCTAGTAGAGTTATAGATATTGTATAGAGAAAAAGGTGAGTGATCAAGACAACTAGTCCAGTGCAGGAATATATTTATTGTTCAAAACAATCAAACATTTACTGGTTATCCATCCAGATCACAGATTATAATCACTCCAACATATTCATTCTGAGCTACATTCACCATCACTTTCTTCGATTTTGATAGCAGTAGAGGTTTATAAACTCATAAATTAGTAAATAAATATTTAGAATGAGTTTTGTGGAGAATTTTAGGAAATTTCACAGGTTGAAATCATGAGTCATTTTCATACTGGCCAATATTGTACAATGTTATTTTCTATTTTATGGTATGATGTGGTTTGTTTGACTGGTATATAAACAAAGTATGTTTGAAATATAATGATTCATACATCCGAGGCTGTGACTTGCGTTCTGGACTCAACTGCTGGGCTAGATAGGGAAGCGGGGCCAATCAGAACCCTAGGTCGTTCTACGTGTTTGCGCGTCTTTGGTCCGATCGGTAATTCGCTACCCTCTAGTCAGCTGCCGTTCACAGTTATAACACAACTCTCCTACACGGATAATTTATATCCATCAAACAGGCCAAAGCAGTGAACATTCGTTTTCGTGCTCTGAATTCCGTAAACAACACACCTGCCAGGAGAATGCAGAGTAGCAATTTCTTGGCAGCGGTTTTACACGCGTGGCCACGTGAGGGCATTACTAGAGGGGAGGGACACTCCTCAACCCTATACCAAATATGCGCTGATCAGCAGAAGTATATGCACCATATTGTTTATAAACTATCCGTACATCGACTTGGCCATCATATTTTGAGCAATACGTCTATTCATACAATTCACAGTCAAAAGTTATTTGACTCATAGTGCCACAAATGCAGTTATATTTGTGATAAAAGGAGCCATCTTGAATCTCTTGAACACGATTAAAGAGGATGTCACCCGATTAAGAATAGTATTTTGATAGTTGTCTTACTTGTGATTAATGAATCGGATTGATTTTTAAAAAACCGAATCAACTACAAAGATTATTTTTTGGCACTGTCACTCAAATATTATTCTAAAAATTTGTTCTTAGTTGTGCATGATAACTTGACTAGTCGTGGATGAGACTTTTTTATCGCGTAATGTTTATTCCATACATTTCACTGACAAGTTGTGAAATAACCGTTTTGTTTATTGGTCGAAACAAGTTTTACCCGTACAGCCAATGCTGGACTAGTCACCTTTGTGTTTGTCTATGCTGAGTTGACTGATGAAGCTGAGTTTATTAACTTGAATGTCAGTTTCCTAACCTAAAATATCTATATATTCAGAAAAACCAGGACATTTCTTGACCCTAGTCAACATTGAGTAGGTTAAATCGACTAACTCGACAACTGCATTAACGACAATTTATTTTTCACAACTACTACAGATAAGAGATGTCTAAAATTCGGACTAAACTATAATTTAGTACAATAATGCAAAATATGGTCAAAGTTTTCTATAAACATGACCTACTTCTTTCAGTAACATTTGCTTGAGTAAGGAGTTCATAACTAAAGAGCACCACATGGAATTCGAATTAATTAGTAAAAAGCAAACACTATTTCAACACATAATAGTATTACTTTAAAGATTCGATACTGTTTACAAACTGCTAGTAAATATATACAAAATATTTTTTATGAAAACAAATAACAAAGTAAATAATGTCACTATTGTGATAGTCCTCGTTTACTTTCACCCTTCTTCCGTTTCCCTTTGCCACGTAATTGACGTAGACGTGCCATTTCTTCACGAAAATCTGCATGTTCATTTCTAAACAAGCCCAGATAGCGCAATTTTTGTAAAATATTACTATATTCTTCTAATGGAGGATAATAATCTTTTAAGATCATTGGGCGAGGTAATTCACTCATTATTCGAACAACTTTTATTGATTTACTATCAACTTGTTTGCCAACATCTCTGAATATTC